>NC_089227.1:31083953-31395942 GCF_963924675.1 Phocoena phocoena
ATTAAAAAATCTCCCATCCCTCCTCTTGATTTATTCCTGCCCCACGCTGCTTCTTTGTTTATACTGGTATGTGAACTTTCTCTTTCTGAATAAGGAGTCAGTGGAGATGGGAATACTAATTGATCTGAGGCAGTGAGTATCAATGTCATTCTGGAAAAAGCAGTGGCAGCATTAAGATTATGATGATGATATTGCTATTGCTACTACTATTAATCGTCATCATCATCAAAATCAAATAATAACAAAGGCACCGCATGAGAGTCTTGTTCACTAACCTTTCCAAATATTGCTATTAATTTATCAAGAGAGTGGGCTGGAGACTGTTAACTAGTATTTAATTTCATCTAACTTAGTGACCATGTTAATGTTTTACTTAAGTCTTCTCAGGCAGAAACAAGGTATATGTCTTCATAAATGTATATTTCCGCCCTCTATTAGAGTTTAATTTCCCCATGAATAAATTTCTTCTATTAGGCGGTGAAATTATTAGTCATGTTAAAGAAATTCTCCATAACTGATTTTTATTTTTATTAAGTAACATGTAGAAATGAAACATATTTGATATCCTATGTGAAAAACCAGAATATATAATGCCATGTAAAATATATGTCTACATCTGGGAAAAGATTAGAAAGAATTATATAAAATAAAGACATGAGATTATATTACTTTTTTCCTTTTTGGCAAATTTTCTTTAAAGGTGTTATTTAATTCTTTTGAGAAGAAACTAAAGATGGTGACTTATACAAAAGATTTTCTTTTAAGGTGTGGATTATTCCCTTTTCCTCTTGAAAACATGATGAATATGCCCTATTTTACTCTGCAGTCCAGCAATAAGCGCTATGGGGTCCCAAAGACAAATTCTTCTTTTTTTTTTTTTTGTGGTGCGCGGGCCTCTCACCACTGTGGCCTCTCCCGTTGCGGAGCACAGGCTCCAAACGCTTAGGCTCAGCGGCCACGGCTCACGGGCCCAGCCGCTCTGCTGCATGTGGGATCTTCCCGGACCAGGGCACGAACCCTTGTTCCCTGCATCGGCAGGCGGACTCTCAACGACTGCGCCACCAGGGAAGCCCAGGACAAATTCTTTTAAAGTTTCAATTGCTAAGTTTTCTCTAGGATTTTATAATTTTTACATTTGTATCTTATTGGTCTTACTATATTATCAGTATTTATTTTCTTGCCTTTGTTTTATCAGTTTTAATATTATATTTTTAGTATTTTCATAGCTGTCTCCTTCTAGGTCATAATAAAATTTGTTAGAATAGAAGAAAATCATATTCCCCTAATTTTTCTTCCAAGATTTTAAAATAAAAAATTTCAAATATAACAGAAATGTTGATTTGCAGAATTAACAATTGTTAATATTTTCCCATGTTCACTTTATGTATATTACACATCTAAATTATAGTTCTGTTTTGAACTCTTTTATATTTGTTTTCTCTGTTCTTTTTTCATTAATTTGTTCTTCAACAAATATCTATTATGCATCAGTTAATTCTAGTAATTCGTATTTTCTTTTTCCCATTCCATTACTTGTGCTAATAGCTTTTTCATTTAAAAATTTTGTTTTGCAGAATCAACTATTGGTGTTATTAATTTTATTTTTTCTTCTGCTTAGTTTTAATTAGTCTTAATTTTATTATTTCCCTTTCCTTACTTTCTCTTGGCTTGCTAGTTAGTTTTTTCTCAAACTAAAGTGGGAACCCAGTTGATGTTTCTTTTTATTTCTTAGTACTAGAAATCTCTGGAACAATAAAATTTTCTGCCATTTTTTTTTTTTGGCTCTTCTTTTATTTTGGTGTTTAAGATGCTCCTTGAAAGCATCAGATTTGTTGGATTTTTTTTTCAGTCCAGATATTTATCTTTTTTTAAAGGAGGTTTATGGGACTTCCCTGGTGGCGCCGTGATTGGGAGTCCGCCTGCCGATGCAGGGGACATGGGTTCGTGCCTCGGTGCGGGAAGATGCCACATGCCGCAGAGCGGCTAGGCCCGTGAGCCATGGCGGCTGAGCCTGCGCATCCGGAGCCTATGCTCTGCAACGGGACAGGCCACAGCAGTGAGAGGCCCGCGTACCGCAAAAAAAAAAAAAAAAAGAAAAAAAAGGAGATTTAGCCAAATCATATTTCGTATTTTAATCAATTCTTCTGCATTCACATTATTCCATGCGTATATAAGCTTAAATATTGTTGCTATGATGTCATACTTTTTCTTTTCCTTAAAAGAAAACTAAACAAATTTTCTTGTGCCTCTTTAGAACCTATTCTTCCCTCCAATTGCATTCTTAGGCAATCAATGATCTGCTTTCTGTCACTAAATATTAGTTTTTCCGTTTTCTAGTATTATATAAATGAGATCATAAAGTAATACTTTTTTTTTTTTTGGCCTGGCATCTTTCATTCAGCATAATTACTTTGAGATTTATCCATGTTATGGTGTGAATCAATAGTTTGTCCTTTTTGTAGTTAAGATAGCTAAATAGTATTCCAGTGCATGGACATACCACAATGTGTTTATCCATTCACCTGTTGATAGACATTTGGGTTGTTTCCAGTTTGGGGATATTACAAATAAAGCTGATATGAACATCTGTGTACAAATTTTTATGTGGACATATGTTTTCATTTCTCTTGAGTATACGCCTTGGAGTGTGTCAGTCTGTTTGTGTTGCTATAACAAAATACTACAGATTGGGTAATTTGTAAAAAACAGAAATTTATTTCCTACCGTACTGGAGGCTGGAAGTCTGAAGTCAGTGCACTGGCATGGTCAGGTGAGGACCCTCTTCAGGGTCTCAGACTTCCCTTTGTGTCCTCACATGATGGAAGGGGCTGGGGAGCTCTGTGGGCTCTCTTTTATAAGAACATTAATCTCATTCACGAGGGCTCCACCCTCATGACCTAATAACCTCCCAAAGCCTCTCCCTTCTAATACCATCGCAATGGGCATTAAAGTTTCAACATATGAATTGGGGAAGGAGAGGACACAAACATTCAGACCATAGCAGAGTGGTATTGTTGGGTTGTATGGTAACTCTATGTTTAATCTTTTGAGAAATCACCAAACTCTTTTCCATAGTGGCTGCACTTTTATACACCCTCCAGTAGTCCATGAGGGTTGCAATTTCTTTACCTCCTTACCAATACTTGTTATTGTCTGTTTTTGTTCTTCCAGCCATTCTAGTATGTGTGAAATGGTATCTTATTATGGTTTTTATTTGCCTTTCCCTAATGACTAATGATATTGAGCATCTTTTTTATGTGCTTATTGACTACTTATATATCTTTGGTTATTGAAGCACAATTTGTCATTTTTTCCTTTTACAATTCACATTTTAGAGTTCTTATCTAAGAAATTTTGTTTTACCCCAAGATTACAAAGATTGTCTCCTTTGTTTTCTTCTAGAAGCTTTGTAGTTTTAGGTTTTACATTTAGTCTGTGATACAGTTTGACTTAATTTTTGTGTATGATTTTAAGAAAGAGCTGGTGTTTATTTTTCCCCATATAGATATAAATTATTCCAGCATCATTTGTTGAAAAAATTTTCTTTTCCCATTGAATTGCCTTGGGACTTAAAAAAAATTAGTTAACCATATATGTATGGATCTCTTTCTAGACTGTATTCTCTTCTATTTGTTTATATGTCTGTCTTTTTGCCAATACCATTCTGTCTTGATTACTGTAGCTGAGGACTTCTCAACCTCAGCACTATTGAAATTTTGGCCTCAATAATTCTTTGTTGGATAGGTGAGAGCTATCCTGTTCATTCTAGGATGTGTAGTAGCATTCCTGGCCTTTATCCAGTGGTCTGCATCTAGGGTAGACAGTGTTTTCTATTAGTTCCCTCTGCTTTTTTTTGTTTGTTTATTTTCTTTTGTCTGACTTTAGTTTGCTTAAACATTGTTTCAGAATTCATGTCATATTTTTTCATTCCATTTTCTTTCAAACCTGTTTATGTCTTTTTGTTTAAAATATGCCTTTTGGGGAATTCCCTGGAGGTCCACTGGTTAGAACTCAGTGCTTTCACTGCTGAGGTCCCGGGTTCAACCCCTGGCTGGGGAACTAAGATCCCATAAGCCACAAGGCACAGCCAAAAAAATAAAATAAAATATGCCTTTTGTCGGCAGTATATATTTGTGTCTTGCCTTCTTATCCACTCTGATAATCTTTGCCTCTTTAAAAAAATATTTATTTATTTATTTGGCAGTGTTGGGTCTTGGCTGTGGCATGTGGGGTCTTCGTTGTGGCGCATAGGCTCTCTAGTTGTGGCATGTAGGCTCCAGAGCACGGGCTCAGTAGTTGCGGTGTGTGGGCTTAGTTGCCCTGCAGCATGTGGGATCTTAGTTCCCCAAACAAGGATTGAACCCGTGTCTCCTGCATTGGAAGGTGGATTCTTAACCACTAGACCACCAGGGAAGTCCCAATCTTTGCCTTTTAAATAATATGTTTAGATTGTTAACCTGGTGTAATTATTTATATGGTTAGATGTAGGTCTACCACTTCATTATCTCATCATTTGTACCTTCTGCTTTTCGTTCTTCTGTTCCCACTGTTTTGCTTTAAAATTTTTTTCTTACTATTCCATTTTAATTTATGAGTTGACATTTTAGCCACCTCTTTGTGTTATTATTATTTTTAGTGGTTACTCTGGGAGTTACAAAATGCATTCCTGATCAGAGTTTGTCTTTTTAATTCAGTATATCAAAAGCTATCCTGGAACCACACCTAGCAGATGTTTATTACCATCTTGTTGGCCAAAACTGGGTCTCATCACTACCTTTATGGCAGTTGTTGTCCACAGGTAGCGACTGAGTTAGACAAATTGAGATTCATATTCTGGAAATAGAGGAGAAATCCAACTACAGTGAAATAGAGGGGCTCTGCTTGCTACCTAAGTAAGTTGGTATTTGTTAGCAGGAAAGAAGGGGTTTGAATATGGGGTAAACAAGGATCAGTGTCTGTCACAGTAATTAATCTTATCTAACATACTTTGCCAGAATTTTAACCTCAGTACACTTTAACATAATTCTTTTTTGTTTTGTTTTGTTTCTTGTCATTCATAATTTATTTTACTAAGGAAAACTATCCCCTTCAAACAATTACATGAACTCTAGCTTTTAGTGTTTGTTGCCCTATACCTCTTATTTCCATTTTCTTATTTATTTGGGCTAGGAGTGCCCTTTAAAATAAATTTTGCAGATTTGTACAAAATGAGTCTATGGTAGGTAATAATTATATTCTGTTAGTGAGTAAGTGAATAATTAATGAATGCATAGAAGTTACTATTTTCTGACTAAAAAAATGAAATTTGATAAAAGGAGAGTTCAATTTTATTCTAGCAGAAAAAAATTTCTCCCAATGAGATTATTTTGTCATAAAAGAGGCAATCATAACACAACATTGTAAATCAACTATACTGCAATAAAATTTTTTAGAAAAGAGAGACAATCATTAATTAAAATAAAAAACAAAGCAAAACAGAAAAAAGAAGCTTAATTTGTGCTATTGGGTTGTTTCCTTTTCCATTTTTAAAAGAAGGTAAGTGTCATAAAAAAATTGTTACTTATAATTTTGTTTTAAAAAGTCAAAGTAGCATTTGAGTATGTCTTACTTAATATGTTTTAGTAGAATATGGGTATTCTTGGGAAATATGCTTAATTAGGGGAAAAATAATTGGCATTTGCAAACTTTAATTACATTTAAAATGTTTGGCTTGTGAAAACTAGACCTGTGATTTTGAAAGCACATTTCCTACTTTCTTCTCTAATGGGAGCTAGTAGCTCTCCATTAATGATGATTGGATTATAAATTCTCCAGGGCAGAGACTGTATTAGCAGCTTGTGTGTGCAGAGAGACAGGTTGTTTAGCCTCATGATGAGTTGCAATTTAATAAGTGCATACACAACATTATCTTATTGAATTTTCTTAACTTTCCAAGGAGGTAGTCAAAATTCTCCCAGTTTATGGGTAAGAAAGCTGAGGCTCAACAACAATGAATGAAAGATCTAAATTCACATGACTTGTACTGTTAGAGTTGAGACTGAGAGCTGCCCTTCAACCTGATGCTCTTTCCTCTGCCCCAGCATCCCCAGGTCTCCCCTCCCTGGCTGCACTACCTCCCTGGAGTTGGCCGTATACAACTCGCGTGGAGACTCTCCTGCCACTTAAATATTTCCCAGGGGTCCAGCGTGGGCAGTTTGGGTAGGAAATCATTTACTGTTCAGGGCTGTCCCATTTAGCATTCCCAGACCTCACCCACTAAGTACGGGTACTGGCCCCCTGTCATTGTGACATCCAGAAAGCCCCATTACCAGATGCCCCTGGGAAGCGGTACTCTTCCAGTGCTGTCCACCAGCCTGCCTCCCTGCGGTCATAAACAGCAGGACTTACAAGCACAAAGAATAAAAACAGTCTCGACAAAGCATTTTTGAACGTTTTTGACCAAACACATAAACACTTTCACATGTGAGGCTGCTCTAGGACACAAGAAGAAATATTTAGAGGGGATAAAGGAGTATGTGGAACCCCTGAGCAAGGGGAATGCCAAAGCTCAGAAAAGGAGCTACCAGTTGGGGTAGAAGAATCACCTCAAAATCATCATGATGATAACAGTGACGATGGTAACACCGAGTTATCGCTCCGCACTAGGCGCTCGGTCAAACCACCCACATGTATTGTCCCATTTAAATCTCACCGCAGCACCATGCAGCTGTCGCTACCATTATCCTCATGGTGCAGATTAGTGCGCTACCATCATCCCTTGCTGCAGCCATTACTATAACTTCCTTTCTGGTCTTTCTGCTTCCATGGTTACCCCCATATAGTCCATTCTCGAAACCAACCTGAGCCATTTTTATGACATGCAATCAGATCACGTCACTCCTCTGCTAAAAGTCTCCAGCTACTTCCTGGCACTGAATAAAATCTGAAGTCCCACAGTGGCCACAGGGCACACATGACCCGGCCCCACGTACCTCCCTGACCTCACATGGGCATCACTCCAGCCACCCTGGCTCCTTGCTTGCTGCCATCTGCAGTCACTGTTCTCTCCCCGAGATCGGACTCACTCCCTTACTTCATTTAGTCTCTGATCCAACCTCACACTCCAGATAGCCCTTCCGGATGGCTCTATCTAAAGTAACTTCCCTTCCTCCCTTTTCACTTCACCATGCCTTACTTTTCTTTTATTTTTTTAAAGTTTTATTTATTTTATTATTTATTTTATTTTTGTCTGCGTTGGGTCTTTGTTGCTGTGCACAGGCTTTTCTCTAGTCGCAGAGAGCGGGGGCTACTCTCTGTTGCGGTGCGCAGGCTTCGCATTGCAGCGGCTTCTCTCGTTGCTGAGCATGGGCTCTGGAGCGCAGGCTCAGTAGTTGTAGCGCACGGGCTTAGTTGCTCTGTGGCATGTGGGATCTTCCCGGACCAGGGCTCGAACCCATGTCCCCTGCATTGGCAGGCGGATTCTTAACCACTGCGCCACCAGGGAAGCCGCATGCCTTACTTTTCTACACAGCACTTAGTGCCTCCTGACATTATCAAATGCCTCTTTATCCATCTGTTTATTATTTCTCCTTTGATAATAATGGGAGCTTAGTGAGTTAGGGCTTTGTTCTCCTCACCCCTTAGGAAATGGCTTGGCACATACTGACTCAATATTTGTTGAATACATGTGGTGTCGAGAAGTTAAGTCATTTGCCTAATGTTCCGAGCTAACAAATGGTAGATTTGTACTTTGAACTCCCAGACTGTCAGAGTAGACTCCACTTTGGGAAGGAGAAAAAAGTACAGATGGCAGAGAAGCTTAGGATGGGAGATGGAAATAAGAAAGGCCTTTCTTCTCCTTTCTGCCAGGAAATGCTCAGTGGAATTTTTTTTTTTTTTAATCTATGCAATAACCGAAGAGAATTGTTCAAAAGGCAGAGCTAAGGTACAGACATGTTCAGAGATTTCAAGTCAGGAGTATGCAGGTAAACTGGCTCCAAAGCCCACTTCTCTTCCTGGGCTACAGAGTTATGCCAGATGGTTACATGCTTTCACCTTGCTACTTAATTTTCATATGAAAGGAATTCATACAACCTTGAACTATGGGACCTTAAAATAGCTCTGTAGGGGTCATTTTGAACAAATTAATTCAGGGTTAGTTTGTTCATTTATAATGGCAGGGAACAAACAAGAATAAATTGGTGTATTTTGCATTTAATATCATTCCTTAAGATCTTGAGAAAATCACTGTGTCATCTATGGGTACTTCTTAATTAGGAAATAAATTATCCATTCACACTAGAGACTGCAGAAGGAAATGAACTTCATCTTGCAATTCTAGAACAAACTTCCAAATAAGGGTTAAGTTTTCATAGAGTAGAGAAAAATAAAGGAGAGAGAAAATCATTTAGCACAGTGTTTCTCAAATTTGGCTACTTTCATGACCATATTCTTGGGGGAGTGGCTGCAAGCTTTCTTTGATCACATTTAAAATTTTATGTTTGACTTTTGTTCATAATCTAGTCAAATGAATACACACTTGTTCAGGACTCTCTGGACAGCCATCTTCTATAAAGGAGTGCTGCCACATGAACCATACCATTGAACCAGAACTGCAGTCTGCCCGCTAATGCTTGCTTTGTTCCTTTGCTTTACAGGCATAATATTCAACTGAGAAATTTTCCTCTTCCAGCTCTTGGTATTGTATCCTTTTGTCACTTTCTCCTTCTGTACCATAACTCCCAGGGAGCCTAGCTAGCTGTATGTTGAATCCTTAAAATAGTTTTAAAGTAATTATATAAAATTTTTTAATGGTTTATCTTTTTGGCTAGGGGGAAGCAAGGGAAGTCGACAGAATAGATCCTCAGGTGATGTGGACTCAGTTTCTTGCTGGAATTTGCAAAGCCGATTTAAGTACGATCTTAGTTGTCAGAAGATTGTTTTTAAAATGTAGAAATTCAAGAAGACAGCCTTTGAGAATGCAAATTTTGAAGAACTTGGAATCTTTTTTCATTTCGAATATAATATTAACCGCAGAGCTCGGCTAGCTGGATATCACAGTGTGTTCAACATAAGGAAATCACAATAATAAAAACAGCCTCTCTGTCTTGCCGGTGTTTGGTTCTACCTTTGCCCTACACCATATCCTGTGTGTTATTATTTAGAGAAATAGCAGTGTGCAAAAGAGCTCTGCAGGGTGGAAAATTAAATCATGATGACTAGCTAAGTAGTGATCAATGGATTTCAGCAGATGAAATATGACGATATGATAACTTACAATGTGGAAATGATGCTTCCAGAACTTTTCAGGGTTGTTTGCCTCAACGTTGGGGGCAAAATAAGGCTTATGTGAGAACAAAAAAAATGATAAGAATGCCTGAAATTCACATAGTGATTAAGACAAAAAGGAAGGGGAAGCAGTTCACAGGTAGGGATAAGGATGGAAGAAAGGCCGTTAACTTGAGATGGCCCTCCTGCCTGCGGAATTCAGGGTCTGGGCTCCCAGAGGAATGACCTGGTGACTTTCAGCACTTGTTGGTGTTGACTTGCTGGTCCCAGTGTCTCTGGAGACTTCTTGGCAAGCTAGCATTTACATGTAAACGCCTCTAATAGAGCTACCCTTTCCAGAGCCTGCTCCCGGAAAAGGTTGCAAATGAATGAAAATGAGGAAGAAAGAATGTTAGACCTTCTGTTCAATTTCACATATTCATCTTTCCACCACACCTAGAAGGCTCTTAGTCACAATGAAAACGAATTATAATTCTAAAGAAATTACTTTATTAAATTCGCACCCATATACAATATACATGTGCATTTTAATCTCTTTATCTAAAATGAAATTGAGAACAAAGTTTTTGAGAATTCATATATTTTCACTTAAAAGGGAAGTTTCAAGATTCTAGTCCAGGCTTTTTCTGACATCAAATTAGTATATATGGAATGATTCGTCAGAAAAGGAATGCATGGGCCACCTGGAAAAGAGGATGTCCCTCAGAGAGCAGCCTGACAGGGACTGTGGGAACCAGTGGGATGGGAGGAGGGCGCCTCCACAGCAGAGTGGCAGAGGCCAAGCTGCCAGGTGATGCCTCCTTGTGGAGTGTGGTCCTGCACCGGCTGCCTAGGCCCAAGTGGAGGCGGGGAGAGTGTGTGCAAAGGAGGGGTCCCGGATGCAAAGCATTAAAATTATAAATATGAGGAGAACTGGCATCCTTACAAATTGAATTTTTTAATCCAAAAATAGTATAACTCTCCATTTATTAAAATCTTTTATATCCCTAAAAAACCAAAAACAAAAAAGACCCCTTGCCCAGGCACTCCATCATAGTAACCTGCTTTATTTGTCTGGAGACACTCATCACCATATGAAATCATCTTGTTTATTTGATCACCTATTCTTTCTCTCTCTTCAAAGATAATGCCAGCAACCTGAGAGCAGGAAGTGGGCTTTCTTGTTCAAGGCTGTATCCCCAGTGCCTGGAATGCTCCTAGATTAGGGTAAGCATTCAATAAAAGTTTGTTGAATGAAAAAAAGAAAGAAAAAGAAAAAGAAACAAAGAAAAGGAGTGTATGTGTACATAAACAATCTACATGGGATATTTTTGAGAATTTCAGCCTAACACAGATATAGTAGTTTTAATGTCTGCTTTTTTAAAGTCCCAAGTGTTTTTGCCAAAGTGCCCATATAATCCAACTTTAATTTACTGATAATTTAACTTGTGTTCGGTTTACATATAAGATAACTTATAGCTTGTAGTCTGTTCTATTTTACTGAATTGGAGGCATATGGCAATTTCATTCCCTGATTTCAGCCCTCAAATGTTGAGAATGAAAAGAGATATTAAAGAAACTCATAGAATAATGGTATTAGCAGGGTAATGTGGGGAGATTTGGGGTGCTTCAGAAAAAACTTATCACTTAAAAAACTCCAACCTCCTTTGACCTGATAGTACTTGAGATCTATCATTAAAAACAAAATTTTAAAAACATTGTTGCCTCTAGGGACCCTCTTAAACAGCGTCACTTCCTTGGGAGGTATAGGGCAGGCATCTGGTTCCAGGGCTCAGAGATGAGGTTGCATGTGTTTACCCCATCCTTTTCTTTGTGATCTAGACCATGAACAAGGACCCTGGCAAGGGGTACTGTGATAAGTGGTGAAACTGAGAAGGTTCTCCTGCTGTGGGGAACCCTAGAATCAGGACCCTTGGCATCAGGGGCAGTGGGAAGGCACAGAGGAAAGTCACCACAAGGGAAAAGGGGGTTGCAAAAAAACCAACGGGACTACCTTACATTTGTTCTTAGGACCACTAGTCCTGATTTCTGTAGGCTCTAAAATGTGATTCATGTAGAAAGGCTGGAGGAAGGTGCTGGGAGTTGGGGGAGGGGAAGACTTGCTTAGCCTTTCATGGATTTATGTTCAACACTCTATGAAAGAAAACTAGGGTTTTCCAATACCCACTTTACCATAACTGTGTTGGACGCAGGCAGGCAGGGAGTCTAAGCACTGGAGGCTAAGAATTGACCTCTTTAGTCAACTGGAGAGCCAGCTGGGGTTGAGATGTTCTGAGCTTGTATCTCTAACTCCATAGACAAGGCTGATCCTGGGAGGGAAATAAGAAATCAGTTCTGCAGCCCCTCAACCTTGGAGCCCTGGGACTACATTTAGGGAGTGGGAATGTGGTTGGGGGTGTGAACTGGTCCAACAGAATGTGGTGGTGTGGGACAAAGGGGCAGAACCTAGCTTTCCTGAGGGCTCAGCAACAGCGGGCGTGGGCAGTCATGCTATGGACTCCCCAAGTCTTTGCCATCTACTGCAGTTTGGAGGGTAAAGGAAAGAAAGTAGGTGATGGTTTGTAAAGGAAAGAAGGTAGGTGATGGTTTGCTGGGGTCTTCCCTTCCCCCTCACCCCATATGGCAAACTTCACATTCAACCTCCCCACACACTCCAAATTTTATCACTGCTCATCCACAGCATAATAGTTCCCTGTTTTCTGGTGAAAGAATATTTCTTTTTGGTGTCAGTAATGGTAATTTAAAATATATTCCAGATAAGATAATAAAGAGTAATAAATAAGAGCCATGAAAATGTTACCTCTCTCTCTTTTACTGATTAAAACATTAATGGTGGGGTTGAAGGGAAGCTTGTTAAAAAGCCATGCTGACAAATAGTTCTTCAAGGTTTCGTCTGAAATCTCCAGTAGCAAAGTACCTGGGTAATGGACTGAAATCTCCAGTAGCAGAGTACCTGGGTAATGGACTGGGAACAAGAGAACTACTCCAGTATACAGACATCTTTTGGGTAGAGAACAGACAATGGCGAAGATTTTGGAAGTACAAAATCTAACGGTCTTGGTTTTTATTTTACTGTCCTCACCACTGGACACAGTGGGTGTTCATTCAATTGAATGAACCTTTTTAGGGCACTGAAATCTCTCCCTTTTAGCTTTCATCCAAATCTGCCCTCTAACATCCTAATTCCCTACCCAGTAAACAGCCCAGATGCAAATATTTTCAACTAAATTCCACCAGAAGAATTTCTGTATCTGTGGCTACTCAAAAATATCTCGGCTCTCGTGATTTTCAAATAAAGCCCACATACTATTGAATAGTTTGCGAACATTAAAAGAATGAGGTAAACCAGACTTTAGTTTGTAAGTGGGCTGAACTTTGTGGAAAGGATTCACCTCTTTGCAGGAAGAACTTCTTTAGAAATCATCAGCTTTTGCCCACTCCCACAACTTTCCTCATTCTGAGGAACAGCTTTTCTGTTTCAATACCCAAAACATGGATTATTGTAGCTGTATCAGAACTGTGTGATCCAGTTCTCTTGTTTAATAGATAAGGGAACTGAGTTCTCTAGGTCTACTTATAGTCAGAAGTGGTAGAACCAAAGAACACATCTCCAAACTCTCAAGCCAGTGACATTTCCTACCAGGAGGTAACTGCTTCTGCAAAAGACAGAAGGGGGCAAGGGATGGAATCTCGTCAGCCCTGTGAAAGCTATCCACTCAGTTACTGGGAATAGACACACATTGAAAAGGATGAATAAGGTAGAACTGTTTATATATACAAATATGGCAACATTCCAGACACTCATGAATTAAAACAGCAGTTGCCAAATAATCAGTAGTACAGAGAGTCCATTTATGTGAACCAAAATGAATAGTGTACATTTTCTATGGACAAAGTCTGAGGATGCATTCCACCCTGATAACAGTGCTTACCTCTGGGGAGGGCTCTAGAATTGGGGATAGTGGTCAAGGGAGAGTTTGTCCTTATCTGTATTGTTTGTATTTTTATGAGGAGAATCTACTTATGCATTAATTATTTAAGAATTAGTTTAAAAGAGTAAAACTACCTTTTTATTGTGCTCTGTGTCACTCTGATGGCTTTGTGTCTATCACTATTGATCATGCATGGAGGAACTCAGCTTGTTACCTTAATCTCAGGGCAATACCTAGATTAATCGCAAAGCTGTAGGGGCTGACAGTCTGGCACAGAGGGAAAGGAGTGAGAGTGTGTTTGTGGGTTTAATTTTTATCTTCAAAGTACTTGTTGCCTTTATAACTCAGCAGGACCCTATGGGGCCTCCTTGGGACAGCCGGACACCACCCCCATCCCACCCCTGCCCCGCCCCTGGCACATGTCCTCTACCTGCCTCTTGTTTGTAGAAAAACTTTAGCCTCCTAGGCCGTCCCAGAGTTCCAAAGAATATATTTAATTAAAGAAGTGAGAAAATGCAGAAGCAAAGGAAAACACTCAAGCAAGACAAAATAATAATTTAGCCGTTAAACAAAGTCGAGGACCTTTAGTTCCTCCTCAAAGGCTATAGATAATATTCTGAGCCAAATCCTTTGAGCTGTTTTGCATATACTGAAACCCCCACCAGGTGGAAGAAGTTAACTGCACGCTGCCCACAAGCACGAAGAGCCAAGACCAGTTGGAACCAGAAGGTTGATGGTGTTGACTCCCCATTACCTCACCACCAACCAATCGGAAGAATGTCCACGAGCTGATCACGCACCCTGCAACCCTCTCCCTCTCCCTGTCTTTAAAAACTTTTCCCTGAAAGCTTCCGGCGGAGTTTGGGCTTTTTGAGCACTTGCTACCTGGACTCCTTGCTTGGTGCCCTGCGATAAACACTGCCCTTTCCTTCACCACAACCTGGTGCCAGTAGATTGACTTTACTGCATGCGCGGGCCAGCTGACCCAGGTTTTGGTTCAGTTACACCTTCTCCCTCATATTTAGTCTATTTATTTTGGCTGCTTTTGTTCTTTGTTGTGGTGCACGGGCTTCTCATTGTGGTAGCTTCTCTTGTTGTAGAGCACGGGCTTTAGTAGTTGTAGCTCGCGGGGTTAGGTTGTCCCGCGGCATGTGGGATCTTCCCGGATCAGGGCTCGAACCACTGTTTCCTACATTGGTAGGCAGATTCCTAACCACTGCGCCACCAGGGAAGCCCCCTTCTCCCTCATATTGATCACCATTTCACACCTTCACCTTCAGTCAGACCAAACTCCTTGAGTACAACAATGCGGCTGTTCCTGATAATAATAATAACTGAATATGCAATACTGCCAATCAGAATGACAATAGCTGTGTTTTTTGAGTACTCACTTCATCCCAGACCCTCTCCTAAGACCCTTCATGCGTCGTCATCCTTGTTTCATCTTCCTAACCACTTTGTGAGGTAAATACTATTGTTATGCCCATGTTAGAGCTGAGAAACGGAGGCTTGAAGAAATCAGTGACCCTGACTGCAGCCACATGGCTGGTGGGTGGAGCCTGGGTCTGAGCCCAGGCAGTGTGACTCCTGCAGATGTGCTTGCGCACAGATGTCAGCATTTCCTGTGCTTGGAAGGATGCTGACTGCCAGAGTCTGTAGGAAGAGTGCTTTGGGTTGGAAAATACGACTGGTCTAAACTAAATGTGTATGTTTTTGGAGAGACCTTCTGTCTAATCTGGTTCCCCATCGCTTCTTCCTTGAACTCCTTTGAGCCTTTAATTTAAGGGTTCAGTTGCCGCTGGGGCACTAAATCAAGTGCATCATTCTACTGGCAATGTACGGTGAGGGAGAAAGTATTCTCCTTTGGAGAGTAAAAACCCATCTCCCTATGATTCCCACTTACCCATTCCTCTTACTTAAACCACCACCAACAAGTAGAAACATCTTTTAAAAGAGAGAAATGCTGCTCCCCTGGGGGTGAGTAAATAATCCCTTTTCTCTTCCAATATTGACTTTGGATATGTCAGTTTTGTTAAAGGTGTGGAAAGCATAAAGTGGTAAATTTTGAAATGATTTTTGTAGTTTATGTAGAGAAAGATACTTTTTAGGAAGCCGGTCGTCTTATTCTAAATATGGAACAGTTTTCTCCCCAGCCTCCCCTTCTCCCCAAACTTTGGGAATTATTTTATTATTTCTCTGTTGATGACCAAAGTATCTCATTTCATCATGGAAAGTTTGAGGTAGAGCACAGGGATCTTTGATAGAAATACACAAACATATACTTATGTATATACTATGTATGTTTATTCATGTGTATATATACATCTGTAATATAATGTGTGTGTGTGTGTGTATGCCACTTGATGAGGTACCGTAAAATTCTCCTCGCATTCCCAAGTACCATCAAGTTTCTGCCTAGAGCGCTAAATTGGCTTTTTTGATTCCTGCCAAATCTTGCTCAGAGAAGCCACCTATGGTCTCAAAGTTCTGTTACTATTTCCATATATTTTGGGAATATTTTCCTTTTGAAAAGAACAACTCCTCCTGCTTGTTTTTCATCCATGTGATGTCACACATGCTTACATGAAAGATGAAGTGGTGACCTGTCCTTTTTATTCTTTGCCCTACAAGCTCAGGGCCTGATGCTATTGCCATATTCTTACACTTGTAAATACAGCAAGTGGGCTCATGTCTCGAGTGCCCTCTCTGTGCCTGGCCCTGTATCTGGGACCTGAGAGAGGGCGGTGAATATAACGGACGTGAACCCTGCCCTCATGGGGTTTATGTTACCCCTGCCGCCAGCAGGATCTCTTAGCTCTGCCAAGCTCCCCAGTTACCAGGGCAACAGCACTTTTGGAAGGGGAAGGAGTTCTGACAAATGTGCGGTATCATACACAGTTCTGCACACAAAGCCATTTATTTTAGGCTGAAGCAATTGCAGCAAAATTTGAATAATTTATCTGGAATGTGTCAGATTGAATGCTTTATGATATCTTTCTGGTTTTCTTTGGTAGAACATTTATACAGTAAAAGCTTTGTTATCGTAGACTTCTCAACTAACTCTCTGCCAGTCACTGCAAGCAAGATGTATGGACTAAACAGGGAGATGGTCCCAAGAATCTGAGCTTGTCTGAGAGAAGTATTATAGGTCATCACTGAAGTGAATCAGGAGGATCTGAAGGAGTTTTTACTCAGTGCTCTAAGGTAGAGGTCCCCAACCTTTTTGGCACCAGAGACCGGTTTCGTGGAAGACAGGTTTTCCATGGATGGGGGTGGGGGGTGGGGGATGGTTCAGGCGGTAATGCGAGCGATGGGGAGCAATGGGGAGCGGCAGGTGAAGCTTCGCTTGCTGGCCCGCCGCTCACCTCCTGCTGTGCTGCCCAGTTCCTAAAAGGCCGCGCACCGGTACGGGTCCATGGTCCAGGGGTTGGGGAACCCTGCTCTAAGTTCTTGGGACAGAAATAACAAAAAAGAGGTTTTGCTGGGCCACAGCTGCTACTAAATGTTACCCATTCTGAACCAAAGAACAAGAAACATCCCTGATCCCACCCTCCTTAACCCAAGAAAAAATACTGAGTCCTGAAATTCCCATTATAAATGGAATCCTTTTGGTTAAGTTGGCATCGCTCTTGGAAAGAGGGTCAGTCAATCCAAGAGGACCATCCCCAAACTTGGGCTTGCCATTAACCTTTCCTAGGATTCATGTGTGCAGGGCCCAGCCAGCACGGTTTGCCGAGAGAATGAGACACCACAGGTGAGCATCACTGGTTCAATGCCTGGAGGGAGAAAGAGAAAGATGCTGGGCAGCCTTGCCTGGAAAGGCCTGGAAAGCCCCAGCCCCAAGAGAGCACTTTAAGCATGGAGGCATCTGGAGACGGGTGGTTGCTCAACTCTGCAGAGGGCCAGCTCTTGTTTGCCTCTAAGTGATTTCTGACATATTTCCAAGCACAAAATCAAACTTTCTTCTTTAAGAATCTTAACGATGGAATTCCTTGGCGGTCCAGTGGTTAGGACTCCGTGCTTCCACTGCAGCGGCACAGGTTCCGTCTCTGGTTGGGGAACTAAGATCCCATATGCCATGTGGTTTGGCCAACCCTCCCCCCCAAAAGCAAAATCAAAACAAAACAAAAAAGAATCTTAACGAATGTTCCTGCGTGTGTCCTAGGTTTTTCTACGACAGGGGTGTTTTGGACATCTCTTGTCCTTGCCCAGGCTGAGGCAGGAGAGGCAAGGTGCAGCACCCTACAGCCCCAGAAGGGCCTTGTCAGAGCACACTGTGCTGGGAGGTCACGGGTGGCAGAAACTGCTGGCCTCTCTTTCCACAGCCCACAGGAAACATTTGCATGTCTAACACTTTCTGCACAAAGTGGCCCATGGTAGCAATGCCCGGATGTGGTTCCCAAGCTGTTCACGGCACTGCTTTGTGATTCATCCTTTCTACACGGTCTCTGGGAGTCCAGTGGGGGCATCCAAACCTTCCTGTTGTCTATGTTCGGTAAGCAGAATGTTAAAATTTTAGAAATTCCTTGCTTTCACTCCTTTTAGAGGTAAAATAGTCATTAGCAGAAGCAAGCATTTGTTTCTTGGGGATATGTTTGTGAAAACATAACAAAGCTTTTATTTATGACTTGCATTAGTTATTTCAAGCTTAAGAAATGTGCCCTTTTGAAAAAGTTGGAAAAATAACATGTTAAAGAGGGAGGAACTACTTACACCATTGTTCCTGGGTTGAATGGTGATACAGATAATTTAGTCAAAACATATCTTTAACCATTTTTTGAGTGCGATAAGTTTGTGAGTCTCTGATTAGAGCTGGCTGAATGTTTCCCCCAGAATAATGGGTTTTGAGCATTAATAATAAACCTCTAACTTTCACAAGCAATTGCTATGACTTTATTCATATGCAATAAGGCCCTTCTAACAGATTATACAATTAACTTTCTGCAGTTAAAATGAATGAAATATTAATGTTTTTTGAGGAATCCAATGAAATTAAGTTAAAACACATTGACTTCTACCACTTTATGACCAGTTAAAATTATTTTTCATTATTTGAAATCGTTTTCTCCCAACATGTAGTAATGGTGGGAGAATTAAATGACACCGAAAATTCTGGAAATGAGGAGAAAGGGACTAGAACCGCAAGCACCAGGCAGATGAAGAGAGAGAAGAGTCGTTTAGGTAAGTCTCCAGTTACACATATTCTAGTAAGCTCTACTTGAGAAAGGGGGCACATTGCCCCTGCGGAGGCAATACTGCCGCATTGACATCAGTGATATGAAGCTGTCAAGTTCTTCTGAGCATAATCACTTTTTAAAAATATATATACAGCAGGTTCTTATTAGTTATCCATTTTATACATATTAGTGTATATATGTCAATCCCAGTCTCCCAATTCATCACACCACCACCCCGCCCTGCCACTTCCCCCCACTGGTGTTTACACGTTTGTTCTCTACATCTTTGTCTCTATTTCTGCCCTGCAAACCGGTTCATCTGTACCATTTTTCTAGGTTCCATATATATGCGTTAGTATATGATATTTGTTTTTCTCTTTCTGGCTTACTTCACTCTGTATGACAGTCTCTAGATCCATCCACATCTCTACAAAAGACCCAATTTCATTCCTTTTTATGGCTGAGTAATAGTGCATTGTATATATGTACCACATCTTCTTTATCCATTTGTCTGTCGATGGGCATTTAGGTTGCTTCCATGACCTGGCTATTGTAAATAGTACTGCAATGAACATTGGGGTGCATGTGTGTATTTGAATTACAGTTTCCTCTGGGTATATGCCCAGTAGTGGGATTGCTGGGTCATATGATAATTCTATTTTTAGTTTTTTAACAAACCTCCATACTGTTCTCCGTAGTGGTTGTATCAATTTACATTCCCACCAATGGTGCAAGAGTGTTCCCTCTTCTCCACACCCTCTCCAGCATTTGTTGTTTGTAGATTTTCTCATGATGCCCATTCTAACTGGTGTGAAGTTATACGTCACTGTAGTTCTCATTTGCATTTCTCTAAAAATTAGTGATGTTGAGCAGCTTTTTCATGTGCTTCTTGGCCAACTGTATGTATTCTTTGGAGAAATGTCTATTTAGGTCTTCTGCCCAGTTTTTGATTGGGTTATTTATCTTTTTAATATTGAGCTGCATGAGCTGTTTATATATTTTGGAGATTCATCCTTTGTCCATTGATTCGTTTGCAAATATTTTCTCCCATTCTGAGGGTTGTCTTTTGGTCTTGTTTATGGTTTCCTTTGCTGCGCAAAAGCTTTTAAGTATCATTAGGTCCCATTTGTTTATTTTTATTTCCATTACTCTAGGAGGTGGATCAAAAAAGATCTTGCTGTGATTTATGTCAAAGAGTGTTCTTCTTATGTTTTCCTCTAAGAGTTTTATAGTGTCCGGTCTTACATTTAGGTCTCTAATCCATTTTGAGTTTATTTTTGTGTGTGGTGTTAGGGAGTGTTCTAATTTCATTCTTTTACATGTAGCTGTCCAGTTCTCCCAGCACCACTTACTGAAGAGACTGTCTTTTCTCCATTGTATATCCTTGCCTCCTTTGTCATAGATTAGTTGACCATAGGTGTGTGGGTTTACCTCTGGGTTTCCTAGCCTGTTCCATTGATCTATATTTCTGTTTTTGTGCCAGTACCATATTGTCTTGATTACTGTAGCTTTGTAGTATAGTCTGAAGTCAGGGAGTCTGATTCTTCCATCTCCTTTTTTTTCCCTCAAGACTGCTTTGGCTATTTGGGGCCTTTTGTGTCTCCATAAATATTTTAAGATTTTTTTGTTCTAGTGCTGTAAAAAATGCCATTGGTAATTTGATAGGGATTGCATTGAATCTGTAGATTGCTTTGGGTAGTATAGTCATTTTCATAATGTTGATTCTTCCAATCCAAGAATATGGTATATCTCTCCATCTGTTTGTATCATCTTTAATTTCTTTCATCAGTGTCTTATAGTTTTCTGCATACAGGTCTTTTGTCTCCCTAAGTAGGTTTATTCCTAGGTATTTTATTCTTTTTGTTGCAATGGTAAATGGGAGTATTTCCTTAATTTCTCTTTCCGATTTTTCATCATTAGTGTATAGGAATGCAAGAGGTTTCTGGGCATTAATTTTGTTTCCTGCAACTTTACCAAATTCACTGATTAGCTCTAGTAGTTTTCTGGTGGTGTCTTTCTCCATGTATAGTATCATGTCATCTGCAAACAGTGACATTTTTACTTTTTTTCCAATTTGTATTCTTTTTATTTCTTTTACTTCTCTGATTGCCGTGGCTAGGACTTCCAAAACTATGTTGAATAATAATGGCGAGAGTGGATATCCTTGTCTTGTTCCTGATCTTAGAGGAAATGCTTTCAGTTTTTCACCATTGAGAATGATGTTTGCTGTGGGTTTGTCATATATGGCCTTTATTATGTTGAGGCAGGTTCCCTCTATGCCCACTTTCTGGAGAGTTTTTACCATAAATCAGTGTTGAATTTTGTCAAAAGCGTTTTCTGCATCTATTGAGATGATCATATGGTTTTTCTTCTTCAATTTGTTAATATGGTGTATCACATTGATTGATTTGCGTATATTGAAGAATTCTTGCATCCCTGGGATAAATCCCACTTGATCATGGTGTATGATCCTTTTAATGTGTTGTTGGATTCTGTTTGCTAGTATTTTTGCATCTATATTCATTAGTGATACTGGTCTGTAATTTTCCTTTTTTGTAGTGTCTTTGTCTGATTTTGGTATCAGGGTGATGATGGCCTCATAGAATGAGTCTGGGAGTGTTCCTTCCTCTGTAATCTTTTGGAAGAATTTGAGAAGGATCGGTGTTAGGTCTTCTCTAAATATTTGATACAATTCACCTGTGAAGCCATCTGGTCCTGGACTTTTTTTTGTTGGAAGATTTTTAATCACAGTTGCAATTTTATTACTTGTGATTTGTCTGTTCATATTTTCTATTTCTTCCTGGTTCAGTCTTGGAAGGTTATACCTTTCTAAGAATTTGTCCATTTCTTCCAGGCTGTCCAATTTATTGGCACAGGGTTGCTTGTAGTAGTCTCTCAGGATGGTTTGTATTCTGTGGTGTCTGTTGTAACTTCTCCTTTTTCGTTTCTAATTTTACTGATTTGAGTCCTCTCCCTCTTTTTCTTAATGAGTCTGGCTAATGGTTTATCAATTTTGTTTATCTTCTCAAAGAACAAGCTTTTAGTTTTATTGATCTTTGGTATTGTTTTCTTTGTTTCTATTTCATTTATTTCTGCTCTGATCTTTATGATTTCTTTCCTTCTGCTAACTTTGGGTTTTGTTTGTTCTTCTTTCTCTAGTTCCTTTAGGTGTAAGGTTAGATTGTTTATTTGAGATTTTTCTTGTTTCTTGAGGTAGGCTTGTGTTGCTATGAACTTCCCTCTTAGAACTGCTTTTGCTGCCTCCCATAGGTTTTGGATCATCATGTTTTCATTGTAATTTGTCTCTAGGTAGTTTTTCATTTCCTCTTTGATTTCTTCAGTGATCTCTTGGTTATTTAGTAACGTATTGTTTAGCCTCCATGTGTTTGTGATGCTTTTTTCCCTGTAATTCATTTATAATCTCATAGCATTGTGGTCAGAAAAGATGCTTGATATGATTTCAATTTTCTTAAATTTACTGAAGTTTGATTTGTGACCCAAGATGTGATCTACCCTGGAGAACATTCCATGTGCACTTGAGAAGAAAGTGTAATCTGCTGTTTTTGGATGGAATGTCCTATAAATATCAATTAAATCTAGCTGGTCTATTGTGTCATTTAAAGCTTCTGTTTCCTTATTAATTTTCATTTTGGATGATCTGTCCATTGGTGCAAGTGAGGTGTTAAGGTCCCCCACTATTTTTGTGTTACTGTCGATTTCCTCTTTTATAGCTGTTAGCAGTTGCCTTATGTATTGAGGTGCTCCTATGTTGGGTGCATATATATTTATAATTGTTATATCTTCTTTTTGGATTGATCCCTTGATCATTATGTAGTGACCTTCCTTGTCTCTTGTAACATTCTTTATTTTAAAGTCTATTTTATTTGATATGAGTATTGCTACTCCAGCTTTCTTTTTGACTTCCATTTGCATGGAACATCTTTTTCCATCCCCTCACTTTCAGTCTGTATGTGTCCCTAGGTCTGAAGTGGGTGTCTTGTAGACAGCATATATATGGGTCTTGTTTTTGTATCCATTCAGCAAACCTGTATCTTTTGGTTGGAGCATTTAATCCATTCACGTTTAAGGTAATTATCGATATGTATGTTCCTATGACCATTTTCTTAATTGTTATGGGCTTGTTTTTATAGGTGCTTTTCTTCTCTTGTGTTTCCCACTTAGAGAAGTTCCTTTAGCATTTCTTGTAGAGCTGGTTTGGTGGTGCTGAATTCTCTTAGCATTTGCTTCTCTGTAAAGCTTTTGATTTCTCCGTCGAATCTGAATGAGATCCTTGCCGGTAGAGTAATCTTGGTTGTAGGTTCTTCCCTTTCATCACTTTAAATATATCATGGCACTCCCTTCTGGCTTGTAGAGTTTCAGCTGAGAAATCAGCTGTTAACCTTATGGGAGTTCCCTTGTATATTATTTGTCATTTTTCCCTTGTTGCTTTCAATAATTTTTCTTTGTGTTTAATTTTTGTCAATTTAATTACTATGTGTCTCAGTGTGTTTCTCCTTGGGTTTATCCTGCCTGGGACTCTCTGCACTTCCTGGGCTTGGGTGGCTATTTCCTTTCCCATGTTAGGGAAGTTTTTGACTATAATCTCTTCAAATATTTTCTCGGGTCCTTTCTCTCTCTCTTCTCCTTCTGGGACTCCTATAATGCAAATGTTGTTGTGTTTAATGTTGTCCCAGAGGTCTCTTAAGCTGTCTACATTTCTTTTCATTCTTTTTTCTTTATTCTGTTCCATGGCAGTGAATTCCACCATTCAGTCTTCCAGGTCACTTATCTGTTCTTCTGCCCCAGTTATTGTGCTATTGATTCCTTCTATTGTATTTTTCATTTCAGTTATTGTATTGTTCATCTCTGTTTGTTTGTTCTTTAATTCTTCTAGGTCTTTGTTAAACATTTCTTGCATCTTCTTGATCTTTGCCTCCATTCTTTTTCTGAGGTCCTGGATCATCTTTGCTATCGTTATTATGAATTCTTTTTCTGGAAGGTTGCTTCTCTCTGCTTCATTTAGTTGTTTTTCTGGGGTTTTGCCTTGTTCCTTTATCTGGTACATGGCCCAGTGCCTTTTCATCTTGTCTCTCTTTCTGTGGATGTGGTTTTTGTTCCACAGGTTGCAGGACTGTAGTTCTTCTTGCTTCTGCTGTCTGCCCTCTGGTGGATGAGGCTATCTAAGAGGCTTGTGCAAGTTTCCTGATGTGGGGACTGGTGGTGGGTAGAGATGGGTGTTGCTCTGGTGGGCAGAGCTCAGTAAAACTTTAATCTGCTTGACTGCTCATGGGTGGGGCTGGGTTCCCTCCCTGTTGGTTGTTTGACCCGAGGCTACCCAACACTGGAGCCTACCTGGGCTCTTTGGTGAGGCTAATGGCGGACTCTGGGAGGGCTCACAACAAGGAGTACTTCCCAGAACTTTTGCTGCCAGTGTCCTTTTCCTCACAGTGAGCCACAGCCACCCCCCACCTCTGCAGGGGACCCTCCAACACTAGCAGATAGGTCTAGTTCAGTGTCCTATGGAGTCACTGCTCCTTCCCCTGGGTCCCGATGCACACACTACTTTGCGTGTGCCCTCCAAGAGTGGAATCTCTGTTTCCCCCAGTCCTGTCGAAGTTCTGCAATCAAATCCCACTAGGCTTCAAAGTCTGATTCTCTAGGAATTCCTTCTCCCATTGCCGGACCCCCATGCTCCCCCAGGAAGCCTGATGTGGGGCTCAGAACCTTCACGCTAGTGGGTGGACTACTGTGGTATAAGTGTTCCCCAGTTTGTGAATCACCCACCCAACAATTATGGGATTCCATTTTATTGTGATTGCACCCCTCTTACCATCTCATTGTGGCTTCTCTTTTGTCTTTGGATGTGGGGTACCTTATTTGGTGAGTTCCAGTGTCTTCCTGTTGATGATTGTTCAGCAGTTAGTTGTGATTCCGGTGCTCTCGCAAGAGGGAGTGAGTGCATGTCCTTCTACTCTGCCATCTTGAACCAATCTCCCGTAATGGTTTTAATTAAGTAAAATTGGAGGTTAAAAAAATAAACAAAGATAATCAAGCAACATTTGTCCTTTACGCAACAATGTTCTGCAAAAACCACTGTTGATTTCATTAATTTACATGTCACAAAACAATTAGCTTTGTTTACCCATCTCTCTCAGAGTGTGGGTGCATCTGAATTTTTTCCTAATTATGTTTATAAGGAGTGTCGACTATAAAGGAGGTTGAGTAGTTCAAATACACAATGTATTGTAATTACTACAACTGGGGGTAAAAAATGCCATCCCCTGTTCATTTTGTCCCACTGTTACATGTAAATTGTGGAGTGGGATGTGGAGGGTCATTTGGGGAGGAGGAATAAAGTTAGGTCCCCAAATCAGAGCAGCCTGCCGCACAGAGAGCTTGACTCCACACTCGTGTCCATAGTCTTTTGACTCAAAGTCTGATCGATAAGAACATTAGGAACCAGGAACCCAAGCCCAAATAAGTTTCCAAATGGGAATTCTTACAACGCTTTTTAAGGATGTATGGCTGAGGTGATTTGTTACAGTCTTAATTCCAAAGCTTTATTCAAGTCTTGCCAGGCTCTCCTGAGCTCAGAAGCTATCATGGGCTGAAGAATGAAACTCTGTCGTGGCAGGAGGAGGGGGTGATGAACCTTTCTTTTTTTTTTTTAAATTTATTTTTTATATATATATTTTAAATTAATCTTTTAAAAAAATTAATTATTTATTTTTGGCTGCATTGGGTCTTCGTTGCTGCACCCGGGCTTTCTCTAGTTGAGATGAGCAGGGGCTATGCTTCGTTGCGGTGCGCAGGCTTCTCATTGTTTCTTGTTGTGGAGCACAGACTCTAGGTGCACAGGCTTCAGTAATTGTGGCACACGGGCTTAGTTGCTCTGCAGCATGTGGTATCTTCCTGGACCAGGGCTTGAATGTGTGTCCCCTGCATTGGCAGGCAGATTGTTAACCAGTGCGCCATTAGGGAAGTCCCGATCTTTCTTTTTGATTCAAAGAAGAAGAAAAAGTAAAACAAAACCCCAAGTCCCATTTGTACCATTTAAATGGAAGTTTTTGCCAACTACAAAAAGATGTTTGGGGGATAATAAAGGAAACTGAATATGGACTAGCTCTCAGATACTATCAGAGAATTAGTAATATTTTTAGGAGAGAGAATGGCCTTGTAGTCATGAAAGGAAATGTGATTACTTTTAGGAGATAGGTGCTGAAGGGGTAAGTTATGATATCGACAACTTAATTTCAACATATATTGAAAATACACATACACACAGAGATAAAGCAAATATGGTACACATTAGCAATAGTGAAATTTCGATACTGGGTATATGGGCAGTCATTGAACCAGTCATTAGAGGTCTGTGTATCAGTTGGAAATGTTTCTGGCTGCAAGCAAAAGAAAACTCAACTGGCAAGGTCTGAATCTCAAAGAACCTTCATTACTTACTAAACAAGAAGTGTACAAGTTATCCAGTCAGGGTTGTTTCAGCAATTGAGTGATGCTTTCAAGGCCCCGGCTGTTCTTCCCATCTGCGTTGTCGCCCTCAGCCCACTGGCTTCTGACAGTGTCAGTTTATGACTGTGAGGCCGCTGCTACAGCTCTAGGCATCACAGCCACAGTCAAAGGCAAAGCAGTGGGTGGGGAAGAGCAAAAGCAAGCTCTCCTCTTGCACTTGCTTCTTTTATCAGAAAGCAAAATCTTGGGGTTGGGGGGAGGGATAAATTTGGAATTTGAGATAAACAGATACACACTACTAAATAGAAGGTAGATAAACAGCAAGGACCTACTGAGTAGCACAGGGAACTATATTCAGTATCTTATAATAAGCTATAATGGAAAGGAATCTGAGAAAGAATATATATATACATATATATATATGTAGCTGAATCACTTTGCTGTATACCTGAAATATTGTAAATAAACTATACTTCAAAAAAAAAAAACCCACAAAGAGGTATCATCTCACACCTGTTAGTATGTGTATAATTAAAAAAAATAAATAATAGATGTTGGCAAAAAAAGAAAAAGAAAGCAAAATCTTTCCCAGAAGCCCCCAGGAGACTTCTCCTTCCACCTCAGTGGCTAGAACAGTCAGAGGCCAATCCTAGCTACAGGGGGTCTGGGAAATGCCATCACAATAAGTGACTTACATCAGTTGTGATTCATCCCCTGGGCTAGGGATACACTGTCTCTCAGAGCAAGATTGACGTTCTGTTAACAAGAAAAAGGGGAAATGGCAGCTATTTCCCATTTGTTAAACACATGCTCTTTTTCTCTAGAGAGGATATGGTTCTGCTTTACTAGGTAACAGAAATGATTTTAAATGAAAGTAGAACCAAAATTCATTCTTCACTATATCCTGTTGCTGTTTAACAGGAAAGTAAATGGTGCCCAAAGAGACTTTAGCTTTCTTGTCTTCCTGGACAGGGTCTCTTTAGTCCAGTGAAATAGAAACTCTAACCATCCTTGAAATCTATCTTTTGTTTCACTTTCAAGTTTTATAATACATTTCAATATACAGTTTGCTTTTAAAGCTTGTCCTCATTGTGATGGACATTAGGCAGCAGGATAGAATATATACTACCGCTCATCCTATTTTTAGCCACAGTTGATCTAGTGTCCTCTCTTTGCAAGGCTATGTGATAGGTGAGTTACATGTTCTCTCATTTGTGTAAGAAAGATGTGCTTGCCTCTTGCAAAAAGCCCCAATTCAGTCTGAGTCATCAGCCTTAATAAAGAGAAAACCAGAAGCTTTCAGCAATTGTTCTAACTTCTACTTTCTCCCCAACCTGTGTGAGGCCAATATAAGATAATCTCGACATCTGGGCTGTTTAAATGGAAGTCCTGATCAGAGCAAGTAATAGTCCTAACTAGAGTTCCCTCCTGTCCTCTTCCCTAGCCCCTGGCCCCAAAGTAGGCTTTCTTTTAGAAAGAAGGCTGCACACTCATTGTAGATGGATTAAAATGAATCCCCAGACCAATAATAGCCGCCTAACCATCACTGGGAGCCGTAGTCATGTGTCCTTGGGAGGCAGTCATAGCCTTGCCTGGCCTGGGCCAGAAGGTCTTTGCATGTCCAAATGTCCCTCAAGACCACAATGGCACATTTGTCTGATGATTTAGCATTTGGTGTTAATGGCTGGCATTGTGCTGAGGTATATCATGGCTGGCTGTCCCCTGTTTCTGGGTACCTTCTGGATGTGGCTGACTGTGACACTGACTGCTGCACCAGGGCTCTGTGGCAGGGCTGGCTTGGAGCAGCCCAAGAGCCCCCTTTCCTCTACTATGTCAACCAGCACCAACCCCATCCCCCCTCCCAGGGTCCCTGACTCAAGTATCTTATTGGGGCTGCACTGTAGCCTATGGCTTGCCTGTCTCCCTGCGGTGACCCCTGGGAGACGTCCCATTGCTGATAGAAGCCACGTGACTATTCTACCTCCAAACTTAGATTTAACACTTAGGATAAATATTTTGAGTGATTCTCTCCAGTGTTTTATATGAAACATTTCTCTCTTTTTTTGCATTCTTATTTATTTATTTTTGGCTGCACTGGGTCTTCATTGCTGTGCACAGGCTTTCTCTAGTTGTGGCGAGCGGGGGCTACTCTTGGTTGTGGTGCACGAGCTTCTCACTGTGGTGGCTTCTCTTGTTGTGGAGCTCTAAGTGCACAGGCTTCAGTAGTTGCAGCATGCGGGCTCAGTAATTGTGGCTCGCGGGCTCTAGAGCGCAGGCTTAGTAGTTGTGGCACACGGGCTTAGCTGCTCCGTGGCATGTGGGATCTTCCTGGACCAGGGATTGAACCTGGGTCCCCTAAATTGGCAGGCGGATTCTTAACCACCATGCCACCAGGGAAGTCTGAAACATTTCTCTTTAACTTAAATATAGTAAGGGCACATCACTTAAAAAAAAAAAAGGATCAGTGTCCTGGAGGATGGGAGAGAGAGGTGTGGTGAGGAGTGGCTTTGCTGGGCGCCCATAGAAACAGGAGGTAAAGGTGGAGCCACAGGTGTGGGCAGGTGGGAAGGTGTAATGGTGGGAAGTGAAGGAAGTCCTCTTCCACTGCCTTTATATCTTTAGTGGCTTAGCAAACAGGCTATCAGCGCAGAGTGAGGGTGGGAAATGTTCCAAGAGAGAAGAGAAATCAGGAAAGTAGGAAAGTAAATGGACGAGAAAAACACAGTGTGAGGGTGGGCAGCCTAAGGCCCCGCTTATGTTTAGTGATAACGTATTTGAAGGGAGATCAGCCAATGGCGAGTAATGTACCCCCGGCCAGAACCTCTCCTCTCACTGGGCCAGATGGAAGATCGAATAACAATCCAGAGAATTCCTGATGTGAGGGGCCAGCTCGCAACAAATTCTTGCTAGTAGCTGGGGGCCAGTAGGGCCGGCCTAGAGCAGACTGGGCTACCAGCCAAAGACCCTGCTCTTCAGTGCAGTAACCGTCACTGGAAGATTTGTCCATTGCTGGGCTGTGATGTGGATAGCAAAGTGCTGATGCCTCAGGCATTGCTGAGGTGGTGAAGAGTGGAGGTGCACTTGGGGAAAGGCCACAGGGTTGGTGATATCTGTACATGTGAAGGACCCAAGGCACTAGTTTTCCAGCACTGAGCTGCGTGGCTGGGTGGTGCTCCTATGTCAGGAGATAGTATGTCCAACTTTGACAGCCTTCCTCAGTGCCTTCTGTTGCCCTTTGGGTTCCAGAAAGCCTCCTAAGTGACCTGCCATAGTTCCTCCATGACTGGCTTGTGGAGTGACTGGGTGATACCCAACCCCATCTAACAGGAAACTCATCACACTAGGTTATAAGTCATTGTCTGTTGTTTGTTATCCCTGGATAACAGAAGAGTGAGAACCCTAACTTTTTTTTACCACTTTATCTCTAGTGCCTGGCAGAATACCTGAAAGATAGTAGATGCTCATTAAATTTTGAATGTGTGAATACATAAACGAGGGCTGGCAGGAAGGAGGGACGGAACGGAGGAGGGAGGAAGGGAGGAAGGAAGGAAGGACGGAAGGAAGGAAGCAAGGAATTCTTGTTACTATATCAGGGCTATTCTGGAGGAGGGTTGTTTAAATTGGTGGTAGCCTGTATAGAAGTTATAGCAATGCAGGTAGGTGGAGGGTGGTGGGAGCTGATGAAAAGGGCTTTAGCAGGGCTCTCTAAAATGAAGAAGACACACTGGAGGTTGCAGCGAGAGACCAGAAAGACTGGGACGTCAGTGGCTGGCACAGATGGGGATCAGGTGCTATTTTGGTGAGGGTGTCAGAAAGGTGAGAATAAAGAGTGATGGTCAAGATGGGCAGGAGGGAAGCAGGAGAGGGTTCCTGGGTGAAGAGCTGAGACAGACCCACAGCTCAGCAGGTGTAGTGGGTATGTTTGAAAGGCCCCTGCAGAGATGAGGCCCCTGCAGCTGGGCATCCACAGAGGAGCCCAGTGGCTTTAATGATTGGCCTCTCTTTCCTATTCTTTCTGGAAAGAAGGGATCTCCCCTGCACTTGCTTCATCCTCCCCACTTCCTACTCTCTCTGACTTGGTACTTTACACCCCAGCATCTGGATTTTCTTGTTTGCAGTTTGCTTTCTCTTTTCTCCAGACCTTTGTACCCATGGTTCTCCTGACCTAGAAAGCTAGCTCCACCCTCAAACCTCCTTCCTAGTGACTCCCTCTTGGCCCTCAGATTTTGCTGAGGGGTAACGTCCCCTTGAAGTCCCTGCTCTGCCTTCCCAGGTTGAGTGGCTGTCATTTCTATGTTCTTCATCACACTCTGGGCTACTTCCTTTAAAGCACATATCTCAGTGCAATGGCTTGCTTACTTCTCTGACTCCATCTCTAGACGCGAGAAAAGGGATATGGTTAAATATTTCCCTAGTGGTCACTCAATGGCAAATAAATCAAAGGAAAACAAAGCAGAAGCCCTGAGAATCCTCTCACTTGTTGAACAAAACCATGTGCTTTTCTGTTGCCTGTGTTTTTATTTCGCACCAGGCTAGTGTCTGAAAGCAAACTCATGCCAAACAGGATTTCACTTTCTCTGAGTTAACAGGCAAAATTTGCTTTAAAGAAATATAAACACATATTTCCAAATGATAAACATTATGAAATAGTAAAAAAATATACATATATATATAATTTTTTTTTTTACTATTTCATAATGTTTATCATTTGGAAATATGTGTTTTAGGAGCAACTTTGACCTACCTCATCAGTCCAAGATTTTTGATTTATGTAAGCTGTGCCTTATTGATACGGGTAAGATGAATCAAAATGAAATTAATATATTTTGAATGGTTAAGAGAACTGTAATAGACAATTAGAATGTCTCGAAATAACTGATGCAAAATGTGTGTATATTTTTGTTAAAAAATGTTTTGAATTACAAACTCTAGCACAAATAGAGGAAAGTGCATCATGTATATATATCCATATATATATGGAACAATTATAACAAATACTTATAAAGTGAATACATGAAACCACCACTCAAGTCAAAAGCTAGGATGTAGCCAGCACCCAAGAAGTCCCTCATAGGGTCCTTCTCAATTATACCCCTTCCTCACAAAGGGAAGCAGCCAGGAGCCCCACTTTTCTGGCATTTACTTCCTTGCTTTTGTTTATAGTTTCACCACTGATGTAGGCATCCCTAAATGATATAGTTGAGTTAATTTCAAGTTTAGTTTGAACTTTCCATAAATGAAGTTCTACCATATATATTCTATTTTATCTTGCTTCTTTTGCTCAACATTATGTATGTAATCCCATGTTTTTGCAAACAGCCCTGGGTTGCTACTTTTTATTGCTGTGTAGTATTTCATTGCATAATAAACCACAGTTTATTTTATTACTTTTTCCAAAGAGCCAGATTTTGGCTTTATTAAGCTTTTCTATTGTATGTTCATTTTCCTAGTTCATTGATTTCTTCTCTTACCTTTATTATTGCTTTTCTTCTATTTTCTTTGGGTTTAATTTGCTGTTCCTTTTCTAACTTTTTAATATAGATACTTAGCTCATTAAACTCAGCCTTTCTTTTCTAATATATGCATTTTAAACTATAAATTTCTCTTTAAACAGTATATCAATAGCATCTGACAAGTTGATATACTCTGTTTGAAATATTTTATAATGTCCTTTCTGATTGCCAGCTTGACCTATGGATTATTTAGAAATGAATTCCTTAATTTACAAACATATGAGGAATTTCTGATTTTCTTTCTTATTGATTTTAGCTTAATTGCCTTGAAGTCAGAGAACATTCTCTGTATGGTTCAGTATTTTGAAAATAAGATTTGCTCTAAGATCCATTATCTGGTCATTTTGTTGATTTGTACAAATGTTTCATGTGCTTAAAAAGCATGTGTATTCTAAAGTTGTCAAGTACACTGTTTTTTATATAACCTTTACGTAGAACACACACACATATATAACATATAAGATATATATAAGTGTATATTCTTACTATATATTTATATTTTTTGTTTATTCTATCAGTTACCAAGAGGGAGATGGTGAGTTAAAATCTCCCACAATGATTGTCTATTTCCTCTTTTAACTCTACAGATTTTTGAGTCATATATTTTGAGCCCTTGTTAGGTACATACAAAATTGGAGTTTTTATATCTTCCTGATTAATTAAGGCTTTATCATTATGAAATGATTCTCTTTATTTCCAGTAATCTTTTTTTGCCTTAAAGCCTACTTTTGTATCAGTTCAGTGACATGGATTCTTTTCAGTTAATTATCTGTCATTTTCTTCAATCTTTCTTATTCTTTTGTTTTAATGTGTCTCTTGTAAATAGCATCTAGCTGTAATTTTGAATCCAATTTGTCACTCTTTATCCTCTAATTTGAACATTTAGTTTATTTATACTTATTGGTAGCTTATGATATATTTACGCTAAATCTACCATGTTATTTTGTGTTTTCTATTTGTCTGGCCTGTTATATGTTTCTTTTTCTCCTTTTTCATTTTTGTTCCTACCATGTTTCCCTCAGTTTGTCTTTCTGTGTTTTATTGTGGGTTTTTCTTCATACATATCTACAGTTAACTAATTTTTCTTTAATTGTAACGTCCTATTGAACCTATCAATTGAATTTTAAATTTTAATCTCTATTGCTATATTTTTCAGTCCTAGAATTTCTCTTTAGTTCTTTTTCAAACTGACCACATCATTTTTTACAGTTTCCAATTCCCTGCTCAGATTGTCGGAATTGGCATTTATTTCTTTAAATAGAGTAAGCATTATTATTTTACAGCCTGTGTCTGGTAATTTAAATATCTGAAGTCTCAATAGGTCTGTTTCTATTGTATGTTATTTATTGTAGATTTTGCTCATAGTGTTTCATTTCCTTATATGACTGGTTATCTTTGACTGTGTGCTGGGCATTGTGTTTAAAAATTATTATAATAAATATTAAACATACCAAAAAACAAATAAATAAAAATAAAATTATTGTAGAAGTATTTTGAAGCCTAAGATGATAGTATTTTCTTTTAGAGAGGATTTTAATGCTTCTCCCAGATGCATAGTGAGCAGTTGCCATTTGGAACCAGTTTAATTCAAGCTCAAGGCTTGAGGTTTTCTGGGTCATCAGATGAGGTAAACCTGGACTACAAGTCCATGCAATGGTTAGCTTACTTGTAGTTTACTCTGACTTACCCTAAGGGTGGAGTTATAGCTCAGCCTAAAGTAAGAACTATTTTTATCTTTGTCTTTGGTGAGCATAGACTTCCATCTTCTGACTTTCTGAGGCTGCTAAAACTGCAGTTCTGTTTCACAGTTGTTTCTTCTGAATCAGCAGATACCTCAGGGTAACCTAGGCTTAATTCTTGGGCTTCTCATGTTCTCCAAGTGTGCATCTGACATTCTCTCCTGGGCTTCTTGACTTTTTGGTGTTTTAAGATTTTAAAATAACATTCTGTTCAGTTTTTTAAAGTATAATTGTATTGCATTAAAAATGATGGGCTTCCCTGGTGGCGCAGTGGTTGTGAATCCGCCTGCCGATGCAGGGGACACGGGTTCATGCCCCGGTCCAGGAAGATCCCACATGCCGAGGAGCGGCTGGGCCCGTGAGCCATGGCCGCTGAGCCTGCGCATCCGGAGCCTGTGCTCCGCAACGGGAGAGGCCACAACAGTGAGAGGCCCGCCTACCGCAAAAAAAAAAAAAAAAAATGTTATACTTGTACTACATAAAAGTGTAACTTTGGACATTCTGGTTTTAAATTCTGCATATTACATGTCATTTGAGAGAAATGCATCTTTCTGGAGTTTAACTTTGTTCCATCTTTTAGGTCAATGATTAAAACATGCTTTGCTTCTACTGCCTTTCAGGGAGAATGAATGTGGCACTTTGCCATATCTGTGGTCCTGATAAAATTATATGGATACAATCTTCTACTAATAGCAGTGTTTGGCTTAGTGGTAGCTGGATCTGTATTAATATTTAGGGTATTAATTGGTGATTGGATCAACAGGAAACCAAGAAAAAAAGGTAATACATATATAAGGATATGGTAAATTATGACCTCACTAGCTTTTTTGGTTTACTTAGTGAAATAAAATACAGATATGAACTTAATAATGACAGGGCATAAGTTTTAAAAACTAGAAAAAGCGGTATCCAGCTTTCTGTCATTCTCTGGTACTAGATTTAAAATATTTTATTGTAGTTTTTAGATATTTATCCATCACAGATTTTTAATATTAAATTCCTAAAAACATGTTTCATTTTAATACTCTGGTATTACCTATGTATAATATACTTATGTAATTTCTATTAAAGACAATTTCTATGTGTAAAAGATAACCTTTATACCAAGTAATCTGTCTAAACTGGGAATTACTATCTGGAGACTTATTTGTTCAAATGTCAATCCATTTTTAGCTTTTCCCTCTAATATCTCTTTAACCTTCCTTTACCCAAGAAGAATGTAGGATTTCCTAAGTTTTTCCAAGTCTTTTGATTACCAGTCAGCCTGATTGTTTTCATTTCACCTAGGAGGTTGGGCAAGGCATTCTCTGAAAGCACAGCACTGAAAAGGCTAACTTATTTAAAATCTGGACTGTTGGTCCTTAGGCCATATTGATAACTTCAGTCACAAATTAAAGAAGAGTGTGATATATCAGTAGAAAAACGTAAGTGCTTTGATTTATCTAATATCCTGCTTTTCATATCGTCTTACTCTCAAAGCATGCTTTCATTTGCTTGCAAAACCCAGCTTTTTTTTCTTCTTCTTCTTCTGGTTGTAAAGGCTTTGCCTTTAGTGAGCACACAAGCCTGCTCTTTGCTTCCTACTCAGCCTATGATTGCTGATGGGAATGATAACCCTGGTTGGCACAGGGGTTTGGTCAACTGCAGTTACTCTGCATTAAATGATGATGTAATTGTAACCTGTCTCTTAAAACCAAGAATAAATATTGTTTCCCTTTGCAGTTGGTCATGTCTTGCTCTTCACTCAGAATGCCTCTATCACCACCGGCTGTGCGGTCCTGATGCTTGTGTTCTCATACAGAAGGGACCTGGAGCAAGTATGGCAAGGCTGGTTCACTGTGAGTGTCTGCCATCTCCCCCCTGTGCTGTGAGAGTGAATGTCACAGGCAAGACCAGAATGCCCTTCAGTGAGTCATCTCTGGATGGCCCTGCTCACTGATCTGGGATCTGGCTAATCTTTCACCAGTGCTCTCCTTACCCCTAATTTGTTAATCAGAGTCTAAATCTCACAGTCATGAAGGCAATAGAACAGCAGTCTCTGTCTGCAAGGTACAAATTAGCACCGGATCTGGTGCTACTGGGGTGGGAAGAAGAAAACGCTGAGAATAAATACAACAACATTTGGCTTCAAACCTGCATTGAACCTCTTTCTCTCAAAAGTCTTTGGGTTCATTTAGATGCTCTTCAAACTGTCAGGTAAGTAACTGTATGTATTACAATGGGCTGAGAAAGTCTATCCCTGGGTTCCAAACTCCGTTTACCCTCCTTCCTTCAGTGGTCTGCTTCACAGCTGTGATCACCCTGGCAGCCCTGGCGAACCTGGCCAGCACAGCACTGACCAACACCATTCAGAAGGACTGGATTGTAAGCCTCACAGGTGACAACAGAGGCCAGCTGGCTGGTGAGCTGTGGATATAACAGGGCATCACAGGTTCTCTAATCTGCTGAGAGGTAGGCCTGATTTAGTGAACAGAGTTGATGAGACAATTAGCGCTCCGAGAAAGGCAGGAAAGTAGCCTTTAATAGAAGGTATTTGGAGTCAAAGAGACCTGCATTTGAATGCAGCTAAAACCAGCCATGGCTCTTACCAGCTGCAAGTTACTTAACTTCTCTAGACTTTACTTTCCTCATCTGTAGAATGAGAGAAATTAGGACAACCCCCCACCTTGCCGCCAGCTCATTTTTGGGAAGGATTATGTCTGCACATGGGAAGCATGTAAGAAATGGATGAGACTGTTATTATCAAAAGGATATATAGACCATACTTTCGGGAGAGAAATCCCTCTGAATATATTACAGAGGTTCTTTGGTCATTTTAGATTTGAAAAATAAGTGAATTAAAAGATTTCTTAATTTTTGTCTGTGATAAGCTTCTACTTTCTCCAGAAAATTCATCCCCAAGTGTGACTTGATTATCACCTAATCACTAGTAATGAGAGGTAGAATCATTTTTTTCAATAATGGAGCTAAATGGAAGAATCTGGCATCTTTTAATTTTTTCTTCCATTTATAAAACTTGGATCATTTTCACTGTGAGATATTCAAATTGCCAAACTAAAGCAGGAGATCTTGTCTTACCCTATATTTGTGCAGTTGGTACTCTTGGCTAGAAAACGTTCATGAGAGTTGATAGCCAAGATAAAGGAAGCTATTACAGAGGAGTCTATTAAAATATACTCCTTACAAAGTGTAGAAGCCCCTTATAATCATGTTTTCTTCTAAACTACACTTATTTGGATGTACTGTGGCTTAAATAACAACACCCAAAATAAAACAGCTATGTGGGTACAAGCCAGGTGACATGGTGTTGAAAGTGTCCTGTCTCTGGGTAAAAGAAAATCTTCCTGCTTGCTGTTAATTAATTTTAAAGAAATCTAAAATAAAGCACAGATTCAGATCTGAGGTTTATTCTAATTTTAAAAATCATCTTGTAAATATGTTCTTTAATGATGGTGGAATAGTTAAGAGAATAAGCTTTAGGGTCAGACTGCCTAGGTTTGAATCTCAGCTCCACCATTTACCTTCCCTGTGACCTTAATTAATTTCACTTCTTTATGTCTCAGTTTCTTAATTTGTAAAAGGGAGATACTACGGACCCCTTAGAGTTGTTGCGAGGATTGAGTGAGATGAATATGTGTAGAAGGCTTAGAACTATGCGTGTGGCAAAGAGTATTCAACTATTTCTATCCTTTGTCCCCTGTTTTTTCCCTCTCTGCCCTGTCAACGTGTTAGTCATAATAATGGCTATTAATACTGTTGTTGTTCGGACAGTGGGATGTGATAGAAAGAGTGCTGAGACAGGAGTTGGAATAACTCCAAGTTACCTAATCTCTCTAGCCCTCAGTGTACTCATTGGTTAATTGTTCAAATTCCAACAGAACTGATCTCAGAGGTCTTTTCCAGGTTGAAAATCCTATGATTAATCTAGAGTCAGACTAAAAGGGATCTTTCCTGTTTTCACTGCCATTCACCCAGTGCGGGCTCACAAATCTAGCAAATACACGACATTAAATTCACCAGGAGGAGAGACTCATGCACTGAGTTGCAGTGTTTCCGTCCTGTCACTTACAGGGATGAATGCAGCTGTCTGGCGGCTGGACCAGATCATCAATATATCTGCTCCCCTGTTCATGGGCCAGGTGATGACATGGGCATCTCATGTGATCGGTTGTGGTTTCATTCTTGGATGGAGCTTGGTTTCACTTCTTGTAGAGTTTCTATTTCTATTCAGGGTTTTTCAACTAGTTCCCCAATTGGCTGTAAAACCCCAGCGACAAACGGGGGCACTTCCTAGAAAGGCGACAGGAGGCTGTGAACATTCAAGGCAATGCAAACTCAGAGACAGCTCCTGCTTTTTTTTTTTCCCCTCCTTTATGTCAATGCTTCATTTCTTCTTTTCAGAGCTTGTGTCTAACTATAATCTTAATATTCTGTCTGCAAATGTGCCTCAAACAGTGAGAAGTGAGAAGGCTCCAATAGTGCCACTTGTTATTCAGTTCATATGGTTGGTGTCATTGGTGGAAGCAGGGGGGTCTGCCGTGTACAGTTACACAGGTTGTACACTACACAACTCCAGGGGCTCCATTAAGTGAGTTTCCACTCTGAGTAGCACTTCCTGGGGACCGTGCAGTTTACAGCCTGCAAAACCTATTCCATGGTCCTTAGGGCATACTCCTTCCTATTTTATCATAAGTCTCTTTCCTAAAGACGCTAAGCTAGAGAGACAACTATGTCAGGGAATATGGGCTGTTTTTTGGTCAAGACAATAGATAAATTGGCCATCCCTGCTATCAGCGGTGTTTTTTAAATCAGAAATTGCTTATCATCAGGATGAGGATGACAGAAAAGTAAACCTGCCAGTAAATATGACCCCATTCTCTCAAGATAAGAGCTATACCTGCCTATGGACAATGTTGCCCATCTGCCTGGGCAACACAGCCCAGGCATTGCTTCTGACCTCAGTTTCTCTTTCTGGAATTCTTTTTTTTTTGGATTGGTATATCTCTAAAAATGGATGATCACTTTATTTATGGTTATTTTTACCTATTACTTTATTTTAAGCATAAGAATTTTAAAGAGAAATGTAATACAGTACCAAATGGGAGAACAGTCATGGAAAAAATACAGCCAGTCGACTAATAATTTTTCAAAAATTGTATCTTTAAGCAATTTTGCTTTATTGTTGATTATGTGAAACTAAGTTGCAAATCACAGACATTTCAGGTAAGCACAGAAGTTGAGTTGGTAAAGTCAGTTTCAAACAAAAGCTAAGTTTAAGACAAATGAAAATGAAATCATATTTTTATCTCAATCAATAAACTCAAGAATCCTAAAAACAGATAGAGATGAGGGTCTTGCAGTTGTGATGTCTAATACTGAACTGAAAGCTAGGGTTGATTTTTCCAATTTGGCCAGTTTAGATAGCTTCCCATTATTCCCACATTCTTGATCCATGGTCCCCAAATTGTGCTCTTAAGTGACAAGAAAAATCCTCCTTCTTGATGGTCTCCTGTCAGGCGTGATTGAGTAAGCCTGGTATTGACACCTGACTTAAACTGGACAAGTGAGATTATCACTTTGGATAGTTGGAATTAAGAAGAGGAAATTCTAATTCAGTTTGGTATAGTTTCTTGAGGAAAGATGGGTAGGCTTCTTTTTCCGACTGTCCAGACTCCGGAACTCCACACTCCGAGGCCCCCCTCAGGCTGTGATGCCTTTCCCCCTGCTGTGCAGGTCCTGGACTTCTTATAATTATATTTTCTCTCAAGTTGTTTTGCAATTAAAGCTCACCAGATCTCACTGTATGGATAAAATATAAGTATTTATAGAGATAGGTAAACAGATATACATATTTAAGTGATGGATGGATGGATAGATAGGTAAATAGACAGATAGGGCGAGCTATATCTTCCCATCTATCACTTTTAGTTGTGTGACCATGTGTGGCTAATTTATTCAAACTCGCTGTGTCTCGCTATCTGTAAAGTAAGGATAAAAATAACAGAACTGATGGCAGGGAAGCGATTAGATAAGATAGTCTACATAAAACCCTATTTCCTTCTGCATAGAGTAGAACTTAAGGCAATGTTGGCTGTTTTTTTCATTGTCATTGTTATCTTTACAAAAAAACCCTGCTATGGCAATAAATTCTTTTCTATAACCAAATTCACCCTTCCCACAGTTCTTGGGCCAGCGTGGATTTAGCCTACCTGACCCTCTCTCCTTCCTTCATGGCCTTATTTGGCTCTTCTAGTCCTTTTTGGAGTTTGTCTTAATTTGTGCTAAATACTTCTTACAACTTGTTATGTACTTTAAAAATCTGTTTGCAATCATTGCCTATTCTGTCCTGGAAGATGGAAAGGTATTTGTCATTTCCTTTTCATGAATATCTGCTTCTTCAGAAAAATAACCAGAGGAAATATCCACCACTCTTTCCAAGAGTTCATTACCACATCTCAAGCATGTGCAATTTTGTCTTTCACTCTCTCCCGTGTCTTCCCTCTCCTGTCAACATCCACCTTCCTGAATTTACTGTTTGCCTTAGTCTGGGTTCTTTCAAGAGCAATTCTGGGACTTCCCTTACATCTCCATCACCTTGCTCTTCTTGGGTGTGATCCTGGCAGGAATTGTGAGCGGTGGGTCATGTGTGGCACAGGATTCTGCAGCCTGTGATATTGCTAAGTAATCGTAGAAGCATTTCATGGTCTCACCACTGTGTCGTTGTCAGTCTTCATCATTCATTCACTAAGAACCCACTATGTGACAAGAACTGTCCTAGACACTGGGGATACATGAGTGGTTTAATCAGACAAGGTCTTAGCCCCACTGATTGTACAGTTTGGATGGGAGACCAAAGAGTGAGCAAATAGCAATGGCCAACAACACAAAGTGACAGGAGCTATGTTAGAGAAGGACAAAGGATTGGAGACACATAGGAGGGATACCAAATCTGGTCTTGGGAGCCCGGGAAGCCTTTCCAGGAGGAGGCACAATTAAGAGATCCCTGAAGGGCAAGCTCGGCAGGTGACATGAAGAGGAAAGAGTGCTCTAGGCGGGATGGGAAGTTGTGCAAAAGCCGAAATGTGGAGATGTGGAGATCTGGGGAAGTGAAAATAGTTATTTCCAGGAGTCAAGCATGTAAATGCTACAAATGGCATCCACATTGAAGGAGTATTTTGACCTGGGTCCTTTCCCCGCGGAAGTGGGATGGGGAGAGGGGAAAGAAGACAGCTTGGTGGCGCCAGAGCTTTCCTTAGCTGCCTGGGGAAGGGGAGGGAAATCCTTTCCCAGAGACAGGGTGCCTGACTCTGAACATCTGCAAGCTTGTCTCCCCTGAGAACTTGGTCTTGGAACTCTGCCACCAACCAAATGTCATTCATACCTGGCAGTGAGGACATATATGATTTGGTTAGGGTGTTTAAAAAATTGTTTTGGTCATTTTATGCCTGATGAATTCAGCAGCAACATATTGGGTATCAACACTGATGGGGATTAACAGCATGTTGGCCCCGAGTGATTCGACCTGCAGATGCCCAGTCTGGGAAGAGTCTGGGCCTTGCTCTTAGACACGGACTCCCTGTGATCCGGTTTCCACCCAGGAGCATCATTTCTTTGCCCAAGCCCTGCTCCCTCCCCTCAGTCCAACCTCAAGGCCACAGCTCAGAGCCAGGGGATCCCCCATCCCCAGAGCAAAAATGAGGGAGCTGAGAGTGTCGTGGCGGGTGGTGGAAGGAGAGGATCAAAGGCTGAACCGTCTTCTTCCCCCTTCGTTCAGCATCTCCCTGCCTGTTTCTGCTGTGAACCTCAGCCCCAACTCCAGGTGTTGGGCTCCTGCAAGGTCCCTGCCCTCCTGGGGCTCAGAGCTTCCCCTTCTCACCCTTGGGCCCACAGCGGGGTGGGGGCATGGGATTTGGGGATACCTTTCTGCTTTCTATCAAGGAGACCCAGAAGCCCTTGGTCCACAGAATCTTGAGAATATTGGGAGAGGAGAAATGAGAGTTTTGTCAGTCTAATTCCAGCGGTTATAAAACAACAGGCTAGCTTGGGAACCTCTTTCCTCTGATGTAATGTGCATGTATGAGAAAGGAACTGTTCCTAGTTCCAAATAGCTGATTTAGAAACCTGTTCTTTCATCTGGAGATGACCCAACCTCTAAAATATTTTAAGTGAAGGACCTGACAGGTGAATTATCTTTTTTTTTTTTTTTTTTTTTTTTTTTAATGCGTTACGCGGGCCTCTCACTGTTGTGGCCTCTCCCGTTGCGGAGGACAGGCTCCGGACGCGCAGGCTCAGTGGCCATGGCTCATGGGCCCAGCCGCTCCGCGGCATGTGGGATCTTCCCAGACCGGGGCACGAACCCGTGTCCCCTGCATCGGCAGGCGGACTCTCAACCACTGCGCCACCAGGGAAGCCCAGGTGAATTATCTTTTATTAGGCTATTTGGCTTGTACTTCCCAGCCTTTAATTGCATGAACGACAGAGAGCAGGTTGGCCATTTAAGATTTACACAATTCACATAGTATTATGATAATAAACTAGTTCTAAGGGGGGGGAAAAAAAAAAGAAGTCCAACTGGCTCTTCCTGACACAAAGGAAACATCACATTTAGAGAACGTGAAATCTCATTGGCAATGCCTACAGTCTGGAGAAACATTCAGTACGAGAGAAACTTCGGGCTTTTCTCTATGGCAATAGCAGTTCTTTTTGCTGACCCTTGATAAGGATGCCAGACACACCACAACACCTTTGACACTCACAAGGGAGATAGCTCAGGATGTGGAGCCAGGCTGCCCATGATGTTCACACGTTACCTAAGCTCCCTGTGTCCCTGTTTCCTTGTCTGTAAGACGGGATAGTAATGATAGTACCTACCCATCAGAGAGAGTGTCGTGGCGGGTGGTGGAAGGAGAGGATCAAAGGCACAGGTATTGGAGCTATTTGTTAAAAATGAATATTAACTCTCATCTTCAGTCATCATCATTTTTATATCTTGGCTGTGATTGTGGTGCTTTCACAAGCGTTGTTGTGTGAGCGTGGAGTGTGGTGTGGACAGTGAGATCGAGAACCACAATGCCGAGTGAAACGGATGCTGACTGAATCCCGCACACCCACTGCCAGCAAATGCCATTCACATTTATTCCCAGCAGAATTACAAATCACTCCAGGGTTGGTGGTGTGGTCAAAACTGTACCCAATAAAAAGTACCAGTGCCCCCAAAGATATAGTATCGTCCCTGTGTTAGTGTGGTTAGCATGGTCAGGCCTGGTGGCCGTGATGACGTGTGTCTCACCAGGACCAGTGGCCTGTGGCCACCTTGCTGTCTACCACGGATCCCCAGACACAGAGCTCACCCGAGACATTGGCTCAGTATATACTTGTTTCAATTCTTAGTGGAAAGGAAGTTACAGAACTCTGGCTACAGCAGGATTTGACATATTACCAAGTCACTTTGCTTTTGAAAATCTAAGAACTGCGACTCCGTATGCCCTCAATTTACCAATAATTCTGTCAGTGCAGAATCAGCCCTCACTTCCAGAGCTGCATGTTGTATAGCTGCAGCGTTTTATAAATACCTCTGACCCGTCCGCACTGCTTGTTAGGGGCCAGGCGTGTGGGTTTTATAGGTGAGCTCCAGGTCAGAGTCCTTTGGCAGACCAAACCCTGAGGCTTCGAGGCCATGCCGGGTGGTTGGGACGGCCGAGAAGAGTGGGGAGCCTGGGCCAGGGTCCCAGGTGCGGGCTACTGCAGGGTGACAAGGGCAGCCTAGGAGGACAGAAGGCCTGGCCAACGCTCTGCAAAGGCAGACACTGGAGGACATGGCATATTCAACCCAAATAATTCTTGAGTTCAGAGCTCAGTCCAGAGATCAGGACAGAGGCAAACGAGAGGCCTCTGCAGGGCCAGCGCTGGATCTCAGGGAGAGTCCAGAAGGAAACCAACTATAGGCAGAAGCTGGGAGCAGGCACAAGAGCCCCCGGGACTGGCCCTCAAGGACAGCATTGCCACCTGGTTTCTGACTTATGTGGTGCCTGTATGGCAGGTCCTGAGGCTGCTTCTGAAGTGTAATCAAATGTAGCCTCTTAATGTGGTTAAAGGTGGGGGAGGGGAGAGGAAGCTCATTCCTCCTCTGCCAGATCAGGAGGGAAGAGGAAACACGTGGAACTGGAGCAGGATGTGAAGCTCAAGACTTTGCTCTCTGTCCGAACTATTTTTGGAGTGGAATGGAGACATAAATAGATACATCTAAAATGAAGTTATATCGCTACCTAGTGATAATGGTGGCGATGGTGATTCAAAAATACAATTTATACTACCACAACTTATTGACCGTGCCAGGCATGATGCTGCCCACTTCACAGGACCGTCTGATGTAATCCTCCAGTGAGATGGGATCTAAAGAGTCCCATTTCACGGCTGAGAAACTGAGCCACCGAAAGCTTCATTTACCCAGCGTGACCGTGCCAGTCAGTGCAAGAGCCAGAATCCTCCCCGAGGTCTCTGACATCTCTTTCCATTTCTTCTCCCCCCACACTGCTGCCCTGTAGGTCTTTGGTCCTTTGACCTCACTGTGACCCAGCTTCTTCAGGAGAACATTCTGGAAACAGAGCGAGGGGCTGTGAACGGTGTGCAGTGTTCCCTGAACTACCTCACGGACCTCATCCACTTCGTCCTGGCCACGCCGGCCCCGCAGCGTGTTCGGCATGCTGGTCTTCACCTCCATCCTGTTTGTGCTGTATTTTTTTAACGCAAGGAAGTGTAAGGTTACAAATGCCCATGCTCAGAAGACAGTGAAGAAGAGCACTTCAACCTGAGAGGTAGGCAGCGCCTCTGACCACTCAGAGCCTTACTAACACTGGCCCCATCTCACTGTTTCCGGTGATTTCCCCGAGTTGCTACTGGGTGCTTATCTTGTTCCACTGCTACATTTGAGAGCAATTATGTCACCATCACCTTTGGCAATAGCATCAACTGCTTTAAGTGCATCTTTGGGGCGATGGCTACTAGCCAGAGTTTGACTGGGGTCTGACTCGTGGTGTGCCCATTAACAACTCAGATTCCACTCTAGACAACTTGAAGGGGCTTGTTTTAATTTTGCCAACACAATTCAACGTTTTCAGGTTTTTATTGTTCTTTGGGTTCTAAAATTAGGCAGGATCTTCTGGTCAGTATTAAAATTAGAGTTAGATCACGGTCAGTGACGTTTGGTCTCAGTTCCTTGGGTTTTTGTTCTACAGCTGGTTTGTGAACGTCCTTTTGATGGGCTGTGTGCCCCTCACGAGGACTGAAGCTATCTGTTGAATTCAATCATGGTAACAACCTTTGGGTGGTTTCTGGGGTCTAGCGTCAGGCCATGGATCTGAGGATCCCTCAGCTGACTTGGGCAGGCTTCGTCTCAGCAATCAAGCCAAGACATCCAGTTTGACCATCTCTGATTAAGAAAACCACTAGTTTGTGATGAGTAAAATTTGAGTTTCTGGCTGCTTAGAAGCAATCAATCAACACTAAAACAATCTTCTGGGGAGCCTAGAAAACCCATATAGCTCTTTGCTTTAAATAATGAATTGCTTCTTTGTAAATGCTGTGGGAATAGAAATTCACTTAGCAGTGAGAACAATGAGGCTAGCAATGAAGGCTCCTCAGGCCTCAAAGTACAGAGAACCTTTCTGGGGGTCGTGGGGGAGTCACATTTGGGGAATAGCCTGTAGCACACTCAGTACCACCGTAGCAGGTTGGTGCTGTTGGGAATGATTTTCTAAGACAGGGTTTCTCAAGCTCGGCGCTGTTGACATTTTGGATTAGATACTCCTTTGGTGTCGAGGCTGTCCTGTGCATTGTAGGACACTCTGCAGCATCTCTGGTCTCTACCCACTAGATGGAGGGAGCAGCCCCCAACCACACACTTGTGAGAATCAAAGGTGTCTTCAGACATTACCCAATGTCCCCAGGGAGGGTAACATACTCCTCCCCCCATACCCCCTCTTAAGAACCACTGCTTAAAGGAAATGTGAAACCTAAAGGAAAAAATCCACCTATTGTTAAAAGACAAAAATGACCAAAAGTCATTCATAGTAAGGAAATTACAAAAGGGAATTTTACACAGACATGCTTCTTAGAGCTGAGTTGAGTGAAAACAAGGGAAGGAGAGAATTTTGTGAACATTTTGCTTAACATAAGGTACTTTGAAAAAAATTGTGCTGTATATAAGTTCTGGTACTACTTATGGTGCCACCTCCCCCAATCTTTCCTTTTCCAAGAAAAAATCTGAAAGGCTACGTTACTACACACACACACACACCCAACTAGGTCAGGAAACCAGAACTGTTCCTCACATAAATTCTTCACTAAGGAGGCTGTATTTTGAGGAGGTAGCACATCACGTCTCCTGGCCCTTGATTATCCCAATGAACACACAAGTACTTGCACAGGCGAGTCTCGGAACAAGTGTTTAATAAATCCATCCCGAAGTCTTTTATTTAAAACCTCCAGAAGTGCTAGCAGCTTGAGTGTAGAATTTATGTCAAGTCTTCTATGTAGAATTTATGTCAAGTCTTCTAAGTACCACTGGCTCCCTACACCTGCACCTCCTGCCCTTGAAAAATTAGCTGCTTACCTGTAAATTCTGCATTTTAAGCACAAATTTTACTCTTGCTTTTCCTCCAGGCCTTGTATAGTAGGACAGCAACATGTTTATATTGGATCGTGGAATGACTATCTCCATGTTTCCATGAATATTTCGTGTTTTAGACCAGTACTACCCAACAGAAATATAATGCAAATCAATTTATATAATTTTAATAATATATTTCTAAAATATTATCATTTAACTTGTAATCAATATAAAACTGAGATTTTACATTCTTTTTTATTGAAGTATAGTTGATTTATAGTATTGTGTTAGGTCCAGGTGTATAACATAGTGACTCGGTATTTTTGCAGATTTTATTCCACTCTAGGTTACTATAAGATAATGGGTATAATTTCCTGTGCTATACAGTATATCTTTGTTGCTTATCTATTTTACATATAGCAACTTGTATCTGTGAATCCCATACCCTTAATTTGTCCCTTCCCACTTCCTTCTCCCCTTTGGTAACCACAAGTTTTGTTTTCTATATCTGTGGAATCTAAAAAATAATACAAATGATTGTAGATGCATCTTTAAAAAATATTAATTCTTCCAAAGCTGCTGTTTCTTACACCTCAGCATGTCAGTTTGCGCTAGATACATTTCAAGCGCTCAATAGCCACATGTGGCTAGTGGCTACTGTACTGGAGTACAGTTTGGGAATCATCTGTGATGATTCCCAAAGTTCCACATATTTCTCCACTATAGGAAGCCTATAAATGATACAATGGGCTCTCTTCTGCCGGGTAGTGGGGGTAACATGCCAGAGCATTTGTCCAACTGGAAAATCATTCCATCAACTACAACATTCTGATCTGTTTTCCAGAAACAAATCATGGTGACATACATCAACCTGAACTGACTGGATTTTGTCTGTTTACCTCTGAAACAGATTGATGTGCAGCTGTTCTGGAAATGCAGATGGCAACTGGGGAGGGTACCTCAAGATAATTGGCCCTTGCCGTATAGACAAACTCAAGCAGGGGGCTTTCTAGCCATGGTTGCATAGTCCCAGATAAGTCACAATTTTATAACAAAATATCAGAATCAGAACTTTTCAGTTTATGAACACAAGGTAAATTTTGGAAAGGCAATCCTTATGAGTACAAAATTAAAATAAGCCTTTCATACACATCTCTGGCTGTTTATTTGTTCTCAACATGGCTTTCCTCTTGAGGTGTTATCTCTGACCTTGGCTCAGAGGGGTCACTGGTTGACTGACCTTACTACCCTGGTCAAATGCCTCAGTCTTTACTATCTCTAGATCCCCCTGTTTCGTTACCTGGACACCTTCTCTGTTCTACTTCTTCCTTCAAGGTACTTCAGATCATGAGGGAGAAAAAGCATCTTCTCACTTGGGTTCCAGGGAGCCTAGAATGTAAATGACCCTGCCCCCTCCACCTTGTCCATTTAAAATTTATATTCAAGTGCCAAATGACAAATTTGCCAACCGGATTTCCTCTGGCTCCTAGGAAGCTCAGAGCCAAACTGGCGGGAGCCTAAAGCATGAGGTCTAATGGTTTGGTTTTATACCCTGCTCTGTTCTTGCTGCGCTTTTATTCCCTCCTCTAATTATTGTACTGTTTGCCATTTGTTTATAAGCCACCCCAAATCATTCTGGGAATGTGGTGGGGGTATACATAGATATAATAGTCTCTTTATAGTTTGTCCTAACAATTGAATCTTTCAGATATTGACTCAGATACTGAGTGAAGTTATTCCTTAAAAGAGAAGTTGAGGGAGGCACATTCTAACCAGCTTCATCTTACAAAGTGTCACAGATAAACCACACCGTGTAAGTTCCATAAAGGCAGGAATCATCCATCACAGGACTTAACACACAAGGGAAACATAGTAGATATTTACCAAATTATATAAACATTTGTTTGTGGAACCTAAAAAAAAAAATACATACCTTAGTTTGGAATATTCACTTGAACTATAAAGACCTGTTTTTTTTTAAAAAAATATTTATTTATTTAATTGCACAGGGTCTTAGTTGTGGCATGTGAACTCTTAGTTGCAGTATGCATGTGGGATCTAATTCCCTGACCAGGGATCGAACCTGGGTGTCCTGCATTGGGAGTGCGGAGTCTTATCCACTGCACCAGCAGGGAAGTCCTAAGACCTGCTTGCTTTTAAGAAACAAAAACTACTTGTCTTTAAAAATGGAGTATGCACATTCTTGAATCTAATTATATGACTCAATCTACCTGAACTGACATAGTGATGGCACTACTGCCAATACCAGGCAAGTCACATCTGGGGAGGTTAGTGACTAGAGCTCTTACATAAGATTTGACATTTTCAGTGAAACCATGACCATTGAATAGAATTATATTCCAATCACATTTTCTTTTATAGTCATAAAGATTCTCTTCATGACCATAACTCCTCCCTTGGAACTAATCAATCCTCTGAAAACATTTCATTCAGCTCCAGATTTGCTTCACTTCTCCTCTTTTGCACCTCAGCACAAAAGAATGGCCTGGTAATTTTAATAGTCATGCTGGCCATCTTTTCACTCTTGCTTTAGCTCTTCTCAACATGCAGGCATGTGCTATGCCAAGGAGGGCAAGTTGACTGCAGCCCTGGAACTGGCTGCAACTCACTTTGGTGACCCTGGGCTGTACTTAATCAAGGTGCTAGATAACTCTGTATTGCCACGGTACAGGGAAGGGAGTTGGGGGGAGGTGGAGCAGGTTAGGTACCACACCTGGAAGCACAAGGAGGCATCTGAAGGCACTGCTTCATCCTACAGGCAAGATGGCCCAAGGGTGGCCCATCGTTCTTTTTTTTTTTTTTAAGGAAATAACATCTTATTTAACTGTTTATTGCTTTAATTTTTTTTTTTCTGGCCACACTGCGCAGTATGTGGAACTTCCCCAACCAGGGATCGAACCAGTGTCCCCTGCAGTGGAAGCTCAGAGCCTCAACCACTGGACCACCAGGGAAGTCCCCATCCCTCTTTTCAAAAACACCCTTGAATATCCCCAGAGAAAAAGTAATCCATGTGACTTATGCTTCAAGCTTTGAGATTAACCCAAACCCAATTACTCAGCACCCAGAACCTCACTTACTCCCTAATTCTCTCACTTAATTCCCTGTTTTAGCCAGTATCGGCCAAAGCCATTCTAAATTTTGTTGGGTAACAATTTTCTCACTTCATTTTCTGCTACCATGTCGCCACTAGTATACATTGTCAAGAGATGCAGAGAAAAGTGCCAGACCGCTCACACCCTGCCAAATGGGATTGAAGATGCAGCTGTTAAGACAATGAGTATGTGCTGTTGCCTGAACCATCCATAGAGAACCTGTACACCCTTGATAGGTGAGGATATACAGATTGTTTCTTGAGTATTTACTTGTGCACGAGTCACTTACATGACCCCAAGGTAATTTTGATGTTTTTGCCACTCTAATCTCAGTAAATCATTCAGTTACTGACCTAAGACTGTCTTCCCACAGATTTCATTGGAAATGTCATTAAGATGCCAGAAAGGGTAAGTTTTTAAAGCCATGTTTATTGAAGTTGAATTTACATTCAGTAAAACTCACTCCAAAATTTGACAAAGGCAAACAGCACCATAATCAAAGCGCAGAGTTCTTCAACACCCACCCCCGACCAAACCCTATGCAACAAACTCCTCCCTGATCCTTAGGAATCCACTGATCTGTCAAAGGGGTCAAACTTAATCATCAAAATAATCTATAATAATCTATTATAGGAAAAACTGTAAGCACAAAAAAACAAGTTTTTAAAAGGATACTTTGAAACATACAGTGTTTTGAATAGTCAAAAGTGGGGGATTTAGAACTAACCTTTGTAAATTCAAGCAGCTGACAGTTTTCTTAAGATAGCTGTATTGATAGAATAGCTAGTCTAGTTACTAGGTTGAGCTGCAGGCTGGGGCTGGCTGGCAGAAAAATGATTTTAAATAGTTTAAATGGAGTTAAATTCTACAGAAATTCTCTATGGGGCAGATATATGTTCTTGCAGATATTTGGCACCTTTTCAAAAGTCCTCCCCTGCTACCACCATGAAAGGGACAGTAAGCGAAAACCTGTACTCTGTATATATCAATTGTCACATGTTCAAATACACCTCGTCTCCTTGAAAAGCTTTCAAGCAGCAGCCCTGTAAGAGAAGTATCACAGTAGGTAATTAGAGCAGCAATTACTAAATAAGATGCTATTAAGAAAATACAGTGTCTAGACTATGTTCACAAAAGCAGTGCAGGTTAAGGAAAATGAATTCCCCAATGTACTACACATTGTCAACACAGGTATAGTAATGTTCTGACATAAAAATGAAAAACAATTTTTTTCAACTCAAAATCCTATTTTACTAATGCTAGCAATTCACCCTCTGCCTCTGGAAGATTCTAACTCAAAATGGCCACCATTGCCAAAGATAAACATCTTGAAAGATTAGATGCCAATCACTTAAAAATCCCCCCCCCCACAACAACATTTTTCTGGGCATAATAAAGTATTACCTATTTACTAGAGCCCCCCCCCACCATTTTATTTAAAACATACTTTTTAAAGGTGGGGAGGGGTGTGATTGTACTTAATAAATTTCTACCTATCAAGTTGGCCTCAGGTAAATCCTTTAACCCATCAGAGCAGGATATCCAATCAGATTAGAGTTCTCATCCTTGGCCAAGAATTCTATTCGTATTTATTAACTCAAGCCAAATTCTTTCCATTTGGTCCATACCTGTTTGCCAGCGTCTTGAACTGGACTGAGCCTGGTAGGAAATTGAGAAAAACAATGTTAAGAATATCATATGCTAACTTTTTATGGTTTTGTGTGTGTGTATATGTGTGTGTTTGGTAAAGAGTCTTTTATTGGGCTACCTACCAGCTACCTTTGATGAATAAAAAGCTACCTTTAAGTAGAGTTCCTTTAAAACAGCTACATTCTCCAAACTTCCTGACACTGGGAATCTCCTGTAATTTCCAGCCAGGAGTAAAATTAAGTAGTGAACTAAGTGCCAATACTCTGGGAATCCATTTTACAGAAAGCCAGCAGTCACCAACCTTCTAATCTCCCTGTTACAGTTGCATGGAACATTATCAATTTGGAAAAAATAAACATTACTAGCAACAGTATTTACCTAGGAAAGAGGGAAATAAACTTTAACATTAAAAAAAACCAAAGGAAGCCTGAGACTTGCTTACCCAGAGGCAGAGCCCAGGGAGTGTACAACAGTCCTCAGCACTTGCTCAGTTTCCAGTCCTTAAACAGACACTGGCTCAGGCTGCTGCTTCCTTGACCTGCTGCCTGGCTCTCTCAGCCCATGTCCCTCTCCCAGAGGCAACCATTTGGCTCAGCAGGAATCCCCAACATCTAAACCAATTGTAAAACAATGCCCGAGCACTGCATTTCTCTCTGTGGTAGTGCCATTCACCAGAGATCCAGGTAGTCGGGGCAGGGAAAACTGTGTGCTCCCACCCCATATATATGGCTGGAAAGGGGGTGCCTAGGACAGTTTGCAACGCTGCTCCTTGTTTCCTCTTTAAAAGCAGGATAAAATTGATGTCCCACTTGGTTTCCTAATTAGTAAAATTAGTTATTTTCTGATCAGTAAAAGGGTCTTTCACCACTGAGGCAAATATGTAAAACACCCCACAAGCCTCACATTTCAAGAGAAGATTACTAAGCGGTACCAATGATACCTAGAACGATTCTTTCATTTCATTCACTCAACTCTAAATTTAGATCTCTACAAATTTTATGGAATTTAGAGAGTAATCCTTTCTATAGGAACGTATAGCAGTAAAACACAGTAAAAATGCCCACTGATGCCGAAGAGAGCCACACCGAAACTTAGAAACTCTTTTTTCAGACAAACTTTCTCTAGGGCAACCTTTCCTGTTTATCTTGGCGGACACAAAACCCCAACGGTGCCGACTTTTTCCCAGGACAGACAACCATGATGAGCCTCACAGCCTGAAAATGTTGGAAGAGGGTCCCATGCTGCATAACGCACTGTCAGTCCTGAAAAGTTGGGGGAGAAAATTGCTCCCTCATTAAGGCTCACAGTAGTTAACCGCTTCCGCAAGACTCAACGCCAGACCTTTTAAAGAGCCCAACCGCCGGGAGAAGTGGCAACTGGAAGGCACTTGTGGCAGGGGAGTCTGTGTGGGCGAAATTCCCTCCGTTTCTCGCCAACACCGGAATTAACACTGCTCCGCTCTGAAGCTTAAAAGTGTTTCAGGCGCGTGATCTTAACCCGCTTCCTAAACTGGCCGTTCCGGGGTCGTCAGAGCCACCGGGGGCCCCGCGTGCGCCTAGAACACGGACACCGTCCCGGGCTCTGCGCCTCCGTCCTGGGTCAGTTTCATTCTCGAAGTTTTGTTTGTTTGTTGTTTTCTTTTTTCATTGCAAAGGAGCTTAAAGCTCCCTGTGGCCTGGATCCCTTGGGCGTCGGGGTCACAGGTACAGACTGTAAGGTGCCGGGCGCCTCGGTCCTTGGGAGGAAAAGGGGGTCTTTAGGCGCCAGGAGGGTCATTCCCGGGGAGGAAGGGTCCCCGGCACACTGAGGACGTCCCCGCCCCAGAGGGGCCCTCATAGGAGCTCCCCTGGGGGCTGGGAGGCCTCTCCCGAGGGGGTGCCGAGCTCCGCCCCGACGGAGCGGGCCCGGGGACAGGAGGGGCGCGCGCGCCCGGTAAGTGCCACTGGAGAGACCCCCAGGCCACGTGGCGGGCTCTAACGTCGAGCTGGTTGGAAACCACTTACCGAGTCGTGCGCCGAGGCCGAAAAGGGAGGGGAAGGGCGAGACCCAGTTTAAGAGGGGCCTGGGCGGTCAGCACCCAGCGGCAGCCAACCAAAAAGTTGCCCCAGCGCCCCGCCCGGCTCGGGACCCGGCCCAGCACCAGGCCCAGCACCCGCCCCGCCAGCGGCTCGCGGAGGCCCTCGCGCGTCCCCTGCCGGCGGCCTGGGGCAAGCGGGGCAGGCGGCGGCGGCCGCCCGGGTCTCCCCTAGCTCGGGCCTCGGGCCGACCGACCGAAATTTCGCCTCAGAGCCCTTCCTAAGTGTGGTGTCCATTTACCTCGCGGCAGGTTCGACGGAGCTCCTGGCACCCTAATAATGTTAGATATTTATGCCCGTCTCCCCTTTCCCCACCTCAAGTATCCCATGTTCTCCCCCAGGGGGGTCTGCAAGCCATTAGAAGTCCCCAGCCTTGCTGTTTTTAAAAAAACTATTTTTTTAAATGAATTTATTTATTTTTGGCTGCGTCGGGTCTTCGTTGTTGCACGTGGGGTGGGCTTTCTCTAGTTGCGGGGCGCGGGGGCTACTCTTCGTTGCCTTGCGCGGTCTTCTCACTGCGGTGGCTTCTCTTGTTGCAGAGCTCGGGCTCTAGGCGCGCGGGCTTCAGTAATTGTGACTCGTGGGCTCTAGAGGGCAGGCTTAGTAGTTGTGGCGCATGGACTTCGTTGCTCCACAGCAGGTGGGATCTTCCCAGACCAGGGCTCGAACCCGTGCCCCTTGCATTGGCAGGCAGATTCCTAACCACTGTGCTACCAGGGAAACCCCAAGCCTTGCTTTTATATTTGGTTTTATCCTTAATCCTTCCCTGGAATTTTGAGATTTGAGGCTTGCTAGGTACTGGAGCACTTGAGAGCACTTTTGGTTGGAGGGACTGTATAGGGCAACAAATATTTACTGAGTGCCCACTCAGCGGTAGGCACCGTGATCCGTGCTGCGAAGTTGAATGAGAAACTGCCCCTGCCCTCAAGAAACATAAAGTGATAAAAGCCTATGCAACGTGCCAAGGGCCTAGCACAAAGCCACGAAGCCCAGCCTGCTAAGGGGATCAGGGAAGGCTTCCTGGAGGAGGGGTATACCTAGGCTGAGTCTAGCATTACTAGCAGGAAGTTGGCTTCACAATATAGAAGCCAAGAGAGTTAAAGAAGGATCATAGAGTAGAGGGACTTTTAGATCATACAGAGCCTCTGGTGGAGTAGAGCCCACCTTAGGGTGTTCTCCAAAAGCAGACTTGTCTTGATCATGGAATGTAAGCTCCATGCAGACTTGCTTTCCCAGTTTCCTGGGTCCTCTGAATTCAGCATAGTGCCTGGAACATATTCAGGTAAGTGGGAAATGACTCCAGGGAAAGAGATTCGCCACTGAGCCCCTGCAGTAGTTGAATATTCATACTATAAAACTCTTCAAGGCTCATAGTGATGATAGTGGTGGGGTCTTATCCCAGAATGTAGCTTTTTTGGGTCACCTTGAGTATGAATTTATCCCTGTATTCCCGGTACATGGCCTAGAGCTTGGTGCACTGTCAGTAATTGATAAAACCTGCTGTATTTCCTTTCTTGGTGTGTATTTGGCCTGCCTTTCACACACGCGATGAACTACTTGTAGAACAGGCATCCCGAGCCCCCGGGAGGTGTTGGGCACTTCTCTGGCTAGTTTTGCTGCTGCTAGAGGGGAGGCCTCACCCCCGACCCCGGCTCCCCATGCCATGTCTCTTTGTGGAGGAACATCTGTGGGATAATGCCCTGAGCTTCTGTCCACCCTTTCCTCATTCCCTTCCAGCAGAGGAAGGCATTTCAATAAAATCCTGTTCTAACATGAATTTGGAGAGCATGCAAACCGGGGTAGGCTTGTTGGCATCTGTCCTCCACCTGTTTCCTGTTTTCAAGATTCTAATGTTCTCTGATGGGAGGGGGAGACGGGGGTAAGAAGTGACCATTTGGAATCCACTGAGGGTTTTCTTGGTTCAGCGTATAGTCACTCGGGAACATTAAGTGTCACTCCCTTAAACTTTGTGCTTTTTCAATAGTCCAAACTGAATAAAAGATAGTATTTCTTACTAACCCTGCAATAACATGGTCATGCATTTTACTCATTTTAAATTTTTGGCCCGCACGTATGTTACGGCAGGTGATATCCAATGGCTCATCTTTCTCAAAGAAGAGCCAGTCCATCAGAAGGCTGTGAGCTGCAAAGATTCGTGTTCTATTTCTTCCCTCGCTGCCCAGGATCAGTATAAGGTAGTGGTGACCCACGGTCCAGACGGGGAAAGGGAGTAGAGCAGACTCAGCTCTGAAGTCACTATCTTGTCAGTAGTAAAGCTAACACCTTCATTTCCCTTCTGTATCTTATCTTGAGTTGGTTCTGAAGGTGGAAAGGGAAGAAAGCACGTTATTTGTCACCCTCCCCCAACCCTTATTCCCAGGAGGTCCTAAGACTCATTTGTTCTCAATGGACTAACATCACACACAGAGCTGGGACATTCACTCTCACAGATTAATGGGCCCATCCATTTTCTTTTGTCTCTGTGTTTAGTGCGCATTTTATTGTGTCATTGTAGAGTCAGGAGATAAAGCAACTGCAGACATCATTTATGATTTAAACGGCAGTTCCAGTTGGGTAACATTTTAATTGGCGTCGTTGGGCCATTTGCCACATGCAGGTCTCTGCCCAGCAGCCTGCCTTTTCCAAGCAGCTGTAGGCTTGTTTTCAAGCCAAGAGAGAATGTCTGCTCTCGAGGAGGCCTATTGGTTTCATTTGCCTAAATAGAAGTGGGTGATGGCTGAAATGTGGCTGATTTTAGCAATCAGAGGGTGTACAGGTAAGCATCCTGGAAGCACTGGGATACAGGTGTGCTTGTTTCTGACCCCTTACATCGGTACAAAACAGACTATTAAAACAATGCCCTCTCGATTGCCATGTACTCACTGCCATATTTAAAATGAATAGCCAACAAGGATCTACTGTACAGCACAGGGAACTCTGTTCAATATTACATAACAACCTAAATGGGAAAAGAATTTGAAAAAGAATAGATACATGTATATGTATAACTGAATCACTTTGCTGTGCACCTGAAACCAACACAACATTGTTAATCAATTGTACTCCAATATAGAATAAAAAGTTAAAAAAAAAAATGCCCTCTCAGGGGTGTTGCCTACAGACCTGAGCCTTGTTGTTCACAAGACTTCTAGGAAATATAGGAATAAAGGTATAAAATACATTTCTATTTCGTATTTATGTTCAATATATCAAATATATCACCTTTATTGATAAGCATGATCTCGTTGTAAAACAAATACATAAAAACATCCTTTAACTCCATATTCTTCTGCAACTAACCCTTCATTTCTTTTTCTCTTGAAAAAGACTCCTCAAAAGCACTGTCTTTATTTGTCTCAAATTCCTCTCCTCCATTCTTTTCTGAATCAAATTATGTTGGGCAGCCTCTGAGATCGTCCCCAATGGCCGCATCCTCCTGCTCTTCATGCCCTTGTATAATTGCCTCCCCTTGAGTGTGGACTGGACCTGTTGAATTTCTTCCAATGAATAGAATACAGCAAAAATGACGGGATGACATATGAAAAGATGCTCCCTGTTTTATATCACTAGGGAATTGCAAATTAAAACAGCAATGAGGTACCATTATATATCTATTAGAATAGCTGAATTCCAAAATACTGACAACACCAAATGGTAGTGAGGATGTAGAACAATAGGAGCTCTCAGTCGTTGCTGGTGGGAATGCAACATGGTACAGCCACTTTGGAAGACAGTTTGGGACAGAGAATAATTGCAGATGAGCTTTGTGTAGTTGTATACTTATGGGATTGTTCAAATCAACATTGCCAAGTTTAAGTTTCAAGAGGTAGAAATTATGACTGCTTAATTTCTGCATATAAATTCCAGGCTGCCTGAACCTCAGGTAGGAGGTTGCTAATACATGCCTTTCGTACGAATGATGATAAATATGTGAAGCCACTTGACTGCAATGTCCTTTCTGATTAACACATATTTATGACCCACATTTGGAAGCCTGGAGATTGCTGCCAGGCCCATCCAAATCTGTGCTGGGTAACTGAATGCAGCAATGCCACAGACAGCTTCTCCTAAATCATGCTTTAAGCTTTAGAAAAATGGTAATGGAACAGTGCATAATCCTCTTGGTCTCTCCAGCGATGTACTTAAACATGTGTTTCCTTCCTACCCGTTGCCGTGACTAAACATCTGTGCAACCATGACCGTACCATCTTAAAGGAAAGCAACAGATCCTTTTAGCTTCTCTTGCTGTTCATCCTGTGTCCTCTCTCCTCTCCTTCCCAAAGTAGCCTTCGAGTGGGGGGCAGCAGCATCACAAATGCTCAGTCGAGAGCAGAGTCAGTCTAGATTTTTTTCCATTGCTGATCTGCATTCCCTTACGAGCCCGTGTTCTGCTAGATAGGGCTCGAGGTGCCAAGGGGGCTTTACATTTTAGTCGAGTCAAGTAAATTTACTCAGATTCAATCATTTAAACAGGCTTTTAGGGGGAATGTTGAGTCTATTTTTGTAGAAAGGCCCCGTCTTTCTGGTTTCTGCTCCCCTTCCCTTCTCTCCATGGCTCCTGGCGAATGCATGTGGGGAGGTGCTTATGGCCCAGGAAGGGAGGCAGATGACACAGATGGATCTTCTGCATTGCAGCTGGCCTTTGCTTGGACAGTGACCACTGTAATGGGACTATTTCTAGCCCTGGTCTTCTCCGGGGTTTGCTGTTGAAGACCTGGGACCTGGTCACTCATGATCATACTTGCTTGTGGCTTGGCCAGGCCTTGGGAATCTGCCCTGGTCAACTCCAATGGCACCTGCCCTGGCCACCCTGTTCCAAGCCCAGCCCCCTCCCCCCACTGCTTTCTATTTTTTTTCTTTTAAAAAAACACTGCTTTCTATAAAATAGAAATAGATATATCTATAATAGAAATAGATAACATGTATCTATTTATCTATCCATCTATCTTTCTCTCAGCTGGCTTCTAAGTCCCTTTCAAGATGATTTACGTAGAGGTCTCCTGTCCTCTTCTCTATCTCTGTCTGTATCTCCCTCTCCATCTCCACACCCAAACCTAAACCCATACCCATACCTGTACCAATCTATGTCGATTAAAAATATGGACTCTAAAATTCAACTTCCTGGGTTCAAATCCTTGTTCTGTTACTTATTAGCTGTGTGTACTTGGACAAGTTACTTAGCCTGCCTATGCCTTGGTTTCCTTATTGTAAAATGGGGATAATAATAGCACCTACCCTATAGGTTGTGATAAAAATAAAATGAATTACTATATGGAAAGGGTTTAGAAATGGATCTGACACGTGGAAAGCACCACCTAAGTATGTGATGCTTTTTAAAAATTATTGATTGCCTCCCCAGCAGAATATAAAGTCCATGAAGGCAGAAACTTTGTCTTTTTTACTGTTATGTCTCTTTGTCCTTCGGCAATGCCTGACCCACAGCAGGTACTTAGTAACTATTTGTTGGAAGAATGAATAAATGAATGTATGGAGAAACAAAAAAGAACAACACAATCTATTTCAAAAACTGTTACCATCCTTTCACACTCCCTCTATCAAAAGTTGATGTCCCTCGAAAGGTGACTTCCTCCTCTTTAGGGTTCTCCTGTCCTCTGGGAAGCTGAGAACTAGGTTTTAGCTTTTTTTTTTTTTGGCTGTACCACGTGGATTATGGGATTTTAGTCTCCCGACGAGGGATCAAACCCAGGCCCTTAGCAGTGAGAGTGCAGAGTCCTAACCACTGGGCCACGAGGGAATTCCCTTGGTTTTGGTCTTTAATGGAACTTTCTATCACCAAACTACCTTATCCCAGGGCCTCTGATTTTTTTTTTTTGCGGTACACGGGCCTCTTACTGTTGCGGCCTCTCCCGTTGCGGAGCACAGGCTCCGGACGCGCAGGCTCAGCGGCCATGGCTCACGGGCCCAGCCGCTCCGCGGCATGTGGGATCTTCCCGGACCGGGGCACAAACCCGTGTCCCCTGCATCGGCAGGCGGACTCTCAACCACTGCACCACCAGGGAAGCCCAGGGCCTCTGATCTTGTTGGATAACCTGGTCCTGGGGAAAGTCTCCCCTCTTGATCCTCAGAGGTTCCTCCTCTTTCTTCACAAAGTTTTGGCTACTTCCTCACATTGATACTAACACTATTCTTTCCTGCTCCAGGTGGAGTAGGGGGTACTTAGAGTTATCACATCTTGCAGGTGTGTGCGTGTGCGCATGTGTGCGTGTGCGCGCGTGTGTGTGTGCGTGTGTGTGTGTTAGGGAGGGAAGGCAGAGGATAATGAGCAGCTCTCACAGCTTAAAAGCAGCCATTTTCCCACCCTGCCTTCCTTCTTCCTCCTGTGATGGTATCTTTCTAGTTTCTGGCCTTACCTTGCCTGGCTTGAGAGAGAATTGGAGCCGGTTCTCCCCAGAGTCCTGTGGCATTAACCACTTAGCTCTCCTGATGCCTTAGGTCCTGCGTTAGTAGCTGGAGGCTTTCATTTCAAGTAAGCCCCAGGTCACTCCATTAGTGGTGGGAGTTGCCGCTGATGGAAATGAGCTTCCTTTTTGGTTAAGAGGCTCAGAATTCAACTGAATGTGAATTGTGATGAATTCTACTCTCACCACTCTTTTCTGCTGGCTTTCCTCTCTCTGCCTTGGCAAGACACACCCCTTTGCAGGACTGGGTTCAAGATGACTTGGCTCTTTAATTTTTAAACTAGGAGTTTGTAATCAGCCCACAGGGCATAGAAGTGAGCCCCACGTGTAGTTGGGGAGGGTTTGACCACCATCTGGTCCCACCCTAGCGAAGCATTAGGGCTCTACCTTCTTGGGCATTAAGGGTGCCAATTCTGTTAAGGGGTGTCCTGGGGCACCAAAGGTGAGCTCACACATGACAGTTTGGAAAGGCTCAGCAAAGTCTTGGTGCATGAGTGGGTTTTCTTCTGCTGGAAAAACCACGGGCATGATGCAAGCCCCTGCTGACGGAGGCCCTCACCCTACAGCAAAAAAGGAATGATTACATCATCGTGCTCCCAAGGGCGTAGGCTGGTTTGCAGATGTTGGCCTGCTGTTTAGGTTCATGTAGCCTGAGCTGGAGAGGCCCCCCTCTTCTCGTTGCCAGGGTTTTATATTGTTAATTAATTGGTTCTTTTTAAGGCATTGAGAGAGGGGTTCTCTGGGAGAAAGATATATAAAATTTTCTGCCATTAAAAGAACATTTTTCTCTTCTGAGGGATTGCGCATACTTGCTACTGGGAGAGATTTCCATTAGAAGACGGAGTAATGGTTATTTAATAAGACGTTACTCATGCCAGCTTCTTAGCTCTCTGCTGAGGTCACTTATGTTTCAAAAGTCTGAGTGGTGGAGAATCCCTGCCCCTCCATCTCCCTGTCTTAGGAGGGGCAAACAGAGGGTCTTCTGTGGTGGAGCTCTGTGGATGTGACATGGCCACTGCTTCCCATCAGATGAGGTGACCCAACCTTGTCTTTTAAAAACCAAAACTGCTGACTGTGTTGCCTTCTAATTTCAATGTTGCTTTCTTCATTTGGCGTCCTGAAAGGGGAACTTCCAGTAGAAATGTTACTCTGTGGCAGACATGCAGTAGAAGAGAGAGAAATGTATTAGTGATGTTGAAGAACCTTTTATACTTTTGTTCATCTCCCTTAGTTTTATTAGAAACAGAAAACAGGATCTTAGGAACTCTGGTAGCCATGTATCCCCTGACGTGTACTGTGTATGTTAGGAAAGTAAATAAAATCAGGGAAATGGACTCGAGAGAGATAGAGGAGGGGGGTTCTGTGTTAGACAGATGGTCAGGGCATGCCCTTCTGAGAGACTGTAATTCTGAAGAGACCTGAAGGCAATGAGGGGCTGAGCCGCGGGAAGAGCATTCCAGGGAGAGGGCACAGGAGTGCGAAGGCCCCGAGCTGGGAAGGTAGGAGCACGGTGATCTCCTGATAGGATCCCTGCAACCCGGTGCCCCGGAGCAGGCCCTCTTTCCACTAAGTCAGGGTTCCTGGCCCCCATCTCTGACTTCCTTCCCCACCCATCAGACCTCGCCCGGGTCTCCTGGAAGCAGGGCCTCTTCCTCTTCTTCTCTCTCCCAGACTCCACTGCTTTGGTGTTAGCTCTGTACCCTGGTCCCCCTCTTCTCCCCACACCTGATTTCACTAAAGCACTCGTGGAAATTTTTTCTAAATACCTGAAGTCAACTGTTGGCATTTCTTTTCGCTTCAGCCGTAACAATCGTGCTTCTCTTTGAAGCGATGTGATTCTCTACACCCACAAGGCAAGGGGTGGGAGGTGGACATAAAGAATAAGAGTTGGGGCTTCCCTGGTGGCGCAGTGGTTGAGAGTAAGCCTGCCGATGCCGGGGACGTGGGTTCGTGCCCCGGTCCGGGAAGATCCCACATGCCGCGGAGCGGCTGGGCCCGTGAGCCATGGCCGCTGAGCCTGCGCGTCCGGAGCCTGTGCTCCGCAACGGGAGGGGCCACAACAGTGAGAGGCCCGCGTACTGCAAAAAAAAAGAAAAAAAGGAATAAGAGTTGCCACCTTGGCTTTTCACCCCACTCTCCACCCTTAGTGCCTGAAGGGCTGGTGTGTGTACCTTCACGCTGACAAAACTGTCTTCTGGACTTTCTAATTTCCTGTGACTTTCCAATTTCCACGAGCAGCCGCTTTGTTCTCAGTCCTCATATGATTCACGTGCAGAATCTGACACTGTAAGGCTTCCGGAAAGTGCCTCACCGACTAACTGGTTGACTTGTTAATTCACAGTGTGTACATTGAACGCCAGCCATGAGAGGCGCTGCTGCAGACCCTGGGTATGGAGGTGAATTACACGGTCCCCGTTCCAGGAGGACTTATAATCCCAGGGCGGTCACAGCCAGCCATGGGGCAGTGGAGTCGACAGGAGGTGCTGAGGCAGTGCATGAAAGGGGCCCCTCGCCCGGCTGGGGGGCTGGGCTGCGAGGGTCTCCCTAGACCTCTGAGCGCAGGCGTGCTCTGACTGATTTCACACAGCCCCGGTTCTCCCCCTGCCCGAACTTCCTACTCCACCTGGCTGCCTCTGTCTCATTGTCCTAGCCTCTCAACTGGGCATTGAAAAGAATTATTTTATTCAAGTATAGTTGACTTACAATGTTGTGTTAGTTTCTGGTCTATGGCAAAGTGATTCAGTTACACATATACATACACATTCTTTTTCATAGTCTTTTCCATTATGGTTTATCACAGGATATTGAATATAGTTCCCTGTGCTATACAGGAGGACCTTGTTGTTTGTCCCTCCTATATATAATAGTTTGCATCTGCTAATTCAGTTGGGCATTTAATGTGAGTCCTTCTCTCTCTGCCTTCTGTCCCTTGCAGATCTTACCTTTTCTTTTGACTTCTATGCTGGATGAGGCCCATGTACCTGTCTGGGGTCTCTCCTTATCTCCAGAGCCAGCCTCTGACTCACCTGCTCTCTCCAGCACCTCACTTTTGCGCTTCTACTGTCTCCTTTCTTTTGACTTAATTCCACCTCATTTTTGAATTCACCCTGACTGAAGTTTCCATCCTGGTTTAAAAGGGTTGTTGGAAGAGAGAATGTGCCATGGGCATTGGGCCTCCCCGTCTGTTCTTTCTGAGTACGCCAAGAAGGCAAGGCCCCGATGGCTCTTCGTCCAGGCCATTATTCAGGGTTATGTGTGCAGCAAGCGACCTTCAGGGAAGAGGCAATGCCTCCTCCCAGACAAAGGTTTGCTACTGCTCACTATGAAAACAGTGAATCCCTCCAGGTCAGTGTTCCTCTCCCATGGCAACCCTCTGCATGTGCAGGCATCCTGGATGGGTCCTTTGTGTCATCATTGTGGGATTCGGGGGACATAGGGTACCACTGCAAACCAACACAAAGCTCTGGCTACTTCTTTTGTAATAAAATCCTCAGTCTCTGGTCAAGAGGCTCATGCCTCTTACCAGTGTCCATGAAAGAGTAACTTGCAAGCTTAGAAATGGGGTAAAACTTTAGACCCCGCACAGTTTTTAACAAGTGTTATCTAAGCTTCTAACTCTAACCTATCATTTGATGTCACCAGGTAACCAGGTTTCTTCCTATGTCCTGAATGGTGCTGAGCACTTTTTTTTTTTCTACTATATCCTTCCCCCCACCCCCGCACCCCGCAACTACCACCATTGTTGGCCTGCTTCAGTTCTCTTCTAGGGTTAAGCTGAGTATTCTCCAATTATTTCCTGTCCTGGCATCCTGCCCCTTAAACTCAACTTTGAACATTCTCTAGGAAACCCAGTGTGAGCTGTTGCCCAGATTTCATCTGATCTGTTTACTTGTCTGCCTGCATGTCCAGGCCCTGGTGTGGCTTAGGCTGCCTAACTGGACTCTTCCACGCTTGCCCAAAGGTCCCTAAGTCATCCCTAATGCCTTGACCTGGAACTAGCAGTCACGGCAAGTAGTCCTGCCTTTCAGTTGGCTAATAATAAGAGCTGACATTTATAGAGCACCTACTACGTACCACCTGAGACTCATCCAAGAGTTCGTAGCTAGTGAGAGCTGCAAAGCTAAGGTTTGCCCCAGCAGTCTGATTCCATGTGCTATAGTGCCTCCTGCTGGGAGGAACTTTCATTCCTATGTCTTGCCCTCATTTCTAACTCTTTTTTTTTTTTTTTTTTTTGTGGTACGCGGGCCTCTCACTGTTGTGGCCTCTCCCGTTGCGGAGCACAGACTCCGGACGCGCAGGCTCAGCGGCCACGGCTCACGGGCCCAGCCGCTCCGCGGCATGTGGGATCTTCCCAGACCGGGTCACGAACCCGTTCCCCTGCATCGGCAGGCGGCCTCCCAACCACTGCGCCACCAAGGAAGCCCCACATTTCTAACTCTTGACCTATCTTTATTAGAAAGGAAACCATTTTGGGACTTCCCTGGTGGCACAGTGGCTAAGACTCCGTGTTCCAAATGCAGAGGCCCTGGGTTCAATCTGTGGTCAGGGAACTAGACCCCATGTGCATGCCGCAACGAAGACCCCATGTGCATGCCGCAACAACGATCCTGTGTGCTGCAGCTAAGACCTGGCGCAGCAAAATGAAAGAAAGAAAGGAAATCGTTGTAAAATGCTCTTTGGTCAGTTACCTGAACAACTTGTCAACCTCCATAATCACTTTATGAAATCAATATTTTTAAATAGCAGTGTTTCTCAGGGAAGAATCTGACAATGAAATGAGAACTTAATTTATCAATAGGTCAATGAGGAAAGGTCTGCAAATCAAACCTATTATATCTTGGCTTTAATCCAGTTTTTGTATATTTTTATGAAACAATGGACAGTATGGTGTATATATGAAGTTCACTGGCCTTGAATTTTAAGAGCCTGGATCTGTTAAGTCTTGCTAGATGGCCTTCACCTCTGGGGACCTCGCGTTTTCCATTTGTAGAATGAAAACCAGAAGATCTTCAGGTTTGTGTTCAGATATGATTCTGTGTCTAACAAAGCATGTTAACTTTCCCACAATAGCAGAGCCCTTGTTCCAGGACTGTTATATTCCTCTTTTCCCTCTTTCCTTTCTTTTGTTTTTCCCTCCCTTCCCTTCCTTCCCCTTTCTTTGCTATTTGTGTTACTATCACCAAATACCATCACTCAAACTTGAAATCTCATAGCTGATTTGAATTGCCGCCTTTCCAGTCAATGTTTCGTTCAATAGGCCATTCACAACCTTACTTTCATTTCCATTCCCAGTGCCATGTTCAGTTTTATGTATTTATCACCTCTTATTTCCACATCTACTTTTTCTGCTCTGTTTTCTCTTCTCTTCCAGCCTTTGTCCATCTTTAGACATATTTTGTATATAGCTGTAACCCAGGTGCTCATAAAATTTTGCTTTATCCTTGTATCAGTTAACAACTCTTTAAGCCTGTTGCTACACGGTCTATGTAATCTGTGTTTTAAAAGGCTGCACACCTGTGTATGGCAGCACTGACAATGATTCTTCTGCTGATGAACATTGAGGTTGCTTCCAAGTCTCAAATCATGCTGCAATGAGTATTTTGGTGAGCTATTTTCCAGTTAAATTCTTTAGTTGCAAGAGACCAATTCACGTTATCGTCAGCCATTTTTTCTTTTCCCCCCTTGGCCGCACTGCACGGTGTGTCTTGTGGGATTCCCCGACCAGGGATTGAACCCGGGCCCTCAGTAGTGAAAGCACGGAATCTTAACCACTGGACTGCCAGGGAATTCCCTATCGTCAGTCAGTCAATTGATGGACTTTTGATGATGATAGAGGGAGTGTCACAGAGAGGGAGGAAAGGCGAGGGGCCCAGGGAAAGGAATGGACTCTGTAGCCAGGTGGGCCTCTTCTGGGTGCTTCCCTCTGGGTGGGCTTCATTTTTCTCCCATTGCCCAACTTCTTCTGTTATTCAAGCCCCATGGTAGGAGAAGATGGGTCCCTTTGCTCTTTCAACATTATATCTCTATCTTACAAGAGTCTATTTTTCACTGAAGTGGAATCTCTTTGTCCCAATTCCAAATTCTGGGAGAAAGACTCCGACTGGCTCTTTTTGTGTTGGGAATCTATGCTTTGTCCAATCAGCTGGACCAGTGGTGGGTCAGACTGGATAGAGCTGCTGGCTGCTGGGGACCCATCCCTATAGGTGAGGAGTGCAGCTAGGATGATCCGTAGTGAGCTGATACCTCCCTTAATGCGTCCATCCTTTCCTTAGGGTAAATTCTGAGAAGTAGAACTCCTGGATCCCAGGGCATAACCATTTACCTGGTTAGTATCATCAGTTCAGTCCCAGTGAACAGCAGGCCATGGAAATTTAAATAAGCTGGTGTTGCCACTGGGATAATAGGCACCCACTGTGAGCAGGCTGTAGGCAGCAAGCAACTCTGCACAAGGAGCCACACATTTCCTCAGTAAAAAGGCATTGAATCTTTCCCAGTTCTGCTCCATAGAATACTGAGGAGAAAATGTTTAGCTTGAAAAATTTAAACATAGGTGTTGGCTACATTGTCTGGTTCTTGGAGAAATTCAACATGAAGTTCCCTTTCAGGGAAAACAAGAAACAAAAATAAAACCTGCACTCTGCTTTCCAGCCCAGGTGAGCCAGTGTGGGTGTGTCTTTTGGTGCTATTCTGATTGGTGGAAGCCAATACTTTGAATATCACCCTTGAGTGAAACTCCTTTAGAATGTCTGAGTGTTAACTAAAATTGCTTCTTGATGTGTCCAACAGGATGATTTACCTGCAAAATGTACTAATACCAAGGAGTCAACCTGTTAGATGGGTTATTAAACTGTGCATTGAAGTGAGGCAGAATGGCTATTAAATGCAAATGTTTTGTTTATCATTATTACTGTGTGGCACCCCTTCTGACAGTCATTAGTGACTGGATTAGAAAACAGAAGCGCTCAGGAAATAATTTTATTTTAAATCAAAAATAATACGGGGTAAGACGCACCTTTCTTTGGCATTCAAAGAGACTAAATCTGCCACGAGATAACTCCTATTTCTTTTTCTTTTATTGAAGTATAGTTGACTTACAATGTGTTAGTTTCAGGTGTACAGTAAAGGGATTCAGCTTTATATATATATTATGTATTATATATATAATATATATATGTGTGTGTATATATATACATATATATTCTTTTTCAGATTCTTTTCCCATATAGGTTATTACAAAATATTGAGTATAGTTCTCTGTGCTATACATTGTTGTTTATCCATTCTATATATAATAGTTTGCATGTGCTAACCCCAAACCCCCACTCCATCCCTTCTCCACCCCCCTTCCCCTCGACAACCACAAATCTGTTCTTTATGTCTGTGGAGATAACTCCTATTTCTGATTGTAGGTAGAGGATTCTGATATAGGTGACAGTCATACTTGCCAAACTTTTATTTTTATAGTGGATTCAACTTAAGTAAGTCATGTTCCATTTATCAGCTTGTCTAACCCTCAAGATAATTGAAAGGTAACCAAGGCAGGTAATCCCAGTGTTGCAGATGAGAGAGCCAAAACAGGAGGGTTAAGTGACCTACTCCAAGTCAAACATTAGTGAGCAGAAGACTAGGATGAGAACTGCGTGCTCCTGATTTCCCAGCCCCTGATTTCCCACTACAGTCTTTATGGTTACATAGTTTGGTACCTAGCCCACTCTTAACCAACAAGTCAAAGTCTGAGTACACACGGTTGGACACGGTTATTAATTTTCAGGAATTTAAAGGAAATCTGAGATATTTGGCTTCATAGGGGACAAGTTAAATATTTTATTCATGAGAAGTATGACTATGCATCTATAAAGAGGGAAGCTATTGATGTACTAATCTGAAATAATTGCTAAGAAATATTCGTAATACTTTTTATTTTGACATATCTTAAGACTTCCAAGAAGTTCCAAAAATTGTACAGAGAGTTCCCGTGGGTCAGGAACTCTCTCTTCCCCCAGCTTCCCCCAGTGATAAGATATACATAACCATAATCCATTGTTAAAACCAGAAAGTTGAGATGGGTACAATACCATTAATTTAAGTAAATACTTTATTTGGGTTTCTAAGAAATATTTTAAAATAAAGAAAGAAGGTGAGATAGTGTATATTATGCATCCTATTTGTATATCTTTAAAGGGGTGAGGAGGATGTGTGAGTTTGTGTTTATTTGTTTCCATATGCGTAGAATATCTCTGGAAGGATGTATATGAAACTAGAGACACTGGGTTGCCTCCAAGGAGAAGATCTGAGCAGCAGAGTGTAAAAGAAATAGAATTATGCTCTTTTGTACCAATCCATCTATTTTTTAAAAAGGTAATGAGAAATCTTTTTATGTGTTCATATAAAATAATCTTTAAATTACATTTTTAAGGTAAGTAAATCTGACTGTATTCCATTTGCAAAACATATGCATAGATATCTTTGGAAGAATATATAGGAAATTGGTAACATTGATTTGCTTCCAGGGATAAAAATGGGCAGCAGGGGACAGAAGCAGAGGGAGACCTTTCACTGAGTACCTTTTGTACCTTTTAAATTTACACGATGTGAATTTATTTCCTTTTCAACAAAATTAAGAAAACTGAAAAAATTAAACCCTAAAAATAAATTGCTTTTACCTTGTAATTTTTTTTTTCCTCTAAAATATTCAGTAGCTTTCTAGCTACTCTCTGGCTAAAATCCAAATTTCTTAACATGACATTTACATTCTTTTTATAACTTGGTCTCATTATTTCCTGCCTGGAGCTTCTGTTCCACCTAAATCATTTTATTACTTTCTCTTTCCAAATCCTGCACCTTCTGGCATTTCTTTATTCTTGTCTCCTTCTTCCTCAGCCATCAGAAACTAGCTCAGGCTCAGTTCTGTGACGTTCCCCCCCGAACAATCTCCAGCCCTCTGTGGCTTGTCTCTCATCCAGATTTCTGTAACAGTATACTGTCTGCCCTACACATTTGGCTCTTATCCCATACTCTCTTGTCTTTCAAGGGTATGTGTACTCTGTCCCCAAATAAGATTCCCAAATCCTTGTGGGCAGGAGCTGAGAAGGACAGTTTTCTGAAACTCCCTTTTCCTGGCAGAACCCTACACTTGGTAGATGTCCCAGTGATGCTTTTTGGCTAATCTCTTCTTTGCAGAAATTTATTCCATGCATATGCTTGCTTGATATGCTTAAGAATCCCAAGCTGTATCATGGCGCTAAGAAATTATCTATCCACCCAAACACCCTAGCAGAAAAAAAAGAGGACAAAGTAAGAGTTAAAAACTCAAGAAAGCACATGGTGTTTGAATACTGATATATTTTTAATATACCATTTCTGGAAAACCAGATGCATGCTGAATTTTTTTCCTCTTTTTCATTTTGGTGCATATATTTGGCTTCATTTTGGAAAATAGGCCCTGTTTTCCTGGTAACCATGGTGAATTAACTAGTTTTTCTGATATATTATCAATTAGTTCTTGCAGTTCTTGTTTTGGGGAAATGGCAGAGTTGGATTCAAAGGTTGACAAGTCTGCTGTCAGATCCACGTGACTTCTAACTCTGTTCTTTTTTTCTGCGGTACGCGGGCCTCTCACTGTTGTGGCCTCTCCTGTTGCGGAGCACGGGCTCCGGATGCGCAGGCTCAGCGGCCATGGCTCACGGGCCCAGCCGCTCCGCGGCACGTGGGATCTTCCCGGACCGCGGCACGACCCCGTGTCCCCCTGCATTGGCAGGCGGACTCTCAACCACTGCGCCACCAGGGAAGCCCTGTGTTCTTTTCTTTATAGCAATGGATATATGTCAGGCTCCCTCCGTGGCACAGCACTGTTTTCAGATTTAATGGGCACAAAGTATAAACTCTCTTCCTTGGGGAGCTTACATTCTGTCGCAGGTTGTATTAGTCTTTGTGCACTCTGTAGCTCTGTATGTAGTAGGTGCAGCCAGTTCCTGGAAGGCTGTTGATAGGTAGCCTTAGAACTAGAGAAAAAACCTCTGAAAAAGGTTGATCTTTGAAACAGAAACCAGTAAGAACGAAGATGCAAACAACAAACAATAATAGAAATAGCTTACCTTTGCCTAAGTCTTTTAGTTAGGCCCCATATTTCAAGCATATTATCTCTTCAACTTTACAGTAATTGACTGAGGTGGATATTATTGTTATCTTCTTTTGCAGATGAGAAAAGAGACTCAGAGAGGTTAAATAACTTGACCATGATCACACAGCTAAGTGACAAAGCCAGGATTCAAATGCAGAGCTTCTGCCCCTGGGTCCCTGTGTTTAACCTTGATGTGATGTTATTGTTTTTCCAAAGATTAGTCACATGGACAAGTAACTTATTAATATACTTGTCTTACTCTCTCTAACTAGATCACAGAGTCTCTAAGTGGAAGACTGTACCTCATTTTCTTATGGGTCTCCACACATAATTATCCATAGCACAAGGAGCTGGACATTGTCAGTACTCAATACTCCAGAATGAGTGAATGCATAAAAACAATTATGGCTTATAAATGTTGTGTTAATAAGACCATGATGTTCAGATTCAAAATTCAACAAACCAACTACACACCAAGCAGTGTGAGAGGTGCAAAGAGCATGAAGTTTTGGAGGACTGGAGATGATGTCCATGAAGGGCCTGGCACAGGGATGTGCCCAATACATGGTACTTTTATTAATACATTAACACGATCTAATTTTCCTTACACACAACCCTGTTAGGTAGTATATTAGTCTGCTCAGACTGCCATAACACAACACCACAGACTGGGTGGCTTAAACAACCAAAGTTTGTTTTCTCACACTTCTAGAGGCTCAAAGTCCTAGATCAAGGTGCTCTCTTCTCACTGTGTCCTCACATGGCCTCTGTGTGCACGAGGGTGTCTCTTTCTTTTCTTATAAGAACAGGCCCTATCAGATTAGGGTCCATTCTTAAGACTTCATTTGATCTTAATTACCTCCTTAAAGGCCCTTTCTCCAAATCCCTCCACAGGGGGTTGAGGCTTCAACATATGAACTGGGGGGAGGGGGACAGAATTCAGTCCATAACAAGTAGTTATTCCCTTTCCATTTTACAGATGTGGAAATAGACATTTAAAGGAGTGGTTCCTGTTTTACTGTGAAGCCTGGCTGTGCTGTCAGAAATGTCTATCACCCATATTTCTGTAGGTTTCTTTCCTCTTAGCAACTTAAAGCGTTCAACCATCTAACCCTCTCTAGAGGTTTTTTCCCTAAGAAGACAGAGTTAGTATTATCTTTTCTCTGGATGTTGCTGGTGAAATCCTGACAGTTGATTTTTTCCCCTGAGTTTTTCACCTTCATGCCTTCACTTCTCTTCTGTTATTTTATAATTAGCTGAGACCATGGGGGTTATAATGTAATTGATTAGTTCCACTTTCTTCTACGTTACAGAACAGGAACCATGGCAAGGCCAGGCTTACCAACTCTGGAATAAGGCTGGGGAATGGAAGGCTGTTCAGCCTACAGCAAACCCCAGGTGGGACTATCTTATTGCGCTGTCACCAGAAAGCATGTGTGACTGCCCTGGTGGTTCAGTGGTTAGGACTTCTCGCTTCCACTGCAGGGGGCATGGGTTTGATCCCTGATCTGGGAACTAAGATCCCAGAAACCCCACGGCAAGGCCAAAAAACAAACAAACAAAAACAAAACAAAACAAAAAGCCTCAGAAAGCATGTTATTCTTTACCTGAGGGCTTTAATATCATTATAACTCAATATTCTCGACTTCACTGTTTCTGCCTACTTGTACCTTCTGCCGCTTCATGTCTTTCTATTCTCTCTATCTTACCAGCTTTGGTCAAATTGTTATTTCTATCTTGAGTTCAAAACTCATTTAGGGAGAGTCTGGTTGGTTCAGCCAGTCAGCATCCCTTTGGGTCACTGGCCAGCATTTGGTCTAGTCGTATGTGTTGCTTCAGTACAATGGAAAGAATTCTTTTATCTATCACAGCATGAGGAAAATATTTTTGAGAATATACAATTTCTTTTCTTCTGGTCCTGTGTTTACTTCTCTTCTATCACGCAGTCTAGTGTCATGGTTAACATTCAAGCTCTGGAGTAAAAGCGTCTGGGTTTAGACACTACTTCCACCACTTACCAATTCTATGAACTTGGACAAATTTACTTCACTTCCCTGTGCCTCAGTTTTCTCAAAATGAGATTGTTAATACAGTCCCCATCTCACAGAGTTGAGAGGATTCAACGAGTTAAGGCATGTGAGCAAGCACAGTGCATGCATATAGTAAGCACCCAGTAAGTATTACTTGTTTCTAATTGGTTGTCTGAGTGTAGTTGCCCTCTTGGAAGGAGAATGTCAGTTCTTTTGCCAAGAATATCTCTAATCATAAATTTACAAATAAGCATTTTAGATACCTGTTCTGTGGCTGATTAAGTAGCATAATTAACCAAGGCTGTTAGTTCCTGATGACATTCATTCAACAATTCCACAAGTGTTACATATACAGTAACTTTTGTATTGAAACACTTAACACAGGCAGAGTAGACAGGTTGTTATTATCATGATGATGAGCTAAGCACAGGAATATCCAGAAAGCTAGGGGAAATTTTTATGTGCCATTGGGCACCTTAAGAATTTAAAAGACGGAGCACTTCTGGTTTGGAACTGCTCGATTTAAACAAATTTTTGCTCAAATAAACTAAAAAAAAAAAAGAATTTAAAAGAAAATATGATGTATCTTGAGGGTGAACCAGGAAAGGCATCAAGGTCAAAGCCTTAGAAATCTCTTACAGCCTTAGAAATCAAGAAGTCCTCGGGGGCTTCCCTGGTGACCCAGTGGTTGGGAGCCCGCCTGCCGATGCAGGGGACATGGGTTCGTGCCCCGGTCCGGGAGGATCCCGCATGCCGCGGAGCGGCTGGGCCCGCGAGCTATGGCCGCTGAGCCTGCGCCCCGCAACGGGAGAGGCCCCAACAATGAGAGGCCCGCATACCGCAAAAAAAAAAAAAAAAAAAAAAAAAAGAAGTCCTCGACCTGGGGTCAAAAACTCAAACACCAACTGCGGCCAGGCAGTTACTGAATCAGAAGTTGGGAACTTCAATGGTAAACCAAAGCCCAGGCCCCACCCCCAAACTAATGATAATTTGTAGGAGTTGGTACCCAGCAGCAGTAGGTCCAGCAAGGAGTAAGCCTTTACAACGCCTCACTGATTCTATTGTGCAGCCAGGGGTGAGAACCACTGCAATTCTAAACCAACGAGGGCAATGAGATTTGCCAACTTCTCTGAAAAAGTCCAGATTTGCATGGGAACTTTCCCAAACTTTAAAATGGCAAGTAATTTAAAATGTAAAAACTAAATAAATAAAAAAAACAAACACCCTGGGAGTCAAAGAAAACATGGATAGGGGCTCTGTTGGGCGTCGGTTTGTAACCTTCCTTGCAGTTCAACCTTCAGCTTGAAGAAGCAAACTGATACAGAGATAAGTTAAATAACTTGGCCAAGATTAAACGGCGAGTCAGAATAACTGAGTTGGGACTAAAACCCGGTCCTTTTGAATTTAGTGTTCCTTCTATGTTAGGTAAAGAACACTTGGAGATACACTTTAAAAAATGGGTAAGACTGTGGGCAGAGAGAGGGCGTTCCGGGCAGAAGGAATCCCAAGACCAGTGCCCGCAGGAATCCCGCAATCAGCGAAACTGGGCGATTCCTAAATAGACGAAAGCGAACTTGGGCCTTTGAACGAGGAGAATGAACCACGCCTGCGCCTTCCACAGGCGGGGCCGCGGAGAGGCAGGTGGAAAGGTGACGAATTACGACCTCCGCTGGCGAGGTTCACGTCTCCTGCCGTAAAGGCTGTGTGTGTGGCGCATGCGCGTCTCCTTTCTTTTTCGGATTCCTGACGCGGTTGCTGCGGTTGCTGTAGTTTCCCTAAGTGTGTTGCCCGGGCCGTCGCCATGGTGAAGCTGAGCAAAGAGGCCAAGCAGAGGCTGCAGCAGCTTTTCAAGGGAGGCCAGTTTGCCATCCGTTGGGGCTTTATTCCTCTCGTGATTTACCTGGGTCAGTATGAGAAGAATCTGGGAGGAGTCGGGAGGGAAGCGGGTGCGGAGGCCGAGACTCCATTTTTGGTTTGGGGCGGGAGAGAGAAACGCGACCACGCCGCGCGTGCCGTTTGAGGCTGTCTTGTCGAGTGGGGTCGGTCTGAGTTCGAGTTCTTGTTCTGCCCTTTACTTTTTTTTTTTCTTGGGGGGGGGTCTTTAACATGTCACGTAATGTCTCCCGTCCTGTTTTTACATCTGTAAACTAGAGGTGACCTACTTTTCTGACAGAGTTAGGACGACCTGACGTATGTGAAAACGACGAATTCACTCTTTGGCACTAGGTAGGTTTTCAGGGCGTTAATCCTCACCTTTCCAGGTGGGCCTAAGTGGAAAGAGACCGGTGAACCTCGTGGGTATGCCATTGCTTTGAGGCATGATTAAGACAATAGTTGTTGGTTGCCTCTGCGTTCTCACCAGGAGTAACAGGTTTACTGGTGAGGAAACCGAGGCGTAGAAAAGTTCTGTTCCTTGCTGAAGGCCACACAGCTGTCACGTGGGGGAGTTATGAACTCAAGCATTGGGGCATCAAGGCCCATACTCTTCACCACTATGCTGTAGTGCAAAGATTTGTAAGTGCTCAGGCAAATATTTTCACCTAGGGCTGCACATTGGTAATTTATCCTGTTTCTAGCCTTGGATAGTCTTTTAATTTTAATCTGCCCTATTCAGGCAGTATTGTGGAAAGGAAAGAGTCTCAGCTCTGTAAGTTTGACATCTTCTAAAACCCAGGTTCATATTTCAGAATCCTGTGATTTTAACTAGGTGCTGCTTCTTGTTTTTCTTGCCTTTTTTTTTTTTGGTGTAAGATAAAGTACATTCACTCAGTCTTGACAGAGTGTTTGACTGTGCTGGACATTCTCTAGGTAGCTTTGGCTCCCATTTCCCCATGAGTTGCAAGGCAACTGATAACTTGGAGATACTTCAGTATGCAGGACTTAAACAGATCCTTTTCCGCCCTTATTTCTAAAATATTTTTTCTAATATTCTCCAATTGGAGAGTTTTAATAAATCTTTTTTTAAAAAAGATTTATTATTTATTTATTTAATTTATTTTTGGCTGCGTTGGGTCATAGTTGCGGCCTGTGGGATCTTTTGTTGCGGTGCGCAGGCTTCTCTCTAGTTGTGGCGTGCAGGTTTTCTCTTCTCTAGTTGTGGTGCGCAGGCTCCCAGGGCACATGGGCTCTGTAGGCGCGTGGGTTCCAGAGTGTGTGGGCTCTGTAATTTGAGGCCAGCCAGCTCAGTAGTTGTGGCACTCGGGCTTAGTTGCCCTGTGGCATGTGGGATCTTAGTTCCCTGACCAGGGATTGAATCCGCATCCTCTTCATTGTAGGGTGGATTCTTTACCAGCGGACTGCCGGGGGAGTCCCTCCCTGATTTTGAACGCATTTTTAAAAGAAGCATTACTTTGCCAGATTTTAGTGACTTTGTATAGGTATCAAAGGTTAGGGCAAGTAATTGGGACACCCTGCTCTTACAGGCTGTTATTCCCCTCTTTCTTCCAGACTCATCCCCACCTCAGCTTTCACTTAATGGTAGAACGGCCCAGTTTGGCTAGTCAAGCACTGGGAGGAACTCTTCTTTTAGCTAAGGAAGGTATGGGGGCTTTGATGCTTCCCCGTCTTTGTGCCATCTCCTTTTTCCATTGTGTATATCGGGTTCGGTTTTAGTCTGCTCTTGCTTTCTTTGTCCCTGTGGTTTCTTTGTCGCTCTGTAAGTCTTCGTGTACCTTTCCCTCCTCCCCTTTTTGAAATTGCTTTTCTACTGCCAGAAAGCTGTAGCTTGTTGTGACATCTGTGTAGCTGGTTGTTACAATCTGTGTATCAGGGGTTTTGGTCGGAAGAGTAGGTAATGCTTTCCTTTTCCACCTCATTTTCTTTTCTGTGCACACCAGCTATATTCTCTTTACTAGGACTACCATTATGGTGATTTTTGTTACCCTAGTGTCCAACTCAGGTGGAGATTGATGTTAAGGCTATCTTTTTGTGCTTCTTCCTTGTTAATCATTGTCTTTTTCCTTATACTGTATCTAAACTTAATTTCATGTCTAATCTACTTCCCATGCTTTACTTCTCCACCTTAGCTCTCACTAAAAGCTGCAACTGCAGGTTGAATTTCTTGTGTAATTTAGGTTCAAACATACCTTTTAGGGCTTCAGGGAGTATAGTGGGAATATAGTGCTATAAAATCGGACAGATAGTGACATGATGATAAAGAATGTGTTTGGACAGTTAACCAACAAAAGGATTTTAATGAATTACCTGTTGGAAGACAATTCTCCATAGTATCTTGAATTTCTACAAATCTGGTGAGCAGAGGCAGTGACCACCCTTTGTTCCATATCTTTAAGGATGTTGGTAGGGTGAACAGCCTTGGAAAATAGTTCCAGGGCAAAGGGGAGACATGCTCACTGCCCATTATGAAAGATTCTGGTTCCCCAATCTCAGGGTTCATCTCCTAAATGGTAATACTCTGACTGTAGCTGTTGCTGGGAGTAATGAAGTGTCCTTGTTTCTTTCCTCTTTTTTTTCTTAATAACTAAACTTTCTCCCTTAACATTTTTTTAAAAAAATTTTATTTACTTACTTTTGGCTGTGTTGAGTCTTCGTTGCTGCGTGCGGGCTTTCTCTAGTTGTGGGAAGCGGGGGCTACACTCTTTGTTGCGGTGCACAGGCTTCTCATTGCCGTGGCTTCTCTTGTTGTGGCTCACGGGCTTAGTTGCTCCGCGGCATGTCGCATCTTCCAGGACCAGGGATCGAAACCGTGTCCCCTGCGTTGGCAGGCAGATTCCTAACCACTGCGCCACCAGGGAAATCCTGTCGTTTCTGACTTGGAATCTTGTATCTTCTACCAGCATCTGTGAAACTGGTGGGCCAGTTTGTTGTCTTGAAAATGGGGTAAAATTTCATACTCCACAGTTCTTAATGCCAAGTCTAATTTTAATCAGTTATTTCAGCAAATTAGTATATATGTTGTCTAGTTAATTGATATATTTTAAAAGGTAAAAGTTTTATTTAATCGTAATTGTAATGAGTGTTGATTTAATTAAAAATAACTTGAAATTTTTTCCCCCTCTTTCTATCACCAATCTTTGGCTGCTTTATGAAAAGAGTGGTTCATAGGGGATAAAATAAGATATCTTCAATTGTTTCTTTAAAAAAGTATAGTTTAAAAAAAATCCCTGTGCTCTTTGTAGTTCATCCACTGTGATTTGGTTGTTGTGATATCTTTTTTGTGGGTAATGACTAATAATGAAAGAGTGTGTGCTAAGGGTTGCTGTGCTAATTGTGTGTATTATAGGAATAAGGTAGTTTGTCTTCCCTACTGATTAGTTCTGCACATAATCACATACTCTAGTGAAAATTCAAGACTGTTCTGTTGCGCAGGTAAATCTAGGTAATTCTGGTAGATCTGGATATCATTGTAGCTACCCTAGATTGATTTAAAAAGAAAAAGTCTTGATTGTAAATTTTTTGTCTGCTAGGGTTTTAATTAGTTTTTATTCTCTTTCTCTTTCTTCCCTCCCCATCTCCCTCAGGATTTAAGAGGGGTGCAGATCCTGGAATGCCTGAACCAACTGTTTTGAGGTACTGCTCTTACAAATAAGCATTGCAGGGCAAATATTCATACATTAGTATTAAGTCATGGCAAGCAAAAGAGAAATAGTGGTACGTATTGTAGCAGAGCTTTATCAGTCAGGTGTAGTTTTGGGCTGTTGGAAAACTGCAGCAGTTTGCAGACCAGTCTAACTTATGTTATCAGATAACTGCTTTCTCTCCCCTTCCTAATTTTTATTGGGTTGGCCAAAAAGTTCGTTCGAGTTTTTTGTAAGAATGGATAAAGCCAGATGAACTTTTTGGCTAGCCCGGTATATACTGCGTTGGTGTTATAACCATAATGAAGCATATTTTAAAAGGAAAAGAACTAACTTATCCTACCACTTTAAAAGCTGAACTGTTTTTAATACCTGTATTCCTGTCTTATCCTTACTCAGATAAATACGGCCTTTTATGTCATTCTAACAAGAGTACAGAGAATTTTGCTTTTTTCACCCAATGTTAGAGTTGATAGCCCATATATTTTCTAGTTGTTGATCACTTAGGTTTTTCAGTTTTTTAGTATTTCAAATAACAATATAACAAACATTTTTACGTGCATAAGTTTTGATTTATTTCCTTATCAAAGTGTATGAACATTTGTGACTCTGAAAATGCATTGTCAAATTCCTTTCTCTGAAACAACCTTGTAGTTGTTGGATAAGCACTTGTGAAAACTTCCACACACACAACACACACAGATATACGGAGTATATATATTCATATACTCAGACGTATGTGTGTGTGTATGTATATACTTGTGAAAGCCATATGTATGCGTGTGTGTGTGTATATGTGTATGTGTGAAGGCAGAATCTGGAACAGGCAGGATTGCTCTGTAGAAAGGACTGGCACTTTGATGACTAGGACCCCTGCACAGGTGCTGTGGGATTTCAGCTTTACCCTCTGTCTTAAGACATTTATTGATTGTCCTAGCAGACTTTTCACTGGCTATTCTAGGTCTTCAGCTTCTTCAGACTTCTAATCTAAGCCACTCTTTTCTAGAATGAGCAGAAATAATAATAGTCATGTTACTAACAGTCATTTACAGTGTGTCAGCCACTGTTTTAAGTGCTTTATGTGCAGTATCTCTAATTGTCACTTCAGTCCTTCAGAGCCGATCACACAGTCAGTAGGTGGTAGAGTATGTCTGTCTCCAAGGCTTACGCACTTTCCACTGGGTCATGTGGCCTCCCTAGGTAATATGACCTGTTACTTAGCACAGTGCCATCTGATATGAATTTCCTCCATCTTCTCTGACTTGCCGGTCTCTCCTTTCTCAAAGCAAGGGTTTTTCCTTCTTAAGGGTTATTGCCATGTGTGCCCTCTTTGTGTCCATTTGTGCTGTTACTCTCTTTTCCCTGATACAGTTCTTCAGTAAATGGTCTTCACTCACTGCTTCCTTTCTTCACTTTTCTCTTTCTTTAACCTTTTATGGTAGAGCTTCTTAAAACTGCTTTCAAAGGTCCCCACCAAGCTCCTTTTTTTGGCCTTTACTCTTTGAACTATCAGTTTTCTTTTTTGTGAAATGGGGTTTCAGGTAATGTATCTGCTACTGAGTAGCCGATAGACCTCAGACCAGTTATTTCCTTAGGGAAACAGTACCTTAGGAAACATTATCAGAGATGGAACTACCTGGTCAAGCTGTGTGAACATTTTCCAAGCCCTGAAAGTTACCATCAAATACTTCTTCCCAAGAGGCCATTAACCTTTTTAAGATAAGTTTTCTCTTTTATAAGTTGGGCATACTATCTACTTTATAAGATTGCGATGAGGATTGAATAAGAATATTGTGTGTAAAGTATTAACGGTGCTTGACAAGTAATGTTTGAGCAGTAAACTGTTAATAATAATTTTTAATCTTTTCGATGTCACCTCATTTACCCCACTTTTTTCTCCTGTGAGAACTATGCTCTAGCTACATGACACTGCATGCTAATCCCAGAATAAACTGTATTTTTTCATGCCTTTGTATGCTTATTCTCCCTCAGCCTGGAATGCTTCTTCCATTCAGTTTTCACTTGTCTAGAAAAGCCCAATCTCAAATGTCACCTCTTCCCTAAATCTTTTCCCCCTTCTCCTAACTGAAATTGCACCATTTTTTGTGTTCCTATAGTATTCTTTTGTGTCTGTCATTCTTTGCTTTGTATTATGCTTGTTGCTTATTTGCATTCTATGTTGTCCTGCAAGTACCTAAAGTAGCTGCCAACTACTTTGGCAACACTTTTTAAATGTTGAATTAACTTAATTAAATGATCCTAACCTCTTGGTGGTCTTGGAACAGGAACTGATACAGCATTTCCTCCTGTACAGTTTTTAGACTAGACCTGCATCCTGAGAAATAGTGTTTTTTGAGCCCCAGGTGATCCAGGATCCAGAGGTGGTGCTAGATGTACCCTTTTGTTGTACTGGCTTCAGTTATCCCACCAAGAGTTGACCCTTGAAAGTTGCAGACTGGATGAAGCAGCCACCCCCCTGCTTTTTGTTTCTTCACCTTACTGTCATCTCAGTGCTCTTGTCATTGCTGGTGCTGATGATCATTCTTTTCTGTCATTAGGGACATTTTCTGATTTCTTTCCAGGGATATTTGTGATTTAGGAAGGGATTGAGGAATGCTGTTAAGAGTTATCCTGTTACAGAACTTCATATACTGTGCTGCTTGCACTGGAGAGACTTGACTAAGTGGTCTTCCTGGGTTACCTGGTCTGTACCCTGAAAGGAATAGACTTGTATCTGCCAGGCTTTTCAGTAATGTAAATGTTTTATTAATATAAAACTTATTTAGCAATATAAAGTTTATTGTTTATATCTAAATTTATATATATCACACTTGTGGAGATAATATGGTTCATGATTTACTGGTCTGTTTCCCTTGTTAAGTTGTGAGATTCCTTGGGATTAGGTCCCCATTTGTCTTAGTGTCCTCCTCTTTCACTCAGGATGGTGCATTGTACGTGGTTGGTTGATATGAATGCCTTATTTAAAATGCAGAATTTAATGAATAAGGGACAATATCTTAGTAAAACATTATTTAGGCAAAATATATGAATACTAAGTAACTGAGAGAATGATTGTTCCCATTATCTTTATAAAGCCAAGGAAGATTTTCTTTTCTCTTTATCTTATTAGATGCTCATTACCAGTGAGGAAGAGACTTCGATAAATGAATAATTTGTTTTCATAGCTTAACTGTATGCAAAAATACTTGGGGTTTATTGTGAGATTTTAATACACTTTTGAAAACTGGGAATAGATGCATGTTGGTTTGTTTTATATGCAGAGGGAAAATAATTTCTAAAAATTAACAATGCTCAGATTGTCATTTTGTAATGCAATTTTATTTAAGTTGACATACTACTAGAAACTACATTTTTAATCAACAGGACTTAGAAGTAAAACACCTCTTGTCTCTTTCCTGGATCTAATAATGATACAGCTTTATTTTCTGGGTTCATCAGTCCTTCATATCAATATTTTGATTGACCTCAATTTATGTTTTCCTTTTTGTTTATAATAGGTAACTACAATAAAAAGTAATAAAACTATGTTTCTTTAAATAGGTCTCTATGTTTGTTTTTTTTTGCCCAATGAGATTGATCCTTCTGCTAACTGAATTTGATAGATGAGTAAACACAAACATAAATGTATAAAATCTTCTAATTCTTAAGCTATGTTTAAGAAGTTTTTACTTTGGGGTTTAATTTATTTTTCCTCTTCACAAACATTTTAGCTTACTTTGGGGATAAAGGACTATTTGGTCATCTGGTTTTGGAAGCAATCAATGCAGAGGAACAACATGGAAGGTGTGCACTCTGGCTGGGATAAGAGATGGGACATCGTTCAGACGTTCACCAGTTGGATGGCACAGGGCTCTTACTTCTCAGATGCGTCTGTGGCAGAGTGGAACCTCTACTGACTTATTTATGATAGACTGTATTAAAATAAATGTTTTTTTTAACAATGTTATGCCTTGAGTCCTTCTTGAATTGAACATGATAGGACTGTTAGGTAAAAATTTAGCCTTTTGGTACTTTTTCAAAACAGGGAATCTATGTATGTGCCTAGATGCTACTTTAAAAAAATAAGAAAATTTCCAAGTTAATTCCTGTCCATTCACTTAACAAATGGATTCCAGTTTCCCTTTGCAGTGAATTAATAACTCCTTCTGAGATGTTCTGAAGTAGTAAAAGTAGAGACAGCTCTCTGTGACAAACTGAGTCCTTACTTCCTGTACTGCACTGGAGTAACATTCTCATTAAAAGAAATAGAGTTCTTTGGCTGTGTTGGTAGGGAATGGGCGTGGCATTGGCGAGTTGTGTGTATGATTTGTGAGTTAAACGTGAGTCTAAGATTTCCCTCAGTACTGTTAGGAAGCTAGAGGTGGCTGGGCAAGAGCCCATAGTGAGCTACACAGAATAGTAACCCTACCTATTTTCTGATAGAAGAAAAGGCATTTAATGGAACTAGTTTTCAGTTCCGCATCCTGGTTTCCTGGGACCTTTATCTGTATTTGAAGGCCCCCCCCCCCTTTAAACTTAGTTTTTTTTGTAATTCTAACAAAATAGATCTATTTAGTTAGTTTTGGGAATTGTAATTAATTATAGGAAGGTAGGCCTGAAACAAGGTATGACACGGTTTGGGAGGTGCCCATTGGATTGAATGTTTCTAACATCCAGTGTTAGAGAATGATCATGAATGTAATCTCCGGTAACTGGAGCTATCATTCCAGAAATACCTTATTTCTAATGTAAAACCGTCCTGGCTATTTAAGACTATTTCCTCAAGTTTTGTTACCTTTGCTTAGGAGACAAGGAGACAAGACTATTGTGGAGGCTTATTGCATAAGGGGGTTTTAAAGTGGAATTCTGGAGAGCTAACTGCAGGGAAACCATTTTTGGTATGCACTTAATGTAATTGCTTTAACATTTCCGTGAATTGGTACAGGTATGATTTTGCTAAAAGCTCTGAGCAGCTTTTAAATCCCCGTAGAATTGTTTTAAGATTGTGGCCTTTTTCCCCCACGCCCTCATCCTTTCTACTAAACGTGTTGTCAGTGAATTTTTGTTTAGTTAGTATTTTGGTGCACATTTTTCTTTTTCATTTAGGGTTTCCAGAAATTGAAATAAAGCTATGGCAAGTGTCCACTTTGATAAAATACTAACATGGATAGGAAATGTAACTTTTTTTTTCTTTCAGGAGCTAACTTGTAGCTGTTTATAAAACCCCAGAACATTTTAAAGGAAGAAATCTAGAATTAAGTGGAAAGGGACCAGTTCCTTTTTCTCACATCTGAGGAAGCTGAGGAACAGAGTTTAAGCATTTGTTCAAGGCATAGGATAAGAGCTGAGACTAGTACCATTTTAATGTCTGTATCTCTGAAGGTTTGTGAAATGTTTATAACTAAGCTCCTACATTGTATTGAATTTTAGATTTCAGGGCGGTGCAATCCAGTTTAGCAAGCATTGGTCTCTGTTCTGTGCTAGGTACTAGAGAGTCCTTACAAATAAGATTATTTCTGACCTTGATTTTGCTTAGGCAAACACTGAGCTGATAGGACCTGATTTGAATCCTGGCCCTGCCGCTTAGTTCCTACTACCCTTGGTAAAGAAGTCACTTACTCTATAGACTTGAGTTTCTTCCACAAAATAGGAATAATATTTGCCCCAATGTGTTATTCACTAAACCAGTGGCTGTCATAGCTGATCCCAGACTAGCATCACCTAGAAGCTTGTTAACAATGCATGTGTTGAGGTCTTCTTGAATCAGAAACTGGGGATGAGCCCCAATGGTCTGTGTGTGTGATTTAATTACTTCAACCATTGTTTCGAATTAAACTTGTTGTTTTGAGTTAGTTGTAGAGTTGAATGCAGTGTAAGAACCCATACAGAAAGATCCCTGTAAACTTTACCTAGTCTCCTCCAATGGTAACATCTTGTAAGTCTGTATACAATATCAGGATATTGACCTTGATACAGTCAGAACTTTTCCATCACCTCAAGGATCCCTCAGGTTGCCCTTTTAATAGCCAACCTTCCTCCCTCACACCCCATCCCTGTCCCTAACCCCTGGCAACTAGTAATCTGTTGTCCATCTATGATTTTCTCATTTCAAGAAAGTTATATAGGGCTTCCCTCGTGGCACAGCGGTTGAGAGTCCGCCTGCCGATGTAGGGGACGCGGTTTCGATCCCTCGTCTGGGAGGATCCTGCGTGCCACGGAAAAGCTGGGCCCGTGTGCCACAGCTGCTGAGCCTGTGCTCTGGAGCCCAGGAGACACGACTGCTGAAGTCCGCGTGCCTGGGGCCCATGCTCCGCAACGGGAGAGGCCACCGCAATGAGAGGCCCGCACACCGCAACGAGGAGTGGACCCCGCTCAACGCAACTAGAGAGGGCCGGTGCGCAGCAGAAAAAAACCCAACACAGCCAAAAGTAAATTAATTTTTAAAAAGTTATATAAATGGAATCATACAGGGAGTAACCTTTTGGGAGGTTGTGTGTTTATCCAGTTTATTCCTTTTTATTGCTGAGTAGTCCATGGTATGGATGTACTTAGAGGACATTTGAGTTGTTCCCAGTTTTTAGCTGTTATGAATAAAGCTCATGTGAACATTTGTGAACTTCTTTTTGTGTGATCAATCTGTTTTAGAAAGTCCTGTATGTGGCGGATACAACTCAGATTTGAGAATACTGTCCTAGACTTGCAGTAGCCCTCTTGCTTTCCCATATGCATTAAAGTCTTTTCCACATCCTTTTAAAAGCAAGATCTCCTTACACCCTAATCAAAACTTTCCAGTGGTTTCCTATTTCACTGAGGGTAAATGCCCAAATCCTTTCTATGACCTACAGAACTGTAATCTGGTTTATGTGCCTTTGATCTCTTCCTCACCTAGGATTCTTCATCCATGTTCACTTGCACTCTTGCTGTTTTGATCTCTTGTCCTTCAGAAAGGCCAGGCATGTTCTCACTTTTGAGTCTGAGTTAGCTGTTTTCTCTCCTGGAACTCTTTTTCCCAGATATCCATATGCATGGCTTTATTCTATTCTCTGCCCAAATGCCATCTTGATAGAGATGGCTTCTCTGATCCTTATGTAAAACAGCAAACCCTACACCAGTCTTATCTCCATTCTTTTTTAAATTTTTTTAAAATTGAAGTATAGTTGATTTACAATATTGTGTTAGTTTCAGGTATACAGCAACGTGGTTCAGTATACATATATATATTTTTTGAATTCTTTTCCATTATAGGTTATAACAAGATATTGAATATAGTTTCTCTGTGCTATACAGTAGGTCCTTGTTTATTTTATATATAGTAGCATGTATCTGTTAATCCCAAACTCCTAATTTATCCCTCATCCCACCACCTTTCCCCTTTGGCAACCGTAAGTTTGTTTTTAAAGTCTTTTTCTGTTTTGTAAATAAGTTCATTTGTATCATCTTTTTAGACTCCCCATGTTACTGGTATCATATGATAGTTGTCTTTCTCTGTCTGACATACTTCACTTAGTATGATAATCTCTAGGTCCATCCATGTTGCTGCAAATGGCAAAATTTCATTCTTTTTTATGGCTGAGTAATATTCCATTGTATATATATACCACATCTGCTTCATCCATTCATCTGTCAATGGACATTTAGGTTACTTCCATGTCTTGGCTAATGTAAATAGTGCTGCTGTGAACATTGGGGTGCATGTATTTTTTTGAATTAGAGTTTTCATCTTTTCCAGATACATGCTCAGGAGTGAGAGTGCTGGATCATATGGTAGCTCTAGTTTTATTTTTTTAAGGAATCTCCATACTGTTCTCCATAGTAGCTGCACCAATTTACATTCCCATCAGCAGCATAGGAGGCTTCCCTTTTCGTCACACCCTCTCCAGCATTTATTATTTATAGACTTTTTGATGATAGCCATTCTGACTGGTGTGAGGTGATACCTCATTGTAGTTTTGATTTGCATTTCCTGATGATTAGTGATGTTGAGTATCTTTTCATGGGGCCTGTTGGACATCTGTATGTCTTCTTCAGCCCATTCTCTCCTTTAACCTTGTCTTACTTTTCTTCAAAAAACTTTCACCCCCCTGGTTTTCTATATGTATGTAAATAATTTTATCTCACCTTTAGAATGCAAGCTCCATAAACACAGGACTGTATTTTTAGAGGCTAGCACAGGTACTGACATAGTAGATGTTCAATAAGAATGAATGGGTGAGTTATACGATTATATGTGTTAAGTGTGAAATGCTTTGAGAACTGTAAACTTTTATAACATGAGTCATTGTAAAGGGCCAGTATTTTTCTGTGTTAGTCATAATTGGTAAATGAATCCTGGCCGAAAGATGACATCAGAAGATGTTGGGAGGAGATAATGTGGGAAAGGGAATGTTTGCCCTGACTTGGCACTTTTTTCATTTAGTTACCACGACGATGCTGTGAAGTAGGACATTATCTCCATTTTACAGATAAAACAGAGGCTTGGGTCATTTTCCCCAGATCACAGAGAAAACTTGGATTTGAACCATGTCTGCTAACTAAAAGCATATGATGTTATTACTGATACATGCCACATTTAAAAGTAATTTATACAACGAATGAAATGGTATAATGGATGTTTGCAACACTACAAAATATTAACATTTCAAGTTCCATAGAGAGGGCCCAACTACTTTATCCAGTATCCAGGGCTCTATACACAATAGCACATAGAGTAGTCAAATTCACATTGTAAATTTAACTTGCTTGAAATTATTATGCCAGGTACAGTAAACTAAACATTTTTTTTTATCTTGAATAGCCTACGTTTCTATCGAGGTATATTTTATATAAAGTAAAATGAGCAGATCTTAAGCAGACAGTTTGATGAGTGCTGCCAGTTGTTTATGCCTTGTAACCACCATGCCAAGATAGGGACCAGGATCTCCAACTTGGGATCCTTAGTGCATCATACATGGTAGGTGTTCAACAAATGCTTTTGAATTAAATGTAAAAAACTTTTGAGGTTGACAGAAACTGTACTGGGAAATTTGAGTTGATGTTCTCTTTCCTGTAAGAAGCAAAGATATTAAACGTTAAATAATAATAACTGGAATGATGAAAAAAAGGTACTGCAGCATTTTCTTTCCTCTTATGTCAAGGACAGTCCAGAAGAGGAAGTAAGGAAAAGGGCATGGAGACAGAGAGGGAGAAATACATTTTTTTCCTGAAGAAAACTGTGCCACTAACAGGAAGTGAGCTAAGAGATGTCACTAGCTCCCTGATGTTCCCTAATGCCTACTGAGGATGAGGCCATGGGCAAGAAAGAAACTCCTAGAGAGCAAAATTAAGAGGGCCCAGAAGGAGTTTCCATGAAAGCAGAACTGAAAGCACCGGATACTGCCAGGAAAGTAAGTCTCTGTTTCTGCCCCATGTAAATCTGTATTGCTATAGACCAGTGACCACTGCAGGTTTTCCTCTCTCCCCTTTTCTGAATGGCAGTGTTAAATGTGGTTATCTTGCTCCTGTTTTACCTTTGTATATTGGGTAAATTGGGAGCGGTTAACTTGTCTTTAAGTTCTTAGATTGCTGGACCCTGGAGAGCCATCCAGTCCAAATGGGAGGTGCACATTTCCCAGAATTCCGGAACTATGACCTGGATGCAATATCTAGATGAGACTTGAGAATTAGTGTGTATGAATATTTGGTCAGCAAAAAGTAGACATGTCAGAGAATGTTAGTTGCCTATCAAAAATCCATTTTCTGTTTCCCAAATTGTGCTATTTAGCTGCTCCTATTGTAATCAAGCTAAAAGGCTCCCAGACTCCTTGGCAGTTAGGTGTGGCTCTATGACTAATAATTTGATATTTGAGATGTAAGCAGAAGTGTTGTGTGGTACTTCTGGGAAGTCTCGCTAAAAGGGAAGTATCGATACGTTTCTTGGATCTGAAATAACTGGATCACAACTGTTCTGGACCATGAAGATAAAGGCCATGCCCTAGGAATGGTTGAGTGGTGTGCTGTTAGGAGTCTAGTAGGTCTCTGAAGACTAAGCCCCAGTTTGCTCCCAGCTTCACTGCCTTGTGTGTTATCAAATTTTCCGTCTTTCCAAACAGATAATGGTGTATTGTCCTTTAAATATCGTGTATTGTTCTTTAAATTAGCATTTTTCTTATGAGTGCGGTAAAGCATCTTTTCATATTTTAAATAACCATTTGTGTTTCCTTTAGCCCATTTTTCTGTTGGAGTATTGATCTTTTCCACATTGATTTATAGGCACTTTATATTTTAGGGAAATTTTATCTGTGATATTAGTTGTAGATATTTTCCCCTGAGTTTTCATTTGTCTTTTGACTTTGCTTATGACCATCCTTGCCATGCAGAAGTTTTGAATTTTATTAATCAAATCATTGACTTTTAAAAATGCCTTTTGAGTTTTATTTCATACTTAACAAAGTCTTTTTCTGTCTTGAGATTGGAAAAAAATATTTTCCTAAGGTTTCCTTTGGTATATGTTTTTATTCTTATTTATTTATTTGTTTGTTAGAAAACATAGTTTTTATTTTTTAATTTAAAAAATTAATTATTTTTTATACAATTTTAAAGGTTACACTGCATTTAGTTATTATAAAATATTGGCTATATTCCCTGTGTTGTACAATACATCCTTGTAGACTATCTTATACTCAATAATTTGTACTTCCCACTCCCCCATCCCTATGTTACCCCTCCCCTCAACTGGCAACCCCTAGTTTGTTCTCTATATCTGTGAGTCTGCTGCTTTTTTGTTATATTCATTATTTTGTTGTATTTTTTAGATTCCACCTGTAAGTGATATCGTATAGTATTTGTCTTTTTCTGTCTGACTTATTTGACTTAGAATAATGCCCTCCAAGTCTATTCATGTTGCTGCACATGGCAAAATTTCATTCTTTTTTATGGCCAAGTAGTATTCCTGTGTGTGTGTGTGTGTGTGTGTGTGTGTGTGTGTGTGTATGTGTATGTTTATATGTATATATACCACATCTTCTTTATCTTTTGGTATATTTTGGTTTACAGTTTTATATTTTGTTCCATTTGTAATTTATAACTAATATAGTTTCTCGTTTTACTTCACCACAACTTCTCTTAATTATCTTATTTACTACCCTGACTTCAGGTTCCAGGGAGGAGATAAGATCAAATAGATCTTATCTAGAATAGATAGGATCAACTAGAGAAGGTGAAGTGAAATGAGAAGAGGTTTTAGTAATAAATTCCAAAAGGATCACATTAGTTTCTTAGAGTCATACCCTCTCTTGCCTTTGGACCTCAACAAATGCCAATTAATTCTCCCTCACTATTCCTGCTCCCTCTTTTAACCCTCCCCATTTTCCTGGCTTTCTTACCGTAAGGGGAAGGACCTAGTTGATTTGTTTGCTGCTATATCCCTAGCACCTAGAATAGAACATGGCACATAGTGGGGTCTCAATATTTGGTAAGCAAAGAAGTAGAAATGGCATAGAATGTTAGTTGCCTACCAAAAGTAAATTTTTGTGCAACCTCTGTCTTTCTGCTCAGCTCAGTTCTCTGGTCTCCCAGTAACTGTTCTCTGCTGTGTTTCCTAGAGTCTCACTCACCCTGTGTTCATACAGCTCAGGACCAAAGATTTGGGAAGAGTTTCTGTAAAGATTCATCACTGGATGCATTTTTAATGAGAGGTATATGCAAGAAACAGGCACTGCTCTGATGTGAGGAGAACTGTATATGGGGACTGTAGTTAGAGAGATGTGGTGGATAAGTTTGATAGAAGCAGATAATAGGGGGTCTATTATGTTAGAAGAAAGAGCTCAGATGTCTTCTGATAGACAGTGGAGAGCTGTTATTATTTAGTTGAAAACTAAACTTTATAGAAGAGCTACAAGTGCATTTTAAGAACTAGAATAAAACAGTTTATGAAATGCTTTGTTCAACAAGTATATAAGTTCTGTAACATTATGTATTTACTGTCTTGAAGAACTCCCTCCTCTGTGATGTATTTAATGCTGAATATCTTTTAACAGGATCATTCTCCACAATTTAATTTTTTTCTTTTACTTTTTGAGTCTTCTAAGTAATAGATTGAAGGAAGGTAAGTAAAATACCTAAGATTATGCATTCACATTATTTCTGATATTGACGAGTTGTTTAAATGCCATGTGGATCAAGAGTTTATATGCAATTAGAACAAATAGTAGAGGTATTGTCATTTTTGTTATCATCCTTCTCTTCCTCCTCATTACTGTTATTTAAAATAAAGTGTCTCTATCTAAAGTACTGCCATATTTAACTTGCATGTCTTAGAGTACCAAATTTCAACCTCAGTAATTTACTTCTCTGCATTATGTATTGTATTTCCAGGATTATTATGTTGAATGGTAATCTATAAGGGCTAACAAGTGAATTGCATTATGTTAATTAGCATATCAATTTGCTCAATATCCAGAGCTTGAGGGAATGAGACACAGGGTGAGCACCTTTTCAATGTAGGGTCTGTAAAGGTGATACAAACAGATGGAGAGATATACCATGTTCTTGGATTGGAAGAATCAACATTGTGCAAATGACTATACCACCCAAAGCAATCTACAGATTCAGTACAATCCCTATCAAACTACCAATGGCATTTTTCACAGAACTAGAACAAAAAATTTTACAATATGTATGGAAACACAAAAGACCCCGAATAGCAAAAGCAATCTTGAGAAAGAAAAACAGAGCTGGAGGAATCAGGCTCCCAGACTTCAGACTATACTACAAAGCTACAGTAATCAAGACAGTATGGTACTGGTACAAAAACAGAAATATAGATCAATGGTACAGGATAGAATGCCCAGAGATAAACCCACACACATATGGGCACCTAATTTATGACAGAGGAGGCAAGAACATACAATGGAGAAAAGACAGCCTCTTCAATAAGTGGTGCTGGGAAAACTGGACAGCTACATGTAAAAGAATGAAATTAGAACACTCCCTAACACCATACACAAAAATAAACTCAAAATGGATTAAAGACCTAAATGTAAGGTCAGACACTATAAAACTCTTAGAGGAAAACATAGGCAGAGCCCTCTATGACATAAATCACAGTAAGATCCTTTTTGACCCACCTCCTAGAGAAATGGAAATAAAAACAAAAATAAACAAATGGGACCTAATGAAACTTAAAAGCTTTTGCACAGCAAAGGAAACCATAAACAAGACGAAAAGACAACCTTCAGAATGGGAGAAAATATTTGCAAATGAAGCAACTGACAAAAGATTAATCTCCATAATTTACAAGCAGCTCACGCAGCTCAATATCAAAAAACCAAACAACCCAATCCAAAAATGGGCAGAAGACCTAACTAGACATTTCTCCAAAGAAGATATACAGATTGCCAAGAAACACATGAAAGCGTGCTCAACATCACTAGTCATTAGAGAAATGCAAATCAAAACTACAATGAGGTATCACCTTACACCGGTCAGAATGGCCATCATCAAAAAATCTACAAACAATAAATGCTGGGGAAGGTGTGGAGAAAAGGGAACCCTCTTGCACTGTTGGTGGGAATGTAAATTGATACAGCCACTATGGAGAACACTATGGAGGTTCCTTAAAAAACTAAAAATAGGACTCCCATATGACCCAGCAATCCCACTACTGAGCATATACCCTGAGAAAACCATAACTCAAAAAGAGTCATGTACCACAATGTTCACTGCAGCTCTGTGTACAATAGCCAGGACATGGAAGCAACCTAAGTGTCTATCGACAGATGAATGGATAAAGAATACGTGGCACATATATACAATGGAATATTACTCAGCCATAAAAAGAAACGAAATTGAGTTATTTCTAGTGAGGTGGATGGACCTAGAGTCTGACATACAGAGTGAAGTAAGTCAGAAAGAGAAAAACAAATACCATATGCTAACACATATATATGGAATCTAAAAAAAAGATTCTGAAGAACCTAGGAGCAGGACAGGAATAAAGATGCAGATGTAGAGAATGGACTTGAGGACTTGGGGGGAGAGATGCATAAGCTGGGACAAAGTGAGAGAGTGGCATGGACATATATATACTACCAAATGTAAAATAGATAGCTAGTGGGAAGCAGCCGCATAGCACAGGGAGATCAGCTCGGTGCTTTGTGACCACCTAGAGGGGTGGGATAGGGAGGGTGGGAGGGAGACACAAGAGGGAGGAAATATGGGGATATATGTATATGTATAGCTGATTCACTTTATTATAAAGCAGAATCTAACATACCATTGTAAAACAATTATGCTCCAATAAAGATATTAAAAAAATCATTAAGGTTAAAAAAAATGTAGGGTCTGAGACCTAATTTTGGAAGAGTGGGCAGTCCAGTAGAGGTTCTGAACTTGTTGAAGAGGAGTGCAATGGTTTGGCTTTTGGACTCTGGATGTAGAGAGGGTGGGGGCTTTGAAAGGGGGAGATTTGAATTGCCCAGGCATTCTTTCTGCTTAATTTTTGTGGCCAAGCCTAATTCTTAATTGCAGACTGTCTTCCACACCCTAATAAACCCATCGTAAGTTGACAATAATTAAAAAATGCATTTAATACACCTAACCTACCGAACATCATAGTTTAGCCTAGCCTACAGTTGGGCAAAATTATCTAACACAAAGCCTATTTTATAATAAAGTGTTGAATATTTCATTTAATTTGTTAAATATGGTATTGAAAGTGATAGACAGAGTGGTTGTTTGGGTATAGAATGGTTTTAAGTGTACTAGCTGTTTATCTTCATGATGGAGTGGCTGACTGGGAGCTGCAGCTTCCTGCCTCTGTCCAGCATCACGAGAGATTATCGTACCACATTTCACTAGCCCAAGAAAAGATCAAAATTCTAAACATGGTTTCTACCGAATGCATCTTGCTTTCACACCATTGTAAAGTCAAAAAATTGATAAGTTGAAACATTGTTAAGTCAGAGACTGTCTTTATCATGTAGATATTTCTCACCTGGTATGTATTCTTTTAAATCTCAATCTTACCTTACTTCTCTCAAAAGTAACCTGTTTGGGGAAAAGGAGAAGAAAAAGAAAGGTATATAAGAGAGTATCTTTCCAAAAATGGATTTTAGGTGACTTGTTTTTTGTATTATTTTTTCTCTTTCCTTGCTTCAGTGTGGATATATTTACTTGGCCAGTCTTCAAATTCATTGTGTTTTCTGTTGTGCTGTTAACCCATCTGATAAATTCTTAATTTCTGATATTGAATTTTGCAATTATTGTATATCTACTTGATTTCTTTTTTAAAAAGATCCTAATTCTCTGTTGATGAACTCCCTCTTGTTATCTTCACTGTCAATCAACTTGTTTTACTTAATGTATTAATTATAGTTATTTTGAAGTCATCTCTGCTAACTCCAATATGCGGATCATCTCAATATTCTAACTCTTGGCTATTAGTCTCTTTACTTTGATTCTTCTCATATGGTAAATTTTTGTTTCATGTGAGAAAATAAAGGAAACTTCATTTAAAATGGAATCAGGAAGCCCTGAAGGGGGCGCTCTCACCCATATATCACTCACCACAGCTTACAGACCGCAGTCGGAGGAAAGATTTCCTTCTGACCCATCAACAACAGGCTGCCCATCGCCTGCAGCCAATGAAGACCCACCATAGCCCTCTCCAGTTACGTCCTAAAAACCTAATAAAAGCCCACCTTCTCCTTGTGTCCTCAGACTTGCCTGTGGCGTGCCGTAGTTTGCATGTCCTGAACAACAATTCCTTTGCTATTTCCGAATAAACTCATTTTCCTGGTAAAATAACTGGCTGTCTTTTTTTTTTTAAGGTCAACACAAGCTAGATATTGTAGATGATACTTTTAGAAGTTCGGATAGCATTATCTTCCTCTAAAAAGTGTTGAATTTTGTTCTAGCTGCCAGTTAATTTACTGGCAAATCACCTTAATTCTGATGAGGATTGGATTTCGACTGTTATGGTGGGTTTATTTCAGTTTTGACCTTTCTCCCAGGGTATAGTCCTTATACCTAGAGCATGACCTTTTTTTGTGACTCATATGAGTAAGTCTAGGATCCAATATCCATCTAACTAACCATTCTGGCTGGTTAGATGGCTAGAACTCCACCATCCTCCCAGCACTGTGCTGCCTCTGAAATTTCTTCCCAGCTCTCCAGTATCCTAGCAGTTATTCTCTGCTAGGATTCTGGGAGTCTCACCCTGTACTCAGAGAGGTTGGGGCCAAGGATATGGGAAGAATTTCTGTAAAATTTCATGAGATCTTTTCCCTGAAATTCTCTCCTGTGCAGTTCCCTCCTCTTAAGCCCCTGACCTCTGAATGCCTGCCACCATGGCAACCTCCAACTCCAGTTTGTTTCCTTTGTCCTTTGAAATGCAACTTCTTCTTGGACTCAACTTCCCAAGCTGGGTGAAATGTGAAGCTCATTTTGCTTTCCTTCTTTCAAGTATGATAGTTCTCTTTTGATTGGTGTCCAGTTCTGCAAATTGTTATTTTATGTATTTTGCCCAGAATATGTCAGTAAGGCTAAGTCTAATATCAGCTATTTTGTCATGGCTGGAACTGCAAGTCCCAGACTATTTTTTTAATTGACACAGTGTTAATGAGAGGTGGAGTTGGCATATATGCTTGGCTTAATCTTATTTTTTCTTGCCTTTTTTTTTGTTGTTGTTGTTACACTTCCTTTTAAGTAAAAAGAGGCTCTAATTAAGAGTACTGATGTGGGCGGGTAGCTAGATTATTAGAATTTTCAAATGCTTTGAAGAAAACTCCCACGAGTTATTTTACATTGAAAAGGTCTTCATAAAACTATTAGTTTACTTTCTTTTTCTTAAAGAGCAAGATTGCTCTCTGAAAGGCTGCAGCTGTAGGAAATTCAGCATATGTCAATCCTTTTTAAAGAACTTGGTTGGAAAAAAGTATATTATTGGCTTTCCTTTCTGATTAGATCAGAAAATGCCTAGGGTATGCATAGATATAAAAATGATGGCAAATGAAATAGGTCTAATCTCAAAACAAGTTTTTGAAATACAGCAAACTAGGACACATCGGGGTGATTCTGAAAATCTTTAATGTTCTGTAATCTGAGATTACTTAAATTTTGAAGGTTTAGGAATGTTAATTCTAGCAATTGACATCTTTGCAGGTGACTGTAAATCACAGAGCTTAAAATTTCCTGGATACAGATTTATTGAAGATTGCTTAATGGCTGTCAGGCTACTTTGCCATGGAGGAGAATGCCAACTGTATTCTTTTCTGCAAAAGCAGAAGTTCGTCTTAAAAGATTGTTGCACAAAAGGGCCTTGACAGTAAGCTAGGCCAGGGTCTTCTGTGGCAGCTTCTAAAATGGCTTTCAGTGTTTCCCAGCCTCCTGGTATTCATGCCTGTGTTAGTTTGCTAGCACTGCCATAACAAAATACCACAGACTGGGCAACTTAAACACAGAAATGTATTTTTTCGCAGTTCTAGGGGCTGGAAGCCCAAGATCAAGGTCTTGACAGGGTTGGTATCTCTCGTAGGGCTTTCTCCATGCCCTGTAGATGGCTGTCTTCTTACTGTGTCTTCACAGGGCCTTTCCTCTGCCTGCACGTCCGGGGTATCACTTCCTCTTCTCATAATGATACCAGTCATATTGGATTAGGGCCATACCCATATGACCTCATTTAATCTTATTGCCTCTTTAAAGGCCCTGTCTCCTAATGCAGTCATATGCTAGGATACTGGGGGGTTAGGACTTCAGCATATGGATTTTATGGGGACTCAGTTCAGTCTTTAACAATGCCTTTGTGTAGTCCCTTCCCCTTGAGTGTGGGATGGACCTAGTGACTTGCTTCTAATGATGCAAGTATGGCAAAAATGATGATAGGTTATTTTTGATATTAGGCTTAAAAGATTGTGACTTCTGTCTTGTTCAGTCTCGCTCTCTGGTTCTTCTTGCTTGCTTGTTCTGATGGAAGTGAGTTGCCAAGTTGGGAGTTGCCCTATGGAGAGGCCCACTTGGCAAGGAACAGAGGGTCTTACAGCCAGCAGCCCCAAGGAACTGAGGCCCTCTGTCCAACAGCCCAGTAGGAACTGAATCCTGCCAATAGCCACATGAGTGAGATTGGAAGCATATTCTTTTCCTCTTGAGTCTTGAGGTGACTGCAGTCTCAGGTGACACCTGATGGGTAAGAGACCAAGCCAAGGGCCCAGTTAAGCTGCCCCTAGATTTCTGACCCATAGAAACTGTGAGATAATAAATGTTCTTTTAAGCCACTGAGTTTTGAAGTAATTTGTTACACAGCAATGGACATACTCTCTATAAACTCTATATAAAATGAGGTCAGCTAATATATTCTCATTTTGTCATTGTTGAGAACAAATAATAGTTACCACTTGTAGACTATGTGTAGTACAATGCTGTTTCTTTCCATATATTATCTCCTTTCATTGTCACAACAACCTGTTTTTATCCTCAGTTTACAGAAAAGAAAATAGGTTTAAAATGGGTTCAAGGGACTTCTCTGGTTGCACAGTGGTTAAGAATCTGCTTGACAATGCAAGGGACATGGGTTCAATCCCTGGTCCAGGAAGATCCCACATGCCGCGAAGCAACTAAGCCCATTCGCCACAGCTACTGAGCCTGCACTCTAGAGTCGCGAGCCACAACTACCGAGCCCATGTGTCGCAACTACTGAAGCCCGTGCGCATAGAGCCCATGCCCCGCAACAAGAGAAGCCACCACAATGAGAAGGCCATGCACCGAAACGAAGAGTAGCCCCCACTCGCCACAACTAGAGAAAGCCTGCGCACAGCAATGAAGACCCAAGGCAACCAAAAATAAGTAAAAATAAAGTAAAATTAAATTTAATTTTAAAAAATATTAAAATGGGTTCGATAATATGTCCTAGGTCATGTTCCTAAAAAAGTGTAGGTGGGGATTTGAACCCATAGGCCCACTCCAGTCCTGACACCAGGACAGGCTGCATGATTTGTGTGGTCCTGTGAAAAACAAAAATGTGGGGCTTCTTGTTTAAAAATTGTTAGGAATTTCAAGATGGTAATAGCAGAGCATGAAACGAAGTTCTTGGCTCTTTTGAGTGTAGGGCTGTGTGTGCCCACACACGTTGCTTGCCCATTAAGCCTGCCCTGGCTGGCATTCCTACCTACTGTGCAATAATGCCTTCTGTCTCTACATAGGAAAAATGTTACAGATGAAGACCCTGAAGCCATTAGACAAATGTCATAATTAGATAAGGTGTCCTCATTCTGAGCCTGCAATTCCTTTCTCTCCATCACACTGCCTTCCTACAGCAGTAATCCTATGTTCTATCGAACAGAAGCTTCTGCAAAGTCCTCTTCCCACTGATGGATCCTTCAGCAAGGATCATAGGAACACTGTTGCCCTTCCTGTTTGACAGCCATATTTTAGTATATGTTCTACTGAGTGCACTACGCCTGTGTGGGAAAGGGGCACACAGAACCAAGGAGCTCTGCATCCAATTCCATTACTATCTGGTGAGCTTTTTCATATCTAGGCAACTGTGTCCTTAATGGCTTCTCGTGTAGTAAATGATCAACTCATCAGGCCTGTGTTGTCCAAATCCCATACATTCCAAAGAAAGGTCTTTAGGACTGGTCCTTGACCATCACCTGAGTGATAACTTCTAAGCCCTTGGAATCTCCTGCCTGATAAGAGTGTATCTGTATATCTGGTGTCTTGGACTACGTCAGATAGTTTACACTAACAATGTGATTTATGGTGAGCATCTGATTTTGTTTCCCTGGGGCCCTGGGCCACACTGTATCAGCTTGACCTCTGGAGAGGACTGAAGGCTAAATAGCTAATATCAGTCATGTGGGCACTCTATAAAAACCCTGGATATCAACTCTTGGATGAGCCTTCCCTGCTAGGCAACACTTCACGCATGTCACACTTCATTTCTGAGAGAATTAAGCACTGTCTATGTGACTCCACTGGGGAGGACAACTGGAAGCTTGTATCTTGTTTCTCTTGGACTGTGCCCTATGTGCTTTTTCCTTTGCTGATTTTAATCTGTATACTTTCATTGTAATAAATCATAACCATGAGTATGGTTATGATTTGGCTTTTCTGAATCCTGTGAGTCCCTCTAGTGAGTCACGGAACATGAAGGTGGTCTTAGGGAACCCCAAACACGTCCCCATTCCATTCCTTTCAACAATTTAAATATTTCATTCCATTCTCTTTTTGCTTGCATGGTTTCTGAAGAGATATCTGATATAATTCTTATTTTTCTCTATAGGTAAGATGCTCTTTTTCACTGGCTTCTTTCAAGATTTTCTCTTTGTCCTTTATTTTCTGTAGTCTGGATGTGATGTGCCTAGGTGTAGGACTTTTGGTATTTATCCTATTGTTCTCTGAGCATCTTGCATCTGGGGTTTGGTGTCATCAGTTTTGAAAAACATCTCAGCCATTATTAATTCAAATATTTCATTTACCTTCTCTTCTGGTATTCTCATTACATGTAATGTTATACCTTTTGTAATTTTCTCACAGTCCTTAGGTAATTTGTTCCACTTTTCTTTCCTTTTTCTCTTTGATTTTCAGTATGGGAGGTTTCTATTGATGTCTTCAAGCTCAATGATTCTTTCCTCAGCCACGCGCAGTCTGTTGATGAGGCCCATCAAAGGCATTCTTCACTTCTCTTACAGTGTGTTTGATTTATAGCTTCTTAGAGTTTTCATCTCTCTGATTACATTATCCATCTGTTCTTGCATATTGTCCATTTTTTCCATTAGAGCTCTTAGCATATGATCATAGTTATCTAAAATTTCTTGTCAGATAATTACAAAATTTCTGTCATATGTCCTGATGCTTACTTTGACTCTTTTTTTTTTTTTTTTTTTTTGCTTTCTATCATGTTTTGTAATTATTTGTTCAGAACTGGACATGATGTATTGGATTAAGGGAAATGAGGTTAATAGGATTTTAATGTGAGGTTGTATGTTTATCTGGCTGGGAGTTAGGCTGTGTTTACCTTTTGCTGTAGCTGTGGTAGAGCCTAGAATTTCCTCTAATGGCCTGCCTTTGTCTCCCTTGTCTTTTGGTTTCCTAAAAGACTCCTACTCAAATAGGGTCTGAGGCTGGCAGTTCTTTCAAGCTGTAATCCCTTGTTATTACACAGGGGCCCTGTTTTGTGGTTGTAAGGTGGGGATATGGGGATGGGAGGCATTCTACAGTCCTATAGTCAGTCTGCCTGTGCCCCGGGGCTGTGGCCTCCACAAGTGCTTCTCAGCTTTCTTTCCTGCCTCCACCTCCCCACCCCAGGTGAGACAGGTAGTCTAGAGGGGGTTGAAATTGGGTATTTTCCTTTTCCCAGATTGGTTAGGCTTTTGTAAACCCCAAATTTGTTAGGTTAAGGTAAAACAGTTTCCCTTGAGGGCAGGCTTTAGTTAAGGAGAGCAGAATTCTCTGTGTGTATTTCAAAATAATATTTCCCCTCCCCCTGCTGGAAGCACTTGGGAATTTTCCTCCAGTCTTCATACTGAGAACCTAGTGGGGCTCTTAGAGGTAAAACTCATGAAAGTATGGGAGCTTTCCTAAGACATGACCCCTCAGAGTTTTTAACTTTCACGTTTGTGTACAATGAGACTCCAGCAATTCATCGATTATAGTTTACGTGTTCTTACTGGTACTGGCTCTAGCAGTGGGCTTTCTGTTCCTGGGCTTCTGTTCCTGGTAAGCAGTGATTCTCTATATTTGTTTGTTTTTCCAATTTGGGGGCTGGGGTTTGCCCTGTGACCTTAATTCTCTATGGATCTAGGAAGGGTTGTTGATTATCAGTTTGTTCAGCTTTTTTCTTGTGATGACTTCTAAGCTTTTAAATGTTGGACTGCAAACTGGAAATCTCCATTCACTTCTAAATTAATACAGATTAATTTCTCAGCTTGTCTTCTTAAAGCAATATGGGTTATGAGGGAACTCTTCCAGATTTTAACAATGGGAAAATATTTGTAATGATAAGCAAAATAAAACAGCAGGATGATACACACACACACACACACACACACCCACACACACCCCCCCCCCACACACACACATTCTAATCTTAACATGCCTCTTTAAAAAGCTCAGAAAGGGGAATTCCCTGGTGGTCCAGTGGTTAGGACTCCAGGCTTTCATGGCTGAGGGCCTGGGTTCAACCTCTGGTCGGGGAACTAAGATGCCACAAGCCACGCTGTGAGGCCCCAAAGAAAAAAAGCATAGAAAAAAGACTAAGACTAAAAAAGCATAGAAAAAAGACTAAGCATAGAAAAAAGACTACCCAAAATTAATGATACATGCATATCAATCATGGTACATTAGATCATGCTTGCTATTTGTTTTTCTTTTTAAAAAATAATTTTGTGAAGTTTTTTTTTTTTTTTTTTTTTTTGGCTGTGTCGGGTCTTTGCTGCTGTTTGCAGGCTTTCTCTAGTTGTGGCGAGCAGGGGTACTCTGCAGTGTACAGGCTTCTCCTTGCGGTGGCTTCTCCTGTTGCAGAGCATGGGCTCTAGGCATGCGGACTTCAGTAGTTGTGGTGCATGGGCTCAGTAGTTGTGGCTCGCGGGCTCTAGAGCACAGGCTCAGTAGTTGTGGTGCATGGGCTTAGTTGCTCTGCAGCGTGTGGGATCTTCATGGACCAGGGCTCAATCCTGTGTCCCCTGCAATGGCAGGAATATTCTTAAGCACTGCACCACCAGGGAAGTCCCATGCTTGCTATTTCTTTTTTCTTATTTTCTACATTAAACACATATGACTTAAAAAGAACAACTTGCCAAACCCTGAAAAATGTGTCTTTGTGTGAAGGTGTTATGTAATAAGCATCTTAATTTGGGGCATATGCTTGATGAGATAGCTTATTTTAATATATGTTTATTATTGCTAATATGTTAGATAGTGTGCTGAAGGCAGAAGAACCCCATCCTTGCTGTTATGAATTGACCATTCCATAGTGTATTTGTCTTTGTTTTCTCAATTTAGTCAGTGGGGTGAATAATATTTGATGAAATGAGAAGGTTTGATTTGCATTGGTTGATTTCCAATCTACCTTGAAAAAGCAGCAGGGTAAATTCCTCATTGTGCAGGATGATCGTGGAGTTACAGGCAGATAAGCTTCTGCTCTCAGGTAAACATATTTTAAGAGTAATATAATTTGTAACACGTTATGGAACTTTAAAAGTCAAAAGCAGATATCAAAGTATATGTTTACTGAACGCATATTGCGGAGATTTATTTCTGAAACTCACCTACTCAGATGCTAAGTAATTCTACCCACCCCCCCACTTTTGCCCTATTAATTCTAGAAGTCTGTAAAAGAAGCACTTTACAACTTCATCTCACTGCTTCTGTCTTTTTGAAGATTACTTAAGAACAGGACTGGGCTTCCCTGGTGGCGCAGTGGTTGAGAGTCCGCCTGCCGATGCAGGGGACGCGGGTTCAAGCCCCGGTCCGGGAAGATCCCACATGCCGCGGAGTGGCTGGGCCCGTGAGCCATGGCCGCTGAGCCTGCGTGTCCACAATGGGAAAGGCCACGACAGTGAGAGGCCTGCGTACCGCAAAAAAACCCAACAGGACCAACTTGAGCTTGCGACATTCTTCTGATATTTTTTCTTTGGTATGTGTAAAACCAAGTGATAATATGTGGCCTTCTTTCTTCAATACTCTGATTGTAATGCTTTCCATTTATATTTTCCCCTTCCTTTAAGTCCCTTCTCTCCCCCTGCCTTTGCCAAATCATTTCAAGCCATTGTCTCTATTTGGCAATCAATTCTTTCCTGTTTTCACCTTCATTCTTCCCATATCTTGCCATCCTTCACATTGTCTTCTGTAAAATTCCTCAGACAGGCAGCTCACAAACCTTAGATGGCTCATCATTGCCTGGCTATAAAGTTCCATTCAACAGAACCCTATGGTGTCCAAACCTCTCTTTCTAACCCTCTTCTCTACTCTGGCACCTCATCCCATACTGCAGCCAAACTGGAGTCCTTATTGTCCCCAGAACCTCTATTCCTCTGCGTCTTTGCCCTCACTCTTTTCGGAGTCTGGGAGGCCCTCTCCTCATTTTTGGCGCCACAAATCTTACTTGTGTCTAGGACCTGGTTCGATTGTGAACACACTCAGGAGGTCATCTGTGATTCTTGTCCCACTCTCCACCTCAGACAAAAACCAATTTTTCTTTCCTCTATGATCCCACTGTTTTTTTTCTGTAAAACTAAATATGCCACTTAGACTCTGCTTTGAAACATAGTTATTCTCATGCAGGCTTATTTCATCCACAAATTTATAAAATTCTGTAAGGATCGAAACTCGTATTGCCATCTTTGTCTCTTCAAAATGCCAGGCAGGTGTTGTCACTGATGAATTAATTAGCAGCGCACCTCATGGTTTACAGAGTGCTTTGACACACATCTGTTACAACACAGCCAGCTCTTACTAGTAGACTGTGCAGGTATTATCACCATTTCATAGGTAAAGTCACTAGGGTGCCAAGAGGTTGGGTGCCACTTAGAGGGCACTGGAGAGAGAAAATTGTTGGATGCCTGTCAGGGCCAGGCTCTACTACAAGTACTAGCTCATATAATCCTTACGGCAACCATATGGGGGTGAATGTTAACATCACATGCTATAGATGAGGAAACTGAAGCCCAGGGAAACTCAGAGTAATTTTCCTAAAATCATATAACTTTTTGCACTGAGGGGTGCTCCCTCTCTCTAGTATGGCACTGACGTTAATGAAATGTGATTAGCAAGTGTGGCCTCTCTTTAAAGTTTAGTCTATACATTCTGAGGTGTAAATACGTGTCAGACCAGCTGGCCTGGGGCTGTGGACTTTGGAAGAGTTGCAGCAGCTGCTATATATCCAGCAGGGGACGTGGGAGAGCAGCCCTTGGCTGGTGAAAAGGGCTGAGCTGCATACACAGCAAGATCACTGTTGTAACCTTTGCTGTCTTAGTATTTTACTTGGCTTCTAGCTTGCAGTTCAAGGTCAGTGCCTTGTCTTTGGTTTTCTTTTGGGAAAAGAATTGCCTCTGACACTATTGTCTTAGAAGGGGCAGGAATTGATGTCATAGAGAAACACTGTTTTGGATCCCATTATACTTCATAGGGCAGGTAGAAGCCCTATGAAAAGCCACGTGGGTTAAGGATCCCATCTTAGAAGGAGTGGCCAAGGTGGCAGAGTAGGAAGACACTGAGCTCACCTCCTCCCATAGGTACACCAAAATTACAACTACTTACAGAGCAACTATCTATGGGAATGAGCTGAAGACTAGCAGAAAATATCTTCTACAACTAAAGATACAAAAAAAGGAACCACAACAAAATGGGTAGGAAGAGCAGAAATGTAGTATGCTCAAGATCCACAACAGGTGGTAAGTGACCCACAAATGGGGGTAAAATCTCAATTGCAGAGGTTTTCCCCCAGAAGTGAGGGGTCAGAGCCCTATATCAGCTTCCCCAGCTTGGGAGTCCTGTACCAGGAAGACAAGCCCCCAGCATGTCTGGCTTCGAAGGCCAGCAGGACTTGGGTACAGGAGAGCCAGAGAGCTGTAGGAAACAGATATTCTGCTTTTAAACGGTGCGTGCAAAAGCCTCACATGCTCCAAGTCCCAGCACAGAGCCAGTAATTTGAAAGAAGCCTGGGTCAGACCAACTTGATGATCTTGAAGAGCCTCTCAGGTGCAGGAGGCAACTGGAATTCCCCCTGGGGACACAGACATTAGCAACAGCAGATTTTGGTAGCTCATTGTATCACAAGGACACTGGTGCTGGCAAGGGTCATTTCAGAGTCTTCCCTCTAGCCTCGTAGCACTGGGGGTTTACCTGACCAACAGTGGGCTGGCACCGGCCTAGGACACTCTGGGCACCACAGACACCCATACTGGGATCTGACATTACCCACCAGTGGGTCAGCGGCCACCACATGAGGCAGGGCCTGGCAGCCAAAAGGGCTGGGGTCAACTCTGCCTGCCAGCACACCCACGATAGTCAACCTCACCACAGCAGGAGGGTCCACACAGCCCACATAGGGGACACCCTAAAAGCATATAGGTCTGGTAACCAGAGGGAGTGTGCTACTGTGTCCCATAGGATGTCTCCAACATAGGGCCACTTTTCCAGGTTTGGGAAATGTGGTGATATACCTAATACATAGAAATAAACACAGAGAATTAGGCAAAATGAGGAGACAGAGGAATATGTTCCAAATGAAGGAAAAAGACAAAGCTTCAGAAAAAGAATGAAATGAAATGGGGATAAGCAGTAGTCCCCATAAAGAGTTCAAGGTAACAATCATAAAGGTGCTTAACTCAGGAGAAGAATAGATGAACACAGTGAGAATTTAACAAAGAGTTTGAAAATATGAAGAAGAATCAAACAGCTGGAGAATATAATAACTGAAAAAAAATAAACTAGAAGGAATAAACAGGAGATTATTTGATACAGAGGAATGTATTAGTGAATTAGAAGACAGAGTAGTGGAAATCATCCAAGTGGAACAGAAAAAATAAAAAAGAATTTTAAAAAATGAGGATAGTTTAAGAGATATCTGGGACAACATCAAGCATACTAACATTTGCATTATAGAGTTCTCAGAGGGAGAAGAGAGAGAAAAAGGGGTAGAGAACTTTTCTGAAGTAAAATTAGCTGAAAACTCCCCTAACCTGGGAAAGGAAACAGACATCCACTTCCAGGAAGCACAGAGTCTTGAAAAAGATGAGCCCAAAGAGGTCTACACTGAAATGGCAAAAATTAAAGATGAAGAGATAATCTTAAAAGCAGCAATAGAAAAGCAACTAGATATGTGCAAAGGAACTTCCATAAGATACCCAGCTGACTTTTCAGCAGAAACTCTGCAGGCTAGAAGGGATTGGCACAATATATTCAAAGTGACGAAAGGAAAAAACCTACAACCAAGAATGCTCTACCTGGCAAGGCTATCGTTCAGATTTGAAGGAGAGATAAAGAGTTTTACAGACAAGCAAACAATAAAAGAGTTCAGATCCACTAAACCAGCTTGACAACACAACAAATGTTAAAGGGACTTTTTTAAGTGGAAAAGAGAAGACCACAACTTGAAATATGAAATTCATGAAAGGAAAAGTTTCACTTGTAAAGACAATCATACAGTAAAGGTAGTAGATCAATCACTAATAAAGCTAGTAGGAAGATTAAAGACAAAAATAGTAAAATCATCTATAACCATAAGAAGTAGTTAGATAAATTCCTGGAAATGTACAATCTTTAAGTACTGAGTCAGGAAGAAATAGGAAATATGAACAGACGAATTACCAGTAATGAAATTGAATCAGTAATCAAAAAACTCCGAATAAACAAATGTTCAGGACTAGATGGCTTCACAGGTGAATTTTACCAAACATTTAAAGAAGAGTTAACACCTGTCCTTCTCAAACTATTCCACAAAATCGAGAAGGGAGAAACGATTTCAAATATTTTATGAGGCCAGCATCACCCTGATACCAAAACCAGACAAAGACACCACAAAAAAAGAAAAATACAGGCCAATATCACTGATAAATATAGATGCAAAAAATCTTCAACAAAATATTAAACTGAATTCAACAGTACATTAAATGAATCAGGATTAAGTGGGATTTATCTTAGGTATGTAAGGATGATTCAAATCCACAAATCAATCAATATGATACATCACATTAACAACCCAAGAATAAAAATCATATGATCATCTCAATAGATGCAGAAAAACTTTGGACAAAATTCAACATCCATTGATGATAAAAACTCTCAGTAAAGTAGGTGTAGAGGAAACATACCTCAACATATTGTAATAAAGGCCATAGATGACAAACCCATAGCCAACATTAATACTAAACACAGAAAAACTGAAAGCATTTCCTCTAAGCTCAGGAACAAGACAAGGATGCCCACTCTCCCCACTTTTATTCAACATTGTATTGGAAGTCCTCACTGCAGCAATCAGACAAGAAAAAGAAATGAAAGGAATCCAAACTGGAAAGGAAGAAGTAAAAGTGTCATTTTTTGCAAACAACATGACACTATGTATAGAAAATCCTAAAGATGCCACCAAAAACTATTAGAACTCATAGAGGAATTCAGTAAAGTTTCAGGATACAAAATTAATATACAGGAATCTGTTTTGTTTCTATACGCTAACCACAAACCATCAGAAAGAGAAATGAAGAAAACAATCCCATTTACAGTTGCAGCAAAAAGAATAAGATACCTAGGAATAAACCTAACCAAGGAGGTGAAAGATTTGTACTCTGAAAACTAGAAGACATTGATGAAAGAAATTGAAGACAACACAAAGGGAAAGTTATACTGTGCTTATGGATTGAAAGAATTAATATTGTTAAAATGACCAAGGCAATCTACAGATTCAATGCAATGCCCATTTTTACCAGTGACACATTTCACAGAACTAGAATAAATAATTCTAAAATTTCCATGAAAATACCAAAGACCCTGAATAACCAAAGCAATTTTGAGAAAGAAGAACAAAGCTGGAGGTATCACACTCCTTGATTTCAAATTGTACTACAAAGCTACAGTTATCAAAACAGTGTGGTACCAACACAGATACAGACACATTGATCAATAAAACAGAATAGAGAGCCAGGAAATAAGCCCATGCTTATATGGTCCATAAATCTACAACAAAGGAGGCAAGAATATACAATGGGGAAAAGAACATTTTCAGTGAATGCTGCTGGAAAAACTGGACCACTTTCTCACACCATATAGGAAAATAGGCTCAAAAATGGATTTAATTGTAAGACCTGAAACCGTAAAGCTCCTAGAAGAAAACATAGGCAGTAAACTCTTTGACATTGGTCTCATCAATGTTTTTTTTTTTTTTTTTGATCTTGTCTCCTTAGAAACAAACCCAAAAATAAACAAACAGGACTACATCAAACTAAAAAGCTTTTGCACAGGGAAAGAAACTCAACAAAAGGGCAGCCTACTGGATGGGAGATTTTTCAAACAATATATATGATAAGAGGTTAATATCCAAAATGTACAAATAACTCATACAACTCAATCTAAAAAAAAAATCAAGTAAACTATTTAAAAATGGGCAGAGGGCTTGAATAGACATTTTTCTAAGGAAGACACATAGATGGCCAACAGATACATGAAAAGATGCTTAGATCACTAATTGTCTGGGAAATGCAAATCAAAACCACGATGAGATACCACCTCACACCTGTCAGAGTGGCTATCATCAAAAAGAGAACAAAAGGGACTTCCCTGGTGGTGCAGTGGTTAAGAATCTGCCTGCCAATGCAGGGAACATGGGTTCGATCCTTGCTCTGGGAGGAGCCCACATGCTGCGGAGCAACTAAGCCCGTGCGCCACAACTACTGAGCCTGCGGTCTAGAGCCTGCGAGCCACAACTACTGAGTCCGTGTGCTGCAACTACTGAAGTCCGTGCACCTAGAGCCCATGCTCTGCAACAAGAGAAGCCACTGCAATGAGAAGCCCATGCACTGCAACGAAGAGTAGCCCTCGCTCGCCACAACTAGAGAAAGCCCGCGCAGAGCAATGAAGACCCAATGCAGCCAAAAATAAATAAATAGATACATTTATGTATAAAAAAAAGAACAAAAAACAAGTATTGGCAAGGATGTGGAGAAAAGGGTACCCTCATACACTGCTGGTAGAACTGTAAATAGGTGCAGCCACTATGGAAAACAGTATGGAGGTTCCTCAAAAAATTAAAACTAGAACCGCTGTATTATCTAGCAATTGCACCTCTGGGTATTTATCCAAAGAAAACAAAAACACTAATTCGAAAAGATATGCTTGTCAATGTTCATTGCATCATTGTTTGTAATAGCCAAGATATGGAAGCAACCTAAGTGTCCATAGATAGATGAATGGATAAAGAAGATGTGAGATATATATATATATATATATATACCATATATATATGAAAAATTACTCAGCCATTAAAAAAATTAAGTCTTGCCATTTGGGACAACATGGATGGATCTAGAGGGGATTATGCTAAGTGAAATAAGTCAGAAGGGAAAGATAAATACTTTATGATCTCACATATGTGAAATCTAAAAAATAAACAAAACAAAACAAAACAAAATGAAAACAGACTCAGGGATACAGAGAACAAACAGGTGGTTGCCAGATGGGAGGGGAGTTGGGGGGCTGGGTAAAATAGGTGAAGGGGATTAAGAGGTACAATCCTCCAATTATATAAAAAATAAGTCATGGGGATATAATATACAACATAAGGAATATGGTCAATAATATTGTAGTAACTTTATATGGGGACAGATTGTTAGTAGACTTATTGTGGTAATCATTTCATAATGTATGCAAATGTCAAATTACTATGTAGTATACCCGAAACTAGCATGATATTGTACATCAACTTTACCCCAATAGAATATAGGATCAGAGTATATGTTATATTAAGTCCTTTCTGGAATAAGAACAGTAATAAATTAAGAAAAAATAAAAATAGGAGACAGTGTAAATCAGTCTTTTCCTGGCATGTTACATGTGGGGAGACTGGGCCCCCAGGAAGCAGAGTGTAGAAAGCAGATGGTAGAGATGGTCCAGGAGAGCTGTACTGAAGTGTAGAGGCAGGCTGATGAAGCCATGGGGGTCCAGGAGGGTGACAGTGGGCTGAATGACTAAGCAGTTGCTACTGCATGCCTTGGGAGCTTTGTAGATCCGGTTTGACCTGCAGAGATGAGATTGGAACAGAGCTGGTATTGATGCAGTTATGACTGAAAGCTAAGACTAGCTGGGTAAGGATGCAAAGGTGAACCAAGCTCAGAATTGTGACTGAAGTTTCACAATTCAGTGAAGTGGGAGTAGGGAGTGCAAAGTCTGGAGACACGAATGGGGGCCTGGTCTTAGGCTTGTCAGGGTAGGAATGGGGAAATATTTATGGAATATATTTAGGGGAATATTATGGGATATCCAGTGCCTGGATGGAGAGAGCAGACACATGTGTATAACAATCATATATCATATATATTATCTCATAGATGAGGTATTTTGGGATAGGGAGCCATGCTTTATACCCCTTCAACTGTGCATTGCTAAATATCCTATCACTCGGGAGGCTGTCATATGAAGAAAGGGGCATTCAAGACACCTGGTAGACGTCTTGAATTGTCTCCCAGCAAGATCTGATTTCTTTTTTATTTTCCAGTTTCTGGCACAAATGCATTCTTCTCTTAACTTGTGGTAGGCTAAAAAGAAATGATTAGGTTTCTGCTCCTTCTATTCCTGACTGAGATTCAGGCATATGTTCAACCTTCTCTGATGACCTGGGGAATGGTTCCAGTTATTAGGTGGAAATAAAGTAACTGTTTCAACACGTGAGTTCCATAGGATTTAGAAGGGCATAGTGCCAAGAACCTATTTCCAAATAGCTGGTAGAAACATTAATCATTTTTGGCTATATACTGATACTAAATTAAGAAACTAACATAAGCCAAGACTTATCATTGTTGGCTTATCAAAATCATAGTTTTGGAAATTCAAAGTATTGAAAATATTTTTTTACTAAAATCTGAAGAAATATGTATAAATGAATTTTTGTGCTACAAAATTTATGGTGTGCTTTAAAAAATAACATTTTTCTAATTCTAAAAATGGTAGATGCTCATTGAAGAGAAAATTGGGAAATGTAAAAGTACAAAAAGAATAAAGAAAATATCACCTATAATCTTCTACTTAGAGATGACTACTCTTAATATTTTAGTGGATTCTTTCTGGGCTTTAGTTTTCAAGGCATGTACTATATAATTTACATAGCTGAATTTGTACTTATAATCCAATTCATAATCTGGTTTTTGTTTTTGTTTTCTCTTCCACAATGCTATATGTGAGCATTTTCCAACATCATTAAGATTACTTATATATAAACATGCTTGATGGCTGCATAATTATTGTATGAATGTTCCATTACTTAATTAAAAATTTAAAAAAATTTTTCATCTTGAAGTAACTTGTTTTAGCAAAGGTTATAAAAATAATACAAAGATTTTCAGCATATCTTTCATCAAGTTTTTATGAATGCTAACATCATACATAATTATATATGATGGTCAAAACCAGAAAATTAATTATGATACAATACTACTAACTAATCTCCAGACCGTATCCAAATTTTACCAATTGTTTTGCAAATGTCCAGGATCATGCATTGCATTTAGTTGTAGTGTCTCCTCCAATTTGATATAGTTCCTCCATCTTTCTTTACCTTTTATTATCCTGACTTATCTTGTAAAATATCCTTCCTTTTGGGTTTCTCTGATATTTTCGTATAATTAAATTCAGGTTACGCATTTTGGGTAAGAATACCATGGAAGTGATGTTGTGTCCTTCTCAGTGCATCAGTTCAGAAGGTGATATGCCATAAGTTATAAGCCATTCATGTATAGCTGATGATCTGTCCATTGATTTAAGTGGGGTGTTAAAATTCCCTACTATTATTGTGTTATATACTATCAATTTCAACCTTAATGTTTGTTAATATTTGCTGTATGTATTTAGGTGTTCCCATGTGGGGTGCGTATGTATTCGCAATTGTTATATTTTCTTATTTGATGGATTCATTTATCATTATGTATTATCTCTCTTCTTCTCTTATTACAGTTTTTTTTTTTTTTTTTTTTCTTTGCCATACGCAAGCCTCTCACTGCTGTGGCCTCTCCCGTTGCGGAGCACAGGCTCCGGACGCGCAGGCTCAGCGGCCATGGCTCACGGGCCCAGCCGCTCTATGGCATGTGGGATCTTCCCGGACTGGGGCACGAACCCGTGTCCCCTGCATCAGCAGGTGGACTCTCAACCACCGCGCCACCAGGGAAGCCCACAGTTTTTGTTTTAAAGTCTCTTTTGTCTTATATAAGTATTGTAACTCCAGCTTTCTTTTTGCTTTCATTTGCATGGAATACCATTTTTTCATCCCCTCAGTTTTGGTCTGTATGTGAAGTGAGTCTGAAGTGAGTCTTTTATAGGCAGATCTGAAGTGAGTCTCTTATAGGCAGCATATATTATATATGGCTCTTGTTTTTCTTTTATTGTTTTGAATTTTCTTTTATTTATTTTTTATACAGCAGGTTTTTATTAGTTATCTGTTTTATACATATTAGTGTATACATGTCAATCCCAATCTCCCAATTCATCCCACCACCACCCCTGCCACTTTCCCCCCTTGGTGTGTGGCTCTTGTTTCTTTAATCCATTCAGCCACTCAATGTCTTTTGATTGGAACATTTATCCTGTTTGCTTTTAAAGTAATAATATTGATAGCTCATTGAAGAAAAAGTTGTTGTTACTTGCCATTTTGCTAATTGTTTTCTGTTTTTTGTAATTCTCTTCTGTCCTTTCTTCTTTTGCTCTCTTCTCTTGTGATGTGATGACTATCTTTATTGTTATGCTTAGAGTACTTTCTCTTTTTTTGTGAGTGTATCTATTAGGTTTTTGGTTTGTTGTTACCAGAGATTTATATATATGTGTGTGTGTGTTTATTTATACATATATATGTGATTATTTTAGGTCGATAATCTTTTAAGTTCAAGCACATTCTAACCACTCTACATTTTTACTCCCCTATCAATATTTAATGCTTTTGATGTCATATTTTACATCTTTTGTTTTGTATATCCCTTTAACTAGTTATTGTGGTTATATATGATTTTACTACTTTTGTCTCTTAACCTTCCTACTAGTTTTATAAGTGGTTGATCTACTACCTTTACCATGTGTTTACTTTTACCAGTGAGATTTGTCCTTTCATAATTTTCATACTTCTAATTGTGGCCTTTTCTTTTCTACCTAGAGAAGTCCCTTTAACATTTTTTGTAAAGCTGGTTTAGTGATGCTGAACTCTTAGCTTTTGCTTGTCTGTAAAACTCTTTATCTCTCCTTCAGATCTGAATGATAGCCTTATCAAGTAAAGCATTCTTTGTTGTAGGCTTTTCCCTTTCATCATTTTGAATATATTGTGCTACTCCCTTCTGGTCTGCAAAGTTTGTGCTGAAAAGTCAGCTGAATATCTTACGGAAGTTCCCTGACATAACTAATTGCTTTTCTCTTGCTGCTTTTAGGAGTCTCTCTTTGTCTTTAAGTTTTGCCATTTTAATTATAATGTGTCTTGGTGTGGAACTCTTTGGGTTTATCTTGTTCAGGACTCTCTGTGCTTAGTGGAGCTGAATGTCAGTTTCCTTTCCCATGTTAGGCGAGTTTTCAGCTATTATTTCTTTAGGTAAGTTCTTACCCCCTTTTCTCTTTCTTCTTCTGCTGGCACCCCTATAATGTGAATGTTAGTATGCTTGATGTTGTCCCAGAGATCTCTGAAGCTATCTTATTAAAAATTTTTTTGTTTGTTTGCCTTGTGTGATTTCCCCTTCTCTGTCATCCAGATTGTTGATTGGTTCCTCTGTATTTTCTAATCTACTGTTTGTTCCTTCTAGCGAATTTTAAATTTCAGTTATTGTATTCTCTTGCTCTGTTTGGTTCTTCTTTATATATTCTAACTCTTTGTTGAAATTCTCACTGTATTCATCCATTTTTTTTCTAGAGTTCTATGAGGATCTTTCCGATATTCATTACCTTGAACTCTCTATGAGGTAGATTGCTTATCTCCACTTTGTTTCCTTCTTTTTCTAAGGTTATGTCTTATTCCTTAGTTTGGAACGTATTCTTCCCTATCCTCATTTTGCCCAGTTCTTTGTTTTGATTTCTTTGTGTTAGGATGTCAGTTTTGTTTCTCAGTCTTGGAGAAATGGCCTCATGTAGGTGATCTCCTATGGGGCTCAGCAGTATGCTCCCCTCTGGTCACCAGAGCCATATCCTCTAAGGGTGCCCCTGCATGGGCTGTGTGGGCCCTTCTGTTGTGGCGGGAGCCAACTTTCATGGGCATGCTGGTAAGCAGGGCTGTCCTCTGTCAGACTCTTCCTTGTGTGGTGGTTGTGGGCTATTGGAGGATAGGGTAGGCTCTGCATAGTTGGCTGCATGGCCCAGAGGTGCTTGGGGTTGATGCCGATCCACTGGTGGGCGTGGCTGGGTCTCCGGTGCTAATAGGCTAGAGGCAGGATTCCACAATGGCACTTTGCAGTACTGGTGTTATTGCAGGAGTACGAGCTCCCCAAAATGTCTGCCCCCGGTGTCTCCATCCCCAGGGGGAGGCTCAGTTTCCTCCTGCCTCTCCAGAAGGTGCTCCAAGATCAGCAGTTGCGGTGATACAGACCCCTTTCAAGCTATTGCCTCTGTTCTGGGATTCAGAGCCTGTGAGATTTTGTGTGTGCCCTTTTTATGTAGAGTCTCTGTTTCTTATAGCCCTCTGGCTCTCCTGAACATAAAACGTGCTATTTTTCAAAGATAGGCACTCTGGGGGTTTGTCTTCCTGGTGTAGCACTCCTGGACTCCTTGGGGAGGACCTCTACAATTGTGCTATTCTTCCTTTTGTGGGTTTCCAACCTGGGGATATCGGTCCTGACTATACTGTGTCTCCATCCCCCTTTACCTGTCTCATTGTGATATCTTCTTTATGTCGTTAGTTGTGGAAAATTTTTCTTCTAGTCTTCAGGTCATCCTTATAGGTAGCTGCACCATAAGTAGTTGTAATTTTGGTGTGTCTGTAGGAGGAGATGAATTCAGGGTCTTCATACTCCGCCATGTTGGCATCTCCCTCTATCCATTTACTCTTGGGTTAGTAATAATAGAATCCTTCCTTTTCTGTTCTTGCCAGCACTAGATGCTTTTAACAACAAAATTTAAAAATGCAAACAAAAAAACCCACTGTTAATTAGATTACTGTTGAAGCTGGTCAATTTTTCATATATATTCTAATCATTTTTTTCTGATTTCATGAGACATCTATCTAATTGCTCTCAAGCCCTTTCACACAGTGCTAAATGTTTTACATATATCATCTCATTTAATGCTCCTAACCATTCCCTTAGGATGATACTATTAATATTTACATTTTACTGATTGGAAGCTAGGGTTCATTATTTTAAATAATGTGTCTAGGGGAATTCCCTGGTGATCCAGTGGTTAGGACTCCATGCTTCCACTTCAGAAGGCAGGGGTTCAATCCCTGGTCAGGGAAACAAGATCCTGCAAGCTGTGCATGGCGTGGCCAAAATAATGATAATAATAATAATGTGTCTAAGTTCAGGCATCTATAAAGTGGAGACAGAGTTAGAACACAGACCCTCTAACTTAAAAGCACATGCAGTAACTCTAATGCTATTCTTGTTTTGGGGCTTACAAAGTATTTTCTTTAATGATGATAGTCTTTATATATTTAATACTTACAACACTTTGCAAAATAGTAACAGAAAATCTGTGGTGAGTGGTTTAATTCTGAAAATGTAAAGAGCTTTGATAAAATATGAATTTAGGAGAACTTATTCTTTTCATTTAAATTCTATGATCATTGGATTTCTAAAATTGATACTGGCTCTTTTAAAAATGACCGCAATAGAATTGCTCTTTTAAAACTTTGTTCTTTTTTTTTTTTTTAAAGTTTATTTATTTTAAAAATGAAAAATTCTTGTAAACTTGCTTCCTTCAATTTTATGAAGGAATGATATTCTTATGAAAACAAAGAAAATAAATGGCTTGTTTGATTTGTTATCCAAAAGCGTAAGAGATAATAGTAACTCTGGACATTGGTTTGCCTTTTCCATTTTCAAAATGCTCATAGTTGAATTACCTACCCTGTGAATGAGGTAGGATTTCTATCTCCCTGAGGAAATGGAAGCTAAGAAAGGTTTGGTGATATCTCTAGTTATACAGCTAGTTTGTAGCATATTTGGTAGTAAAATATGGGATATGTGAGTTCCAGCTCTTTCCCCTACATAAAACTAATTTAGAAGTGAGCTGTGAAACATTGAAATTCTGAACACTCCTCAAATTTCTATTTGTTTTCTGAGTAAGAAAATCATATCCACTTTGAATATCTTTATTTTGATATCTCACAAGTATATCTTAAAAACATGTCAAAAATGAAACATTTTTCTCGCTAATCCTATTTCTTCAAAATGTCAGTAAATTGCCTCTACCACCTTTTCATTTGCTTGTCAGAAACTTGGAAATTATTCTTAGCTCTTTTCCTCTTTCATTCAATCTCCACACTCTGGTTTTACTTTGTGAGACATATATATGACATCATACAGGAAAAAAGATACAAGAACTGTACACGCTCACTGGGTGTGTACATACAGGTGGTTAGTATAGAAATTGCTATACACTCAACTTTTTGTCTTCTGCAGTCGTAACTAAACAAAGTTATGAGGGAAATAATGATTCTTATGTTAAATGCCTATGTGAATACTTTGAAGGTACACATGTTACTTATTTATTTATTTTGGCCACACTGAGGCATGTGGAATCTTAGTTCCCCGACCAGGGATCAAACCTGTTCCCCCAGCAGTAGAAGTGTGGAGTCCTAACCACTGGACCACCAAGGAATTCCCTGTATACATGTTTTTAAAAAAATTTTATCCAAGTATAGTTGATTCACAATGCTGTGTTAGTTTCTGGTGTACAGCAAAGTGATTCAGTGTTATATCTGTATCTATCTATATATCTATACACATATATACTTATATTCTTTTTCATATTCTTTTCCATTGGTTTTTATGGTTTATTACAGGATATTGAATATAGTTCCCTGTGCTATACAATAGGACCTTGTTGTTTATTTTATATATAGTGGTTTGTATCTGCTCATCCTAAGCTCCTAATGTATCCCTCCCCCCTCTTTCCCCATTGGTAACTAAATTTGTTTTCTATGTCTGTGAGTCTGTTTCTGTTTTGTAAATAAGTTCATTTGTATCTGAATGTACACATGTTTATCAGCATTAAAGATTTTAATGGACAGTCCAGGTTGGATTGCTTGTAATATTACTCATAGGAGATAACATATATCTAAGTTGTGTCTGTGTTTTGTTTTAATAACTTTACATGTTAGCTACATCTGTGCATATCAATTTGCAATGAAAAAAAAAATTTTAATTTATTTACTTTAATTTAATTTAATTTTTGGCTGCGTTGGGTGTTTGTTGCTGCACGAGAGATTTTCTCTGGTTGCAGCAAGTGGGGGCTACTCTTCGTGTGGTGCGCGGGCTTCCATTGCAGTGGCTTCTCTTGTTGTGGAGCATGGTCTCTAGGCACATGGGCTTCAGTAGTTGTGGCACACAGGTTCAGTAATTGTGGCTCGCAGGCTGTAGAGCGCAGGCTCAGTAGTTGTGGCACAGGGGCTTAGCTGCTCTGCGGCATGTGGGATCTTCCCGGACCAGGGCTCGAACCCATGTCTCCTGCTTTGGCAGGCAGATTCTTGACCATTGTGCCACGCAGTGAAAATTATTTTGCTAGCTTTATTTATCATTAAGTTAGTCTTTCATATCATTAGCCAGTTTCTGAAAACATCAATCTATAGTACCACTAGAAAAAGTGATACCTGAGCTACTTTTTTTTGCTTTACATTCATGAGAAAATTTGAAGAAAATATTTTTGATTCAGTCTTTCACTAATGTCCTTGAAACTGTATATGGTTTGTTAGTTTTAGCAACCTGAAGTGCCATTTTATAGGAAGCTCTCAAAGCACAGATGTTTGTTAAAGAAACGTTAAATGTCTATGTCAACTTTTTATTTTATTATTTTTTTTGCGGTACATGGGCCTCTCACTGTTGTGGCCTCTCCCATTGTGGAGCACAGGCTCTGGACGCGCAGGCTCAGCGGCCATGGCTCATGGGTCTAGCCGCTCCACGGCATGTGGGATCTTCCCGGACCGGGGCACGAACCTGTGTCCCCTGCATTGGCAGGCGGACTCTCAACCACTGCACCACCAGGGAAGCCGCTATATCAACTTTTTAATCCAATATTTTTTCTTCCATAATTTTTTTGTTTGTTTTGAACTTTTTTTTTTTCTGATACGCGGGCCTCTCACTGTTGTGGCCTCTCCCTTTGCGGAGCACAGGCTCCGGACGCGCAGGCCCAGCGGCCATGGCTCACGGGCCCAGCCGCTCTGCGACATGTGGGATCCTCCCAGACCGAGGCACGAACCCACGTCCCCTGCATCGGCAGGCGGACTCCCAACCACTGCGCCACCAGGGAAGCCCCTGAACTTTTTTTTTTAATGTGAAAACTTATCGCTTGAGCGACCTTCAAGATGGCAGAGGAGTAAGACGTGGAGATCACCTTCCTCCCCACAAATACATCAGAAATACATCTACATGTGGAACAACTCCTACAGAACACCTACTGAATGCTGGCAGAATACCTCAGACTTCCCAAATGACAAGAAACTCCCCACGTTCCTGGGTAGGGTAAAAGAAAAAAGAAAAATCAGAAACAAATAATAGGGACGGGACCTGCACCTCTGGGAGGGAGCTGTGAAGGAGGAAAAGTTTCCACACATTAGGAAGCCCCTTCGCGGGTGGAGATGGGGGTGTGGGCAGCGGGGGAAGCTTCGGAGTCACAGAGGAGAGTGCAGCAACAGGGGTGCAGAGGGCAAAGCGTAGAGATTCTAGCACAGAGGATTGGTGCCAACCAGCACTCACCAGCCTGAGAAGCTTGTCTGCTCACCTGCCCGCTGGGGTGGGTGTGGGCTGGCAGCTGAGGCTCGGGCTTCAGAGGTCAGACTCCAGGGAGAGGACTGGGGTTGGCTGCATGAACACAGCCTGCAGGGGGCTACTGTGCCACAACTAGCCGGGAGGGAGTCTGGGAAAAAGTCTGGACCTGCCTAAGAGGCAAGAGACCATTGTTTCGGGGTGCATGAGGAGAGGGGATTCAGATCACCCCATAAAAGAGCTCCAGAGACGGGTGCGAGCCACATCTATCAGCACAGACCCCAGAGATGGGCATGAGACGCTATGGCTGCTGCTGCAGCCGCCAAGAAGCCTGTGTGCAAGCACAGGTCACTATCCATACCTTCCCTCCCAGGAGCCTGTGCAGCTTGCCGCTGCCAGGGTCCCGTGATCCAGGGACAACTTCCCTAGGAGAACACACGGTGCACCTCAGGCTCTTGCAACGTCACGCTGGCCTCTGCCGCTGCAGGCTTGCCCTGCATTCCATACCCCTCCCTCCCCCCGGCCTGAGTGAGCCAGAGCCCCCTTATCAGCTGCTCCTTTAACGCCCTCCTGTCTGGGTGAAGAACAGATGACAGATGGCAACTTACATGCAGAGGCGGGGCCAAAACCAAAGCTGAACTGCAGGAGCTGTGCGAACAAAAACAGAAAGGGAAATTTCTCCCTGCAGCCTCAGGAGAAGTGGATTAAATCCCCACAATCAACTTGATATACTCTGCATCTGTGGAATACCTGAATAGACAACGAATCATCCCAAATTTGAGGCCGTGGACTTTGGGAGCAACTATAGACTTGGGGTTTGCTGTCTGCGACGGACTAGTTTCTCATTTTTATGTGTTTCTTAGTATAGTTTTTAGTGCTTGTTATTATTGGTGGGTTTATTGGTTTGGTTGCTCTCTTTTTCTTTTATTACCTTTTTTACTTTAACAATTTCTTTTATTCTTTATTTTAATAACTTTATTTTATTTTACTTATTTTTCTTTCCTTTTTTATTTTCTCCCTTTTCTTCTGAGCTGTGTGGCTGACAGGGTCTTGGTGCTCTGGATGGGTGTCAGACCTGAGCCTCTGATGTGGGAGAGCTGAGTTCAAGACAATGGACCACCGGAGACTTCCTGGCCCCAGGTACTATCAATTGGTGAGAGCTCTCCCAGAGAGAGAGAGCATTGAGCTATGCTTGAATGTTTGAAGAGAGAGCTCTCAATGCTAAGACCCAGCTCCACTCAACAATCAGCACGCTCCAGTGGTGGGTACACCATGCCAAACAACTAGCAAGACAGGAACACAACACCACCCATTAGCAGAGTGGCTGCCTAAAATCATACTAAGTTCACAGACACCCCAAAACACACCACCGGACGTGGTCCTGCCCACCAGAAAGACAAGATCCAGTGTCATCCACCAGAACACAGGCACCAGTCCCCTCCACCAGGAAGCCTACACAAACCACTGAACAAACCTTAGACACTGGGGGCAGACACCAAAAACAACAGGAACTGCAAACCTGCAGCCTACAAACAGGAGACCCCAAACACAGTAAGTTAAGCAAAATGAGAAGACAGAGAAATACACAGCAGATGAAGGAGTAACATAAAAACCCACCAGACCTAACAAATGAAGAGGAGATAGGCAGTCTACCTGAAAAAGAATTCAGAATAATGATAGTAAAGATGATCAAAAATCTTGGAAATAGGGGCTTCCCTGGTGGCACAGTGGTTGAGAATCTGCCTGCTAATGCAGGGGACACGGGTTCGAGCCCTGGTCTGGGAGGATCCCACATGCCACGGAGCAACTAGGCCCGTGAGCCACAACTAGTGAGCCTGTGCGTCTGGAGCCTGTGCTCCGCAACAAGAGAGGCCACGACAGTGAGAGGCCCGCGCACCGTGATGAAGAGTGGCCCCCACTTGCCACAACTAGAGAAAGCCCTCGCACAGAAACGAAGACCCAACACAGCCAAAAATAAAAATAAATAAATTAAAAGAAGGCTCAACATTAAAAAAAAAAATCTTGGAAATAAAATGAAGAAAATACAGGAAACCTTTAACAAGGACCTAGAAGAACTAAAGAGCAAATGAACAATGATGAACAACACAATAAATGAAATTAAAAATTCTCTAGAAGGAATCAATAGCAGAATAACTGAGGCAGAAGAACGGATAAGTGACCTGGAAGATAAAATAGTGGAAATAACTACCACAGAGCAGAATAAAGAAAGGATGAAAATAATTGAGGACAGTCTCAGAGACTTCTGGGACAACATTAAATGCACCAACATTCGAATTATAGGGGTCCCAGAAGAAGAAGAGAAAAAGAAAGGGACTGAGAAAATGTTTGAAGAGATTATAGTTGAAAACTTCCCTAATATGGGAAAGGAAATAGTCACTCAAACCCAGGAAGGACAGAGAGTCCCATACAGGATAAATCCAAGGAGAAACACGCCAAGACACATATTAATCAAACTATCAAAAATTAAAAACAGAAAAAATATTAAAAGCAGCAAGGGAAAAACAACACATAACATACAAGGGAATCCCCATAACGTTAACAGCTGATCTTGCAGCAGAAACTCTGCAAGCCAGAAAGGTGTGGCAGGACATATTTAAAGTGATGAAAGGGAAAAACCTACAACCAAGATTACCCAGCAAAGATCTCATTCAGATTTGACGGAGAAATTAAAACCTTTACAGACAAGCAAAAGCTAAGAGAATGCAGCACAACCAAAGCAACTTTACAACAAATGCTAAAGGAACTTCTCATGGCAGGAAACACAAGAGAAGGAAAAGACCTACAAAAACAAACCCAAAACGATTAAGAAAATGATAATAGGAACATACATATTGATAATTACCTTAAATGTAAATGGATTAAATGCTCCAACCAAAAGACATAGACTGGCTGAATGGATACAAAAAACAAGACCTGTATATATGCTGTCTACAAGAGACAGACTTCAGACCGAGGGACACATACAGACTGAAAGTGAGGGGATGGAAAAAGATATTCCATGCAAATGGAAATCAAAAGAAAGCTGGAGTAGCAATACTCATATCAGATAGAATAGACTTTAAAATAAAGACTATTACAAGAGACAAAGAAGGACACTACATAATGATCAAGGGATCAATCCAAGAAGAAGATATAACAATTATAAATATATATGCACCCAGTATAGGAGCACCTCAATACATAAGGCAAATGCTAACAGCCATAGAAGGGGAAATCAACAGTAACACAATCATAGTGGGGGACTTTAACACCCCACTTTCACCAATGGACAGATCATCCAAAATGAAAATAAATAAGGAAACACAAGCTTTAAATGATACATTAAACAAAATGGACTTAATTGATATTTATAGGACATTCCATCCAAAAACAACAGAATATACTTTCTTCTCAAGTGCTCATGGATCATTCTCCAGGATGGGTCATATCTTGGATCACAAATCAAGCCTTGGTAAACTTAAGAAAATTGAAGTTGTATCAAGTATCTTTTCCAACCACAATGCTATGAGACTAGATATCAATTACAGGAAAAAAAAAACCTGTAAAAAATACAAACACATGAAGGCTAAACAATACACTACTAAATAACCAAGAGATCACTGAAGAAATCAAAGAGAAAATCAAAAAATACCTAGAAACAAATGACAATGAAAACACGATGACAGAAAACCTATGGGATGCAGCAAAAGCAGTTCTAAGAGGGAAGTTTATAGCAATACAACCCTGCCTCAAGAAACAAGAAAAATCTCAAATAAACAACCTAACCTTACACCTAAAGCAATTAGAGAAGGAAGAACAAAAAGAACCCAAAGTGACCAGAAGGAAACAACTCATAAAGATCATATCAGAAATAAATGAAAAAGAAATGAAGGATATGATAGCAAAGATCCATAAAACTAAAAGATGGTTCTTTGAGAAGATAAACAAAATTGATAAACCATTAGCCAGACTCATCAAGAAAAAAAGGGAGAAGACTCAAATCAACAGAAATAGAAATGAAAAAGGAGAAGTAACAACTGACACTGCAGAAATACAAAGGATCATGAGAGATTACTACAAGCAACTCTATGCCAATAAAATGGACAACCTGGAAGAAATGGACAAATTCTTAGAAAAGCACAACCTTCTGAGACTGAACCAGGAAGAAATAAAAATATAAACAGACCAATCACAAGCAGTGAAATTGAGACTATGATTAACAGTCTTCCAACAAATAAAAGCCCAGGACCAGATGGCTTCACAGGCGAATTCTATCAAACATTTAGAGAAGAGCTAACACCTATCCTTCTCAAACTCTTCCAAAATATAGCAGAGTGAGGAACTCTCCCAAACTCATTCTACGAGGCCTCCATCACCCTGATTCTAAAACCAGACAAAGATGTCACAAAAAAAGAAAATTACAGGCCAATATCACACATGAACATAGATGCAAAAATCCTCACCAAAATACTAGCAAACAGAATGCAACAGCACATTAAAAGGATCATACACCATGATCAAGTGGGGTTTATCCCAGGAATGCAAGGGTTCTTCAATATATGCAAATCAATCAATGTGATAAACCATATTAACAAACTGAAGGTGACAAACCATAGGTTCATTTCAATAGATGAAGGAAAAGCTTTCAACAAAATTCAACACCCGTTTATGATAAAAAACCCTCCAGAAAGTAGGCATAGAGGGAACTTCCCTCAACATAATAAAGGCCATATATGACAAACCCACAGCCAACATCGTTCTCAATGGTGAAAAACTGAAACCATTTCCAGTAAGATCAGGAACAAGACAAGGATGTCCACTCTCACCACTATTATTCAACATAGTTTTGGAAGTTTTAACCATGGCCATCAGAGAAAAAAAAGAAATAAAAGGAATCCACATCGGAAAAGAAGTAAAACTGTCACTGTTTGCAGATGACATGATACTGTACATAGGGAATCCTAAAGATGCTACCAGAAAACTACTAGAGCTAATCAATGAATTTGGAAAAGTAGCAGGATACAAAATTAATGCACAGAAATCTCTTGCATTCCTATACACTAATGATGAAAAAATCTGAAAGAGAAATTAAGGAAACACTCCCATTTACCATTGCAACACAAAGAATAAAATACCTAGGACTAAACCTACCTAAGGAGACAAAGTACCTGTATGCAGAAAACTATTAGACAGTGATGAAAGAAATTAAAGATGATACACACAGATGGAGAGATACATCATGTTCTTGGATTGGAATAATCAACATTGTGAAAATGACTATACTACCCAAAGCAATCTACAGATTCAGTGCAATCCCTATCAAGACCAATGGCATTTTTCATAAAACTAGAACAAAAAATTTCACAATTTGTGTGGAAACACAAAAGACCCCAAATAGCCAAAGCAATCTTGAGAAAGAAAAACGGAGCTGGAGGAATCAAGCTCCGTGACTTCAGACTATACTACAAAGGTACAGTAATCAAGACAGTATGGTAGTGGCACAAAAACAGAACTATAGATCAATGGAACAGGATAGAAATCCCAGAGATAAACCCATGCACATATGGTCACCTTATCTTTGATAAAGGAGGTAAGAATATACAATGGAGAAAAGACAGCCTCTTCAAAAGTGGTGTGAGAAAACTGGACAACTACATGTAAAAGAGTGAAATTAGAACACTCTCTAACACCATACACAAAAAGTAAACTCAAAATAGTTTAAAGACCTAAATGTAAGGCTAGACTTACATTTACTAACTGTAAAACTGTTAGAGGAAAACATAGGCAGAAGACGCAATGACATAAATCACAGCAGGATCCTTTTTGACCCACCTCCTAGAGAACGAAATAAAAATAAACAAATGGGACCTAATGAACCTTAAAAGCTTTTGCACAGTAAAGGAAACTGTAAACAAGATGAAAAGACAACCTTCAGAATGGGAGAAAATATTTGCAAATGAAGCAGCTGACAAAGGATTAGTTTCCAAAATATAGAAGCAGCTCATGCAGCTCAATATCAAAAAAACAAACGACCCAATCTAAAAATGGGCAGAAGACCTAAATAGACATTTCTCCAAAGAAGATATACAGATTGCCACATGAAAGGATGCTGAACATCATTAATCCTTAGAGAAACTACACCTCACACCGGTCAGAATGGCCATAATCAAAAAATCTACAAACAATAAATGCTGGAGAGGGTGTGGAGAAAAGGGAACCCTCTTGCACCATTGGTGGGAATGTAAATTGGTATAGCTATTATGGAAAACAGTATGGAGCTTCCTTAAAAAACTAAAAATAGAACTTCCATTCGACCCAGCAATCCCACTACTGGGCATTTACCCTGAGAAAACCATAATTCGAAAAGAGTCACGTACCGCAATGTTCACTGCAGCTCTATATACAATGGCCAGGACATGGAAGCAACCTAAGTGTCAATCGACAGATGAATGGATAAAGAATATGTGGGACATGTATACAATGGAATATTACTCAGCCATAAAGAGAAACGAAATCGAGTTATTTGTAGTGAGGTGGATGAACCTAGAGTTTGTCATACAGAGTGAAGTAAGTCATAAAGAGAAAAACAAATACCATATGCTAACATGTATATGTGGAATCTAAAAAAATAAAACATGGTTCTGAAGAACCTAGGGGCAAGGCAGGAATAAAGATGCAGACGTAGAGAATGGACTTGAGGACGTGGGGAGGGGGAAGGGTAAGCTGGGACGAAGTGAGAGACTGTCATGGACATATATACACTACCAAATGTAAAATAGATAGCTAGTGGGAAGCAGCCACATAGCACAGGGAGATCAGCTCAGTGCTTTGTGACCACCTAGAGGGGTGGGATAGGGAGGGTTGGAGGGAGATGCAACAGGGAGGGGATGTGGGGATATCTGTATACATATAGCTGATTCACTGTGCTATACAGCATAAACTAACAGCATTGTAAAGCAATTATACTCCAATAAAGATGTTAAAAAAATAAATACAATAGGGCTTCCCTGGTGGCGCAGTGGTTGAGAATCCGCCTGCCGATGCAGGGGACGCTGGTTCGTGCCCCGGTCTGGGAAGATCCCACATGCCGCGGAGCGGCTGGGCCCGTGAGCCATGGCCGCTGAGCCTGTGCATTCGGGGCCTGTGCTCCGCAACGGGAGAGGTCACAACAGTGAGAGCCCCGCGTACCGCAAAATAAATAAATAAATAAATAAATACAATAGAAAACCTATCACTTAAGGTTAGGAGTTTAGCTGGCTTCATTGCTTCATTAGCTATACGTTTCTACAGATAACACAACTGTGGTTTTAGTACTTGGCCATGACTTATGGCTGCAAAACCAAGGGATCGTACTCTGAATAAAACAGGTACAAACTCCTTTAACCTTTCTTTCTTTGGAATCACTCCTATTGTCATCATTTGGTTAACTTCTATTTCTACATTCAGAAAAGGTATGTTTGGGTTTTTGTTTGTTTGTTTTTTGTTTCTGGCAAAAATGTCCAGTGAAGCTTATTTAGCCATCATATTTTTTAAAAGGCTTAATTAACATTCAAATTAACTGTAAAAATAAGTTATTAAAAATACTTACATTTTTGAGGTTTTTATATACCTTGGGGTTTCAGTTGACAAACTAACCTTAAAATAAATGTTCCTTCTGCTCCTGACCTGTATGCAGCTCATGCCACATGCACCTCATCTTCTGAGTTCACTATACTGACTGGTGTGTACCTTGGTCAGAGGAGTCACTGATCACAGGCTTGGATAATGTAGCAGTATCAAATTGCTATTTCCAAAGGTTTACTCAATCAACTTTGGTATTTGTCTTATTGCAGACCTGTAACAAAGGGTTCATGGGCCAGTGTCAGTTCATCGACCACACTTTGAGTAGAACTGAGCTGATGGGGACTAAGAAATACAGCACACTGTAGACAATAGCTCCCATTTGAATACTGCATTATAGCCTACAGGCATTGTCACATGTACTATCTCCTTATCAGTGTAACTTAAAATGAATAATATTATTCTCATTCTTCTGTCAAATCTCCCACAGCTAGGAAGTGGCAGGAGGGACTTGATGTCCACAGTCCAATATGCTCTCTCATTTACAATTCCCAAAAAGCTACACAATACCTACGTACCTAAATTACATGTACTTGTTATTTCTTCTTCCCAGCTATTTGCTGTGGCAATTCAGTTCTGACTAGATATATAGTCTCTTTTGATGACTCATTTTCTAAGTAGATTTGAATTGATTTTGTGATGCTATAAAAAGTGTTAGAGTCAGTTTTGTTCTCTAAATTTATTATTATCCTAACATACAATTAGGAAATTAAATTCACTATCACATTTATAAAATGTCACTTTATAAAAAATAAAATTTTTACTCATCTTTCTCAGTATACCTTAAATGTAATATATCCCACCGCCATCATTTAAATGAATGAAGAATGGGGAGTTAAATCAGGTATCCTGGGATTACTATATTACTAGTAGCTTTATAGATTAACTTCTTCATTTCTATTTTTTGAGCCTCTCTTATTAAAGAGCTTGAAAACTAAAATGCCCATAGGGCCCGGCAAGTAATATAAGGAGGAAAGTAGGTGGGGTGGGACTGTGGTGAATTGCCTAGGGCACCGTGTTTTAATAGGGCAGCTGCTAGCTCTTACCTTCAGTTCATTGTGACCATGCATGACTGTGAGCCCAGGGCCACTAGCTTTTCTGATTTTTTTTTTTTTTTTTTTACGGTACGCGGGCCTCTCACTGTTGTGGCCTCTCCCGCTGCGGAGCACAGGCTCCGGACGCGCAGGCTCAGCGGCCATGGCTCACGGGCCCAGCCGCTCCGCGGCATGTGGGATCCCCCTGGACTGGGGCACGAACCCGTGTCCCCTGCATCGGCAGGCGGACCCCCAACTACTGCGCCACCAGGGAAGCCCTAAAAATCGCTTTATTTTATGTAAAAAAAAAAAAAAAAAGGAATGAGAATTTCAGGGTTAAGATGACAGCTTTAATACATCTATTTCATTTTTCTCCCACCTAAAACCTCTCCAGACCTACTGTAAATGGATGAAATATAGTCATAGACCCACAAGTGCAGGAAGGACAAGGAAAGAGAAGACAATGAACTTAGTTTAGAAGCTGGAATGTGAGTAAATGAGTGGTAACTGAATGGGTAACTCAAGGCAGTGGAATTCTGAGCTGGTAGTGAGGAAAGCTGCTAAGATCGGTGAGGTACTAGGTGGTAACTGGCAGCACCAAGATGCCTCTGGATCTTGGCGTGAGTTGTGGAGGAGTGGGGGAGAGCTGTCTGAAAAGCTGGATTCTCTCACGCCATGCTGCTGGGTAACTGCCCTGCCCCACCCCAGTGGGAGGTTAGGGGTTAAAGGGTGGGTCTGCAGTAGGATCACTTTTGTTGATGAGTTCACAGTGTTGATGGTGTGTGGCTGAGACTAATGAGACAATGAAGAGGTATGTTCCTATAAATGATTCCACTGCAGCCTGGTGCTTTTTGTTCAGCACCTGAGCAAGATCCTCACATACCAACATAGAGAAAAAAGACAGATCTGCCCCAACTAAGGGGAATGCTTTTGTCAATCCATGCGTGCTCCTGTATATGTGAAATATCTCTGGGGGCACGTGTAAGAAGCTGGCAGCAGTGGGTGCCTCTAGGTGGGGTGAATTTATGACTTGGGGCCTTGAGGAGAGGGAGGTTTTTTAGTCTTTACCCTCTTGTGCATTGAATTTTGTACCATGTGCATCTGTTAATTATCCAGAAAGGGAATAAAATAAAATACCTTCCTCTAGCCCTAAAGTAATACATACCAAAAAGATGAGATAATTTAGAACTATCATTTGCTGTGTGGCTCAAGGTAAGTTTTCAATAAATATTTTTTAGTAAATGAATAAATTAGAGAAAAATATATCCCCATCCACATTCCTCAGAGGTAACCATGGTTGGCATATACCTATATACTTGGTATATAGCTTAAAAATTTTTTTTCTCTCTCTCTCTCTAGAAATGCGTATGCTCCCATATATATATATATATATATATATATGGGAGCATATGCATTTTAAACAAAAATGGCATCATGCAATGCATATTATTCTGCAATTTAAACTTTTCACTTACTCTTATATCTGGCCAAGTGAGAATATGTAGTAGCCCAGGATTTCATTGAGTAGGTGTGCTGCAATTTATTTAATATTCCCCTAATTAGTAGACCTCTTTTTGCTATTGTAAAGAATTTTGCAGTGGATGTTTTCCTCTTGCTCTGTGTCTTTGCAAATGCATGTAAATATTACTGGAGAATCATTTCATGGCAATAGATTCATCAGGCAAATGGTATGCCAGTTTTAAATGCTCATAGCTTCTGCCAAATTGCCTTTTTAAAAGGTTACATCACTTTTTGTTGGTGTTGCTGAAAAATGCCATTAAATGTAAGTCAAATATTTTTCTATTTTATAATTTCTTAAGGGTTTCTTTCTTTCTGTCTCTTTTTTTTTTTTTTTTAAGAATGAATGTTGAATTTTATCAAAAGCCTTTTTGGGAATCTATCAAGATGATCATATGATGTTCCTTTACTCTATTAATGAAAGGAGTTTTATTAATAGGTTTCTTAACATTTCATCATCTCTGCATTCTTGGAATAAACACTAGTTGTTTACAAGGTATTATTTTTAATAATCTGCTAAATTCATTTTGCTAAGGTTTAATTTTTATTCTTACGTGAAAAGGTATTTTTCTTTTTTATGCTATATTGGTCAAGCATTGCTGTTGAGGTTATTATATCCTCCCCATTTTTGTTTTTTGAAATAAGTTAACTAACTTAGGAACTATGCGTTTTTTCAGTTTTAGTAAACAGTCTTTGCCTTTAAGAGAATCTTGTCTTGGTATTTTTAGAGACACACGTCTTTAATAACCATTCAATGACTGTTGAGCTGTTCCTTTTTTCCCCTTTCCTTGAGCTTATTTTAGTAACACATAATTTCCTAAACTATAATCCATTTATTGATAAAAATATTACTGGCTTGACGTTGCACATGACATGTTTTCTTACAATTTTTAATCCTTGGAACTGAAGTGATGTTCACATTCTCAGCACTAATTGTGTGTGTGTGTGTGTGTGTGTGTGTGTGTGTGTGTTTTCTGTTTCTTTTTCTGTCTTGCCAGAAATTTATGTCCTCGTTTATTGGTCTTTTTACAGAACCAAATCTTGGAATGATCTATTCTAGGGTTGTAGGATTTTTTTTTTCCTGATTTTCCTTTTTTTTCCTTTTTCCTTTAATTTATGATTTTGGAAAAACAAATTTTCCCATTAAAAAATTTATATTTCTAGGGTGGTGCAGTGGTTGAGAGTCCGCCTGCTAATGCAGGGGACGTGGGTTCGTACCCCGGTCTGGGAAGATCCCACATGCCGCGAAGCGGCTGGGCCCATGAGCCATGGCCACTGAGCCTGCGTGTCCGGAGCCTGTGCTCCGCAACGGGAGAGGCCACAGCAGTAAGAGGCCCACGTACCAAAAAAAAAAAAAAAAAAAAAAAATTTATGTTTCTAGCTTCTTAAGCTGGATGTTTGTTTTTAATTTTTCTTTGGAATAAAGGTTTTTAGGCTCTGAATATTTCTCTTAGAATGCTCCCAAACCTCTCTATTGCTAACTCAGTGCAGTATCATTTCTCAGACTGTCCTGCTGGATCTTCCAGTAGCTTCTGGCAGCTGATCACTCCTTCCTCCTTGAAATGTTTTCTTCTCTTGGCTTCTGGGCACCACCACGATTTCATCCTGTCACGCTGGCTGCTCCATCACAGTCTCCTTTGCTGGTTTCTTCTTTTCTCTTCTATGTCTTAGTGTTAGGGAGCCCCAGAGCCAGTCCTTGGTTCTCTTTGCTTCTTTGTCTCTGTTGGTGACCGCTCTCAGCCCCATGGCTTTGCATACCATGTATGGTGCTTACAATGCTTACATTTATTTCTTCAATCTAGTCTTCTCTGCTGCACTACAGACGTACATATCAGTTAGCTCATCAGTATTGCCACATGGATATCCAATGGGAGTCTCAAAGTTATTATGTTCCAGACTGAGCTCCTCATCTTTTCCTGAAAACTGTTTCTCCTCTCAGCTCCCCATCTCATTCAGTGGCAGCCTCATCCTTCCAAGTGTACACACCCAAAATTTTGGAGTCATCTTTGACTTCTCTCCTTATCCTATATCTGCTTGTCAGAAAATACTGATGACTTTCCTTTAAGAACATATCAAGAATTCAGCCACTTCTCACCTCCTCCACTGCTACCACCATGGTCCAAGCTACCATCATCTTTCACTTTGTTTATTAGATTAACCTCTACACTGGTCTTCCTGCTTTCACTGTTACCACCCCTACCAACTCTCACAATTTATTCTTAACCCAGAAGCTAGAGTGGTCCTCTTAAAACATAAGTAAGATGTATTTACTTTGCTCAAAAACCTTCGTGCTCTTTGACCCACTTCTTCCCAGGGCCAGTCCTTGCCATACCTGCCTTCTTGTGAATTAGAAAAAAGGGTCTCCTTTCGCCAGAAGGATACAACTTGGACCAGGTGTATGGCTTGGCGAGCAGACATGGGCTTGATTTTAGCACCTGCTTACCTTCTTGGCTTGGTACACTTGTACAATGAACAACTTGTACAGCCATATCTAGTGGTCATGCTAGAATGATACAGGCAGAGCTATAGCTTGAATGGAGTTATAAGTGGTTAGAGAAGACAGATTCATTGGATAAACTTAGAGACCTGGCCAAAGATACCAAGGCCAACATTCCTGGATATAAACAAGGGTGGATCCTGGAGCTATTGTATGTACTTGTTTTCTCTTATGTATATTTCATTTCTGGGTTTGTAAGTTTCTGAGCCAGACTTAATGTAGCTCCCAATCATGAAGGGTAGTGAGAGTGTAGGTTATCCCAGCCATTCTGATTTATGCTCCATGTCCTAGATAGGGCAACAGGAAGTCTCCCAGATCCCAGGTGCCATTGAACATCATGTGGCAAGTGGCCTTGCTGAGGTGGTTTCAGTTTGGAAGGATGCACTAATCAATCTCTTTCTTTTTCTATTTATTTATATGTATTATATATATACAAATAATTATAAATTATATGAATATATAATTATAAATATATGTGTATATATAATATAAATGGTAAGATTTATATTTTTATAAGATCACATGAAAAGCTGTAGGATGGGACTGTGCAGTGAGAGTTGTGCCTCCACCTGAAATAAACAGCATGTTAGGTCTTCACACCTGTTCACTGTCTCTACAGATGTTCTGGGTGGCAGAGCCATGAACCAGCCCCCAGAGGGTAGTTCTGAGCATGTAGATCCTGGTAAGCTGGCTGCACAGGACATGGGGAGTTGGAAAAACTGGCAAAAGCCTTCGTATGTGTAAATTTTTTAATCTTTTATCAGAGAATGTAGGTTTTTCTAATTCTTTCTGAACACTAACATTATTATAAATTTCTAACATCAAGAATGAGGATTTTTAACTTGAAAGACAAGAAAGTGATCTGGGGTGGTGTTAAAGTGATGGGGGTGGTGTTTTCTCTGAGGGCAGCTGTGGGGCTCTCTCTCAGTCACCTGGGGAGTTGTTAGTCCTATGGGAGGGAAAGAGGGGACTTTAGAGCAAGGATAAAGTCAGCAGACTTGTAGCTCTGAGACTTACTAGCTCTGGGGCCTGGGCTTTGAGGTCCAGCTTCACCACTGACAAACTGGGTGACCTTGTGCAAGTTACTGACCTTCTTTAAGTTTCAGTTTTTCTTGCCCATGGAATGTTAGTATTAATATTTACCTCCTAGAGTGCTGGAAGGATTAAATAAAGTAACACATGAGAAATGCGTAGCATGGTGCTGGCCTTTAGAATGAACACTCAGGAATCATCATCGTTATCATTGTTGGAGCCTGTATTGTCTTCAGCTTCCTCTTATGGGCTCCCATTCTGAGAGGTGTAACACTAAGAAGAATGAGTTGCTAAAGTGGCTTATGTGTGTAAAAATTATTTTCCAGTTATGTTTCTACACCTATAATGCAGATAAAATATTAACAGTAAAGGTAAAATTGATAAAAACAAGCAAGTTGGGTTGGATTGATCACCGAGTTTCTGGGAATATTTTCCCTTTTGAGTGATTCAGGTGGTCAGACACTAGCGAGGCTGCCTAAACTGGGTTATCAGGCCATTCTCGTGAGGCCTGCTGTGCAGCTGACTTGCTGTCTCTTCAGGAGAAAATGAGTTTATTATAAAGAGAACAGTTTGTATATTTCCTTCCAGGAATCTCAAGCGTTTGGCTTAGAATTTTTTTAAAAAATAAATTAACGCAAGTATTCGGAAGTCAGGCTCTGGGAGGCTTCTCTTGAAAAGAATTACAAGGCTCCATGAATTAAGATTCTTTGGTCCGTAAGTAACAGAAATAGACTCTGGCTAGCTTAAGTAAAAAAGAAGTGTATTGGATGGGCACAGGATTATCTTATTCATTCAAGAAATCACTGACCAGCCAAATCTTGGAAAGCACAGGAACTGAGGGTTCAGAGCAGGAAGCTTGTAGAACTCTGCTATCAGTGTCTCCACTCCAGCAACCCCTAGTCTTAGTTTAATTTCCAGAGAATTGGATAGGCCTGGCTTGAGCCCTTGTTTGAATTTATCCTTGGACCAATCAGCTATGGCCAGTGGTAGGGTCTTCTAGTTCAGACTGAACACCCAACACACATGACCCTGGCAGCTCCTGGAGAGGTGAGGCAGGGGGTATCTGCCATAGAGTATTTTACCTTTCAGCTACTTTCTTTTTTCTCCTGCCCTTAAAGACCTTGGTGAGTTTTTTTTTTTTTTTTTTTTGAGGTATGCGGCCCTCCCACTGTTGTGGCCTCTCCCGTTGCGGAGCACAGGCTCCGGACGCGCAGGCTCAGAGGCCATGGCTCACGGGCCCAGCCGCTTTGCAGCATGTGGGATCTTCCCAGACCGGGGCACGAACCCGTGTCCCCTGCATCAGCAGGCGGACTCTTAACCACTGCTCCACCAGGGAAGCCCCCTTGGTGAGTTTTTTATTCTACTTTTTGTTCGGGGAAGTTAAATGATTTCCTGCGCCTGTCCCTGGACACTTGATCAATGATTTTTGAGAAGTTCTGTGAGCGTCAGCAATTCTATTTAGTCAATCCAATAAGAGCAGTCTTTGGGTAATTCCTCTGGTGATAACTGTTCTTCACCATTTCTTTGCTTACATTTCATTTTTTCTTTCTTGGTGTTTTTTTGAAAAAACAACATATTTATGTATACGTTCTACATTGATTGCCATCTGATTACTACACATCTTTGAATGGGCTGGCCATCAGGGGAAGGGAGTGGGTGGGGTGCTGAACTGGGGCAATCTGAACCCTGACTTGGGTTTATTGTCTCAAACATCTTCTCATCATATCTGTTATTGCCTTTGTCATGGAAGAACATTTCCTTTCAGTTGTCTTCTCTCCCCCTGATCTTTTTTTTATTTTTTGAGAAGGACTGTTCAATAAGAAGGCGTTATTTCCTCTTAAAAATTATGAACTGTATAATTCATACCGAAGAATAAATGTGTCTTATTAGACTTTAAAGGCTAAGCATAAAAAGAACGTTCATATGTAAATAGAACATTCCAGTGTCTTAGAAATCCTCTGTGTGCCCTGCCCTGATTACACCATTCCTCCCCTGGTGGTAACCATTTGCTGACTTTTGTGTTCATAATTTCCTTACTTAAAATCAATTTTTAAAATCACCTATGTATATATGTATGCCTAAGCATACATAAAAACATGATTAGTCAGTACAAACCTGGCTAAGCAGGGAAGGAGCTATACTGACTGTGTTAGAAGGAATCTCCCAGGAGAAAATAAGCCGAACAGTCTCTTGGAAGTGATTTACAAGAGACTCCTCTGCAGAAGTCTTTGGGCAAAGGCTTGAATGAGTCCTGGGAAAGTCAAAACATTTGGCAGGACAGGAGTGTGGGCCAGCGATATCCAGAGGAAAGATGGGTGAAGGGAGTAGGATTCTCTGTTTGTTACTTCCCAGCTCACCGCGACCAACCCCAGAGCTAAAAGGTAAAAAGCAGTGGTTCTCAAGGTTTGGTTCCTAGGCCAGCAGCATCAGTATCATCTGGGAGCTTGTTAGAAATTCCCAGTTCCCAGTCCAGACATAGTAAATAGGCTTCTCCGGGGTTGGGGCACAATAATCTGTGTTTTAAGAGGTTTACCAGTGATTTTGATGCATGCTAAAGACTGAGATACACTGGATAAGGCATATATTCTATATATCCTCTTGATCCCAGTTGTAGCATGGAGGGGAAAGCATGAGTTCAATTAACTAGCATTTGGTCAAGATGGGCTGAATATAGATGGTAATATGAATCAGGCTCACTAGGTGTTCATTCCTCCACTAAAAAGGCAGTACAAGGGAGCAAGTATCTGAGGGATGACAGCTCTCAACATGGCTGTCTTTTGGTGACACTGCGCCAACCTGGTTTGTTGTCCCCTGAACCCGGTGCACAGCCATTAACCCAGGATCTTCCTTTATCATCCCATCTTGAGATTACTTTCAGTTGTCTCCTCTTTCCTCTACTCCATTTCTTTCCTTTTCTTGGTTTACTCTCTTGCTTTGGTAAAGAAATATTCAATAGTTTCTTCCAAAAGGGTGAATGGGATGTAAATTTTTGGAGTCCTGGAGTTTCTAAAAATATCTTCATTTTTTTTCATGCTTGATTAATTGTTTGGCTGAATTTAGAGGAATGCTGAAGACATTACTCCATTGCTTATTCTTTAGTCATCTTCTAGTATTGCTGCTGAGGAGTCTAAAGCCATCTGACTCTTGTTTCTTTACTTTTTTTTTTTCATATGTGACTTGGTTTTTCCTCTGTAAAGCATGCAGAATCTTCTATTTGTCCCCAGAGCTCTGAAATTTCCCAAACATATGCCTTAGTGTGTGTTTTTTTTTTGTTGATGTGGGGCATTTTAAAAATTAATTGTACTGTAACCCTTTCACAGTTTGAAAATGTATATCTTTTCATCCTGGGAAATGTTCTTAAATTATTTTGTTGATTTCCATCTCTTCATTTTCTCTGTCCTCTCTTTCTGTAATTCCTGTTTATTGTTTGTTTTGGATGTTGTAACTCTTAGGCTGGTTGCCATGTTAAATTTTTCATGTTTTAGCTACTTATTTTTCTTGGACTGTTCCCTTTTTGATAGCCTCCAATTCTTTTATTTTTTAAATTTTTGGCTGCGTTGGGTCTTCACTGCTGTGTGCAGGCTTTCTCTAGCTGCGGCGAGCGGGGGCTACTCTTCGTTGTGGTACACGGGCTTCTCCTTGTGGTGGCTTCTCTTGTTGCGAAGCACGGGCTGTAGACGCGCAGGCATCAGTAGTTGTGGCACATGGGCTTCAGTAGTTGTGGCTCGTGGGCTCTAGAGCGCAGTCTCAGTAGTTGTGGTGCATGCGCTTAGTTGCTCCATGGCATGTGGTATCTTCCCAAATCAGGGATCGAACCGTTGTCCCCTGCATTGGCGGGCGGGTTCTTAACCACTGTGCCACCAGGGAAGTCCGATAGCCTCCAATTCTTGTTTCATGAATGCAGTGTCCTCTCTTTTCTCTCTGAGGATATTGATGATATTTTCAAAGTTTTCTTCACTGTAAAGTATGTTTCCTGGAAATTGCTTTTTTCGTGGGGACGGGGTTCTCTATCTTCTATATTAGAGATTAAAAAAATTAACAGAAACCTCAATCAAATAGAGTCAGGAGACCAGAAGAGGGAGCTCTTATGCCCTGCAATGATAGTGGAGCCCAACAGGAAGAAGAAAGTCTCCTCTTCTTTCCTGAAAAGGGCTCAACCAATGAAAAGCCATAGGCTCTTTGTTTACTATAGTCCTCTCACCTACCTTTCCCCCTCTATGAAAGTGTTCTCTTTCCCTTGCGGGGACTTGCGTGTGGCTCACCGTAGTTGCAGACCCCAAGTTGCAATTCTCGGCTGATTCCAAAGAACCCCATCTTTGTTGGAGGAATATCTGGCTGTCTATCTAAGGTCAACAGAAGTTTCCTTAGATATCTGACTTAGCTGTTTGCTCATATTAAAGAGTTAAGAACGAAAAAGCTAACTGGAAGCTCTAAGCATGTGCCTGTAGGGCTTTTCATTCTTGAGTTTCACAAAATAATGGCGGGGGTGGGGTGGGGGACTTCCCTGGTGGCGCAGTGGTTAAGAATCCACCTGCCAACGCAGGGGACACAGGTTTGAGACCTGGTCCAGGAAGATCCCACATGCCACGGAGCAACTAAGCCCATGCACCACAACTACTGAGCCTGAGCTCTAGAGCCTGCGAGCCACAGCTACTGAAGCCCGCGCCCCTAGAGCCTGTGCTCCGCAACAAGAGAAGCCACTGTGAGGAGAAGCCCGTGCACCGCAACGAAGAGTAGCCCCGCTCATCGCAACTAGAGAAAGCCCGCGCGCAGCAACGAAGACCCAACACAGCCAAAAAAAAAAAAAAAAACAAAGCAAAATAATGAGGGGGACCATTTGTTGGAGAGCTCCTGATATTAGTATTTTCACAGTTTACTCTTTTATCAAATTCTGCAGAGAGGAGTCTTCCAATATCCTGCCTGGCTCCCAGTCTTCTGGAACATGAGTGGGGGATGAGGGACTTAACACTTCAGCTTCTCAGACCTTGTTCATCCACTCTGCCTTATTTGGAGATTCCCCACCCCCACTTCCCTTGTCTGGGATGCATAAGGTTAACAATGCACATGATTTCTCCTTTAGCCCTTTCTTATCTGCCTTCAGTGGAGCTGAATTAGGACTCTCCATAGGCCTAAAGGAGGTATTTCTTAGGTATTTCTACTATAACACTGTTTATACATTACTGAAAAACCTTGTGTTCTGTAAAAGTCATGCTCTGAAAATAAGGCCTCTGGGAAAATAGGGTTAGGAGAACACTACTCAAAATTTTGTACTTGTTGTAATCAGTACAATGCCAACCCAATAATAATTCTAATGAGAAAGACAGTAGCACAATTAAATCTCCATGTGCATTTGTTCCAGAATAATTCAATAGCTTCTTTGCAGCCTTAAACTGAGGTATAAGTCCTGGAGAGCATTTGCTTTTAACAGAGATTAGTACCAAAATAAAAAATGCCTTTGCAGTTCCAACAGCTGAACTCTCAGTTCCTTCAAATGGTTAATATAGTAGAAAATGTAGAGGTTCTCGAAGTCATGTTATGCCTGAAAGACTGTATACCTCACTCCTGTGGGCATTTCTGCCTTCCGGACTTGTTTCTCTAACCTAAAGGTCCTTGCATAGGCCTCCCCACACACTGACAGTTCCTCTAGGGGAAGTATGTATGTACTTGTGCATTCCTCCCACATTTCCATCCAGAATCCCCAGAGTTGGGGCGGTGTACTGGAGTTACGTCTGTTTCCTTGTTTCACTGATGATATTACTGCTTTTCTTTTTCCCCTCAGATTTTCATGTTCAGGAAAATATTTTCAGGAAACTTTGAGAGAGGGTAGTAGAGTTGAATATATTACTCCATCTTCTTTACCCAGAAGTCTCCCAGGCACAGAGGTCTTTGAGGAAGGTGAACTCAAAGTTAGCTGGAATTTTACAGGTTGAGAAGTCTGCTTTGGCCCCAGAGGCTTCTGTGGAAAGAAAGGCTTTGAGGCTGGGGTGAGTTAGAGAGAGGGAGAGGTGAAGGAAGCATTCTGGAAACAGGGTCTGTGCCTATTGATCTAATTCAACTGAGCCTGATTCAGGGTCTGTTTAGAGTACTCTCTTGTTTTCTATGTTTTGAATCTCAGAATTGCCTAGGAACTTAAGAAAAAGCAGATTCCTGGGCACCTTTCATGAGGACCCACTCTGGGCTATGCTGGCTGGTGAAAGAAGGGGAAGGAAAGCCAGTGTGTTGCTGTGATGTGGCATTTCACATATAAAGGTGCATATAGTTCCATTTCTAGTTCTGCTGCATTTCAAAGAGATGTAACCCTGTGACCTGTAACCCTGTGATCACTTTATCTGCAGTGGCCCAGTCTAATTAAATTGAATCAGTGACTTTAAGCACAAAAATGAATTGTGTCTTGGGCCCTTAACAATTATTACTGCTTTCTGAACAGAATATTTGACTCTTACAGGAAACTCTCAATTTTCATTTTCCGTCGTGGCTCTTTTTCAAAGGGTGGAGATTTCTAAAACCTGAATTGTCTACCACATACAGAACTACCTATTATAGCTCTTAGTCTTTATGGCATTCCATAGTTAATTATTACTGTACTAGAATAGAACTTCATTTAAACATTTAAAAGTTTGTGGCTATGTTAAGCAAAAGTTTAATTAACTTATTTGTCAAAGTGTACTTAGTCTACCAACTCTACTGGAAAACCAAGCTCTCTTATTTGAATATCTCTGGTCATTTGCCAACATTTCTTTATTATTTCATTATTTCTGTAGTGGTATGAAACTTAGGCTCTCAACAGAGGTATGTAAAACATGTCTATTTATTTTTAAAAATTGAACATAAGTTCTTTGTCAAGCCCTCATTTTATAGATGTTTAACCTCAGCCAAATCAGGGTTTCTTCAGTCATTTCAGGCTCTTGTCTTCCCCTACCGTCCACACACCTTCAGGATTGAGAGTGAGTCCCAGGAGACTTCCTAAGTGTGGACTTGGGTGGCGGGGATCAGCTGACTGCCCTCAAGTGGTTGTCATCTGTTTCCGAGGTATGGACTGTAAATCAGGTCTCCATTCATCAGATACAATGTTGCTCTTGTGTCTGCCCTGTCCTGTCCTAAGGCCTCTCCAGGCTATTCTTACTTGTAACTTTCAGACACGCATACAACATTTGGATGCTTTTCTCAGAGCTCTTTGATAACAAGTAATTCTTACCAGTTTTTCCGGTTTATGACTGCCTATCTTCCACAGCTAAGGGAATCTGTATTTCTTCTAGGATAGGAAAAACTAGATTTTATATAATCAATGCATTCTCTCCAGTCTATTTGGTAATATATACTTTTTGCTATTTACAGTTAAATCCCCTACATACGAACGAGTTCCGTTCCAAGAGCATGTTAGTAAGTCAAATTTGTTTGTAAATCCAACAAAGTTAGCCTAGGTACCCAACTAACACAATTGGCTATACAGTACTGTACTGTAACGGGTTTACAATACTTTTCACACAAATAATACATAAAAAACAAACAAACAAAAAATAAAACATTTTTTAATCTTACAGCACAGTACCTTGAAAAGTCCAGTAGTACCAGCTATATCACTGCTGCTTTTACGCTTGTTTCTGGACATCCGGGGCTTGAAATAAAGATACAGTACTGCTGTACTCTATACAGTATTTTACAGTAAATTACGCAAAAGCACAACCACTTGCAGAGGATGCACACACGTGACGATGTATGCCAGACACGTGAATAATTTAGTTGACTGGACATGCGAATGCACATGCGCATCTTTGAAAGTTTGCAACTTGAATGTTCGTATGTAAGGGACTTACTGTACTCAAGAGATCAGGCTATTACAACTGAAAAAATGGTCTGCTTTTCGACAGACGCATCCCTGTTTGGAGGTAGCAGATGCCTTAATGTTCCGTTTGAGTGGGGGAAGGGTTATGGGGCAAAAAGTAATTACTAGAAATGAAAAGAACACCAGTTTAATATATGAAAATATTACCCACAAAATTACATTGGAACTCAGAATATATGATTAATATCCATTGTGCATTCTAGAGTCTTAATTTTAGTTTGGTATTCTATTTTTCCTTTATGAATATTATTTCTCCGTGTCCCTGTGGGGAAGTGGAAAGCTGGTGGCAGTGAGAGATGGCTCACTGGCATGGACTCTGCATGATGAAGATGTGGCCTTGCAAATTGAATTTGGGGTCAAGAACTGGGAGTACCTGATATTAGTACATATTCTGCTTCCAGGAAGATGGAGTAGGCATACTTTCTCCATCCCTTCTACTAAATACAGTTAAGACCCTGCGTGTTATGTATAAAACAAACATAAGAAGACTCTGTAAAGTAGAGAGAAGAGGCAGACCAACCATGGACCTGAGGATGTGAGGAATGACACAGTGGTGAGTTCCCTGGGTTTTCTTTTTGCCTCATATATTTCAGACTCAATACTGGGGAAGACAGCAGCCCAGAAAATGCCAATGGGTGCAGATAAAAAAAGTCCCAAGAAAAGCTTGAGCTCTCTAACCAAAGGACTAGGGAAGAGACTGTCTTGTAAGGCAGAAAACTTTTAGATAATAACCACTAGACTCCAGTCAAATGTCACAGAGAAAAAAACATCCTACTACCCCTCCTCCATCTGCAACCAAGTGACGAAACTAGACTTCCACCCTCATGAGGCTTTAACGAGCCCCCCAACAACCCTAGTGGAGTAGTGTCAAACAAGCTAAGTGGGGATCTGGGACTTCCATCTCTGCCAGGCAGTAATGAACTGCCTTCCCCCCTCCCATCACCCCAGCCCTTGTGGTGTCAGTGGACCACATGGGGAGTCTGGACTTCAACTCCCACCTGATGTAAGGAAATGGCTCTTCCTCTCCCCACTAGGATGATGTCAGAGGGGGCCTAATGGAGAGTCAGAACTTTCACCAACACTCAGTGATAACAAGCCCACCTCCATTCCTCACCATGTCAGTGTTGTCCAGATGGGGAGCAGTAAGGAGGCACCCCTCTCTAGCCAGCATGGTACCGGTGGAGGCCTACTGGGGAGCCTGAAGTCCCACTCCTGCCTAGTAGTAATGAGGCGTCTCCCACCCTGGGTGTCAACCAAGGATAAATGGAAGACCTAGACTTCTTTCCCCACTTGAAAACTAAAAGACAAAGAAAAACTCTTAAAAACAGCTAGAGAGAAATGACATATTACCAATGGAAAAAAACCCAATTTGAATGACAAGCAGATTTCTCTTCAGAAAGGATAGACAATAGAAGGGAGTGACACAACATTTTTCAAGTGCTTAAAGAAAAGAACTGTCTACCCAGAATGTACATCCAGTGAAAATATCCTTCAGGAATGAGAGGGAATCAAGACATTCCCAGATGATGAAAAACTAAGAAAATTTGTTGCCAATATACCTATCCTAAAAGAATGGCTAAAGGAAGTTCTTTAAACAGAACAAAAATGATAAAAGAAGGAATCTTGGAACATCAGGAAGGAAGAAAGAACATGGCAAGAGCATGAAAAAGGATGAATACAAATAGATTTTCCCTTTACTCGAGTTTTCTAAATTACATTTGACTGTTGAAGCAAAAATTATAACTCTTTAATGTGGTTCTGAATGTATGGAGAGGAAATTATTAAGATAATTATATTATGAATGGGGGAGAGTAAAGGGATGTAAAAAGAGATAAAGTTTCCATCCTTCACTTGAACTGGTAAAATGCTGACACCAGTGGACTCTGATTAGTTATGTATATGTAACATGATGAATGCCTGGAGGAAACACTAAAAAGAACTGTCAAAGTGTTTCAAAGAGAAACACTCAAAAATTCTATAGGTAAATCAAAATGGAGTTTGAGGAAATGTTCACATAATCTACCAGAAGGCAGGAAAAGGAAAACAGAGAAACAAAACTACAGAGAGAGTAAACATAAAGTAAAATAATAAAATGGCAGATTTAAGGCTTAACATATCAGCAATCATATTAAACGTAAATGATTTAAACATACCAATTAAAAGATGGACATTTGCACAGTGGATTTTAAAAAGTTGTATATGTTGTATAAGAAACTCAATTTAAATTGTTCAAATGATATATGTAGGTTAAAAATAAAAGGATGGAAAAAGATAAGCCTTCAAACCTTAAACATAAGAAAGCAAACTGGCCGTATTAATATCAGATAAAGTAGACTTAGAGCAAAAAAAAGTACCAAGGACAGAGAGGGACATTATATAATGTTAAAAGGGTCAATCCACCAAGAAAACATAGTTATCCCAAGTGTGTGTTCACTATGTAACAGAACTGCAAAGTATATGAAGCAAAAACTAATGGAACTGAAAAGAGAAATAGATAAATTTATAATTCTACTTGGCAACTTCAACATCCCTCTCTCAACAATCAATAGAACAACGAGAGAAAAAATCATCAAGGATATAGAAGAGCCCGGTCACACCTGTTGATTGGATCTAATTCACATATAAAACATTTTACCTGACAACAACAGAAAACACATTCTTTTTAAGAACTCATGGAACATATACCAAAATAGACTGTATTCTATTGAATTTGGGGTCAAGAACTGGGAGCACCTGATATTAGTACATATTCTGCTTCCAGGAAGATGGAATAGACATACTTCGAAATCTCAACAAATTTCGAAGAATTGAATCATATGTTCTCTGGCCACAGTAATATCAAACTAGAAATGGATATCAGAAAGATAACAGATACATCTCTAAACACTAGGAAACCAAACAAGATACTTCTCAATAATCCATGGGTCAAAGAAGTCTCAAGAGAAATTAAAAAATACATTGAACTGAATGAAAATGAAAATGCAGCATATGAAACTTTGTGGGACAAAGCTAAAGCAGTACTGAGAGGGAAATTTATAGCATTAATGGTTACATTAAAAAGGAGTACATAGATTGTGGAAGTTCTTCATGAATGGTGATACAAAGGGCAATGGTAGAGTGAGAACTGAGCTTTTAAGATCCTGGGAGACCCTACACCATATGGACAATGTCACCAACTGACATGAACTCTGATTAAAGACCTGGGCATCAAGAGTAGCTGTGCTCCTCAGGTATTCTGAATCTGCTCCTATCCTGCATGATTACATTGCTTTCTGCATGTTTTTTTTTAATTTTTAAATTTAATTTTATTTATTTTTTATACAGCAGGTTCTTATTAGTTATCTATTTCATACATATTAGTGTATATATGTCAATCCCAGTCTCCCAATTCATTACACCACCACCACCACGCCTCCATCGACCACTTTCCCCCCTTGGTGTCCATACGTTTGTTCTCTATATCTGTGTCTCTATTTCTGCCCTGCAAACCGGTTCATCTGTACCATTTTTCTAGGTTCCACATATATGTGTTCATATACGATATTTGGTTTTCTCTTTCTGACTTACTTCACTTTGTATGACAGCCTCTAGATCCATCCACATCTCTACAAATGACCCAATTTCATTCCTTTTTATGGCTGAGTAATATTCCATTGTATATATGTACCACATCTTCTTTATCCATTCACCTGTCGATGGGCATTTAGGTTGCTTCCATGACCTGGCTATTGTAAACAGTGCTGCAGTGAACACTGGGGTGTATGTGTCTTTTTGAATTATGGTTTTCTCTGGGTATATTCCCAGTAGTGGGATTGCTGGGTCATATGGTAATTCTATTTTTAGTTTTTTAAGGAACCTCCATACTGTTCTTCATAGTGGCTGTATCAATTTACATTCCCACCAACAGTGCAAGAGGGTTCCCTTTTCTCCACACCCTCTCCATCTGCATGCTTTTTTAAATCCTTGGTTAAGAATAAATTGGGAGTTATGTTATTTAGAGTATAGGGTAAGCTGCTGTAACAAAGATATCCTCAAATATGGTTGAATAAGATAGAATTATATTTCTTTATCATCTAACAATCCATTGATTATTGATGGTCCAGGATGGTGAGTCTATTCATCTCCATGAGGTCATTTAGTAATCAATATTCCATTCATCTCTGCTCCACTAACCTCTGGGGCTGGGCTGTTCAGCAGAAATTTCTGCAATGGCTGCATAGCACAGGGAGATCAGCCCAGTGCTTTATGACCACCTAGAGGGGTGGAATAGGGAGGGTGGGAGGGAGACGCAAGAGGGAGGGGTTATGGGGATATATGTATACGTGTAGCTGATTCACTTTGTTATACAGCAGAAACTAACACATCATTGTAAAGCAATTATACTGCAATAAAGATATTAAATTAAAAATAAAAGAAATTCTGCAGTGCTGCAAATACATTGTATCTGCACCGCCCAATATGATAGCCACTAGCATGAATGAAATTGGTGGCCTTCCTTTTTAGTGTTATATAATTCTAACGAATTTAAATTTGAAATTAAACGCACACAAGTAACGACTGTGTACCGTATTGGACATAGCAGCTATGGATATTGCTATGTTCTGCATGATTAAAGCTGATTCACCACAGTATTTTTTTTCTAATCCACAGAAAGGTGAAAGACAATGGAAGGCAAGTAATATCTTTTTAGGTAAGTGAAAGTAAAATTACAACATCAATTTTACTCACCTTTCATTGGTGAAAGCTCAGCCATTGTGTCGGGGGTTCCCAACACCATCCTGAGGTCTGGTGATTTACTAGGAGGGCTCCCAGGACTCAGTGAATATGAGTCACAGGACTCATGACTATGATTTATTACAGTGAAAGGATAGAAAGCAAACTCAGCAAAGGTCAAAGACACATGGGGTGGATTTTGAAGAAATTAAGCACGAGCTTCCAATAGTCCTCTCCCAGCGGAGGCACACAGAACGTGCTCAGTTCTTCCAGCAGGGAGTTGTGACAGTATGTGTCCACCAGGGAAGTTCATTAGCAACTCAGCACGCGAAGTTTTTAGTGGGGTCCACTCTGCTTAGCCCGTGTTGAAGTGTCAGATTCTCAGAAGGAAATCAGGTGGTTTGTGTAAACCATATGGTTTGTACAGGTTAGGCACTCTAATCATTTGGGGAAAGTTTTATATCAGTGTAGGGAACTTTTACCAGTCAAGTTCCCAGATGCCAGCCAAGGGCCATGCCTCTAAGCAGGCTTTTTAAAAGCCTTTTCTAAAGTCTTGGGCCTGCCATGTTCTTTTTTTTTAGCACAGCCATACCTACCTGCAAAGGAGAATGGGAAATATAGCCTCTAGATAGGTAGCCACGTGGCTAATTCAAACGCTATTACTGTGGACGAAGTGGAAAATGGATTTGAAAGGATAACTAGCAGTCTCGGATGGAATTTACGCACTTTTGACTTTGCACAAGTTGTTTAGACTCTCTGCTCCTTTGGTTAATACATGTGCCTCTGAAATAATAGGTACATTGAACTGTGCTTGGTGCACAGTAAGCGCTCAATAACAGATTATTATTATCATCATTATTATTAGTCTATTCTTAGGCTTTTTTTTTGGCTGTGCTGCGCGGCTTGCAGGAGCCTATTTCCCAGACCAGGGATGGAACCCAGGCCCCCCGCAGTGAAAGCACTGAGTCCTAACCACTGGACCCCCAGGGAATTCCCAGTCTATTATTGTTAGTCTATTTATATGGGTTCATTTATCTCTTCCTCTCTATTCTTAACCCAGATAGAAACTCAGAATTTCATCAGGAGTGGAATCTGGACTGCTGCCTTCCTACCAGCTTTCTCTGTTGCAGATTTGGGGTTATTTTCATAGTATAACCTACGTGTCTCAAGCCCCTAGCCTTTGGAGATCATCCTTTCCTTTAGCATCCAAATATTATAACCAGTATCCCCATCCCAAGCCAACTACAGGGGATTCAAACTTCTCCCAAATCTTCCTGAGTGTTCTTGACTTTCTTTTTAAAAATTATTATTTTTTATTCTTGATTTTCTTGGTGGGGTCTTACATGTCCTGATTGCTGCCTGTCCCTTCTTGCTTTGAACTCTTTGGTTTCTCCTTGATCACTTCGCTGAATCTCCCTGTGTTTTCAACCTTCCATTGTCCATTTTACCCCGTAAGGTGGACAGGAGCCTCCCTTCATTCTTCAGAGCTGGGCTAGCACAAGGCTGCCATATATTTGCTTTATGTTGGTGAATAAAGCTCATTGAAGGTTTAGGAGTAAAGGAGAAGATAAATGAAAATTTGATATTAGATAGCACAGTGTCTGAAGTTCTTAAGTCATACCTTGGGGTGTGCCTTCTCACCTTCTCTCTTTCTTGCCTCTCACCTCTCTGGTACTGTTTGCCGTGTTGCTGGAACCCACTACAGAAAACTAGATCTCTTCTAGATATCCTCTATACTACCTCTGGACTGAAGCCTCTTTACCCCATGCCACCAGAAGATGATGAAACGTCCCTCAACATTTAAAAGCAGGGACTTCCCTGGAGGTCCAGTGGTTAAGACTCCTCGCTCCCAATGCAGGGGGCCTGGGTTCGATCCCCGGTCAGGGAACTAGATCCTGCGTGCTACAACTGAAAAGATCCCGCGTGCCGAAATGAAGATCCTGCACGTGACGATGAAGACCCCGCGCAGCCAAATAAATAAATAAATAAATATTAAAAATCAATAAATAAAAACCCAAAGCAAACAAACCAAAAAAACCCCAAATCAAAAACTCTTTCTAAGAAAATTGCTCTTTATCTTTCTGTTATGTTAACATTTTAATTTAAGCCATCCTTCATGCTCCTTTATAATTTAGACCCTATTGCTTCTGCTTCATTTCTACTACTTCTCTACTGCTTCAGCTATGTACAAGTCCTTCAGTTCCTCTAACATGTTCTCTCCAACCTCTGAGCCTTTGCACATGCTGTGCTCACTGCTTGAAACACCTTTCCTTCCTGTCCAAGTGGCTGAATCCTATACATTCTTTTAGTATAAGCTTAATTGTCTTTTATTCTGGGAAGCTTTTCCTGAACCCTCTATTTTAGATTAGACTCTTCTGTTGTGTGCTGTCTAGGAGCTGTTATTAGTTTCCTAGTGCTTCTATAACAAATGACCACCAACTGTGTGGCTTAAAACAATAGGAATTTATTCTCTCACGGTTTTGGAGGATAGATGTCTGCAGTCAGGGTGTGAGTAGGACCATGCTTTTGAAGGCTCTAGGAGAGGATCCTTTCTTGCCTCTTCTGGTGGTCGTCAACAGTCCTTGGTGATCCTTGGTTTATAGATGCACCTCTTCAATGTCTGCCTCCCTCTTCACATAGACTTCTCCCCTATGTGTCTCTCTGTGTCTCTTTCATTCTTATAAGGTCCACCCAAATGACTTCATCTTATCTTGATTACATCTGCAAAGATCTTAGTTATAAGTCTTTTGAGGTGGAGGGCTACCTACTTATGATGGTAGCACACATACTTAGCATACAGCATAGGAGTTATTTCTTTAAATTGTTTTCCCTAGACTGTAAGTTCCCTGAGAGCAGAGACCTAGTCTGTTATATTAACCATTATATCCCCAGGGCCTGGCAGAGAATCTGGCCCATTGCAGAATCTCAGAGAATATTTGAATAAATGAATAAATGAAAACTCTCAAATCCAAAATTCTCTGGATTCTCCATTTAACTCCTACCTCTTCCCTCTCTCAAAGCTTCAGCGTCCTCTAGAATTCCTGAATCTTGGTGAACAATCACCAGATCCTACTGAACTAGCTCCTAGCTATCTTTTGCCAATGACTGCCATTGTCTTCTCTCCTCTAGGCATTATCACCATCCATCCTAATTCATCTCCTCCCTGGACTACAATGAAGGCCTCTGGTATGTTCCTCCAACATTCTCTTCCAGCCTCTTTCCCATCCATTCCCCACACTGCGACTTGAGTGACCATGTTAAAATGTAAATCCCAGATGTCATTCTACTCCTTAAAATCTGTCAATGCCTTCTCACCACAAGTGGGATAAATTCCAAATTTATATGGCTTTTATAAATTATATTTTGATATTAATATGGCTTCTGATGCTGTCGATATTCTGGTCCCAGGCTCCCTCTCCATCCACTCTCAACTACCCTGCTTCTCATTCGTTATGCCCTGGACATAATATACTTTTCATGGTCTCAACCACAGTGCGCTCTTTGTTGGTTCAAACCATTGCACGTGCTGTTCCCTCGGACTGGAATTCTCTTCCCACCCATCTTGGCCTGGCTAACGCCACATGTTTTTCACATCTCAGCCCAAACTTCTCCTCCTCAATTAAGCCTCCATGACTGCCCTCCCCAGGCTTAGTTAGGTCCCTCTGCTATTGGGGCCCCTAGTATAGGTTCTCTGTGTGCCTCACATTTCTCTTCTGTAAACTTCATCACATTTACATACTTTATTCAACGTCTGTCTTCCTGCCATAGCATAAACAACACGAACAAACATGTCTACTTGTTCACCCACGCATCCCCAGCATCAGCTGACATATATGGCGCCCCACACATTCTCGTTTGAAGAAAGGATGTGTTGGCTGACTGCTACTTCTCTTTGTTCTTTGATTTGGCTCTAATTTTGGGACGCCCGCTTGTGATGCATGGTTTCTAGAAAACAGAGTATGTGGTTCTTCTCTTGCTTGACACCTCTCCGTTTTTGACCCCTGTGGACTTTCCCTTGCTCAGCAGAACTCCTCCCCTGGAGGAAGACATCCGTGGTGGTTAGGGTGGGGAAAGCTTTATTAGAAGACAGAACTTTTATATGGCTGGGGCTTAAAAGGGGAAATCTTTGCCAAATTCCCAACATAGCATTGATGTGGGACGCAGGGCCATGTGCACTTACCCAGATTGTCTCTCTCACCAACACTCTCAGCGGGTGTGAGAGGAGAAGGCAGACAGGGAATGTTGCTGGTGGGAAAGAAAATGGAGGGAGATACACAGGCGCCGACGAGTTGCTGCCTCCTCTGGAAGGTCTTAGAATATTTCTTCCCAAGTCTTGCTAGTTTTTCCTTAAGATAAAGATTCATAAGTGCACAGTACTTGTAATTTCCCCACTCACTGACCAACAGCATGTATCCTTAAGAACGGACGTGTCTTAGATTTGATTATTTATTTGTGGTTTCTTCATTCAGCAAGGGTTTATTGGGGCCTCCTATGTTCGGGTTCTGGGCCATGGGCTCCAGATGCAAAGATGAATACAATAGAGTCTGCCTTCTTGAGGAACCCCATGCTGGCTGGAAAGAAAAATCAACCCATTTTAAGATGTGATACAATGTGGTCAGTGCTATGATGGACAGGTCTGTGCAGTGTTTGAGGAACCCAGAGGAGAGAGGCGGAAATTCTAGTTATTATTTGGAAACTTGCACATTGCTGTGTTTTCTGCAAGTGGTTGCACCATGTTAAAGGCTTTTGATTGCATCTTTAAATGTATTCTGCGTATCCTCTTGGGATTTTCTACATCATCTGTCAGTTCCCTGGGGGGTAGTGTGACCTAAAGGTTAAGAGTAGGGAGCCTGGAGGCAGGTAGACCTGGATTTCAAATCTGTGGTTTACCTTCCAGCTGGTGACTGAGGGAATCACTCTCCCACATCCAGAAAAAAGTATGCAAATGCAAGGATTAAATATGATGCATGCAACACATTTAGCTTGGTGCCTGACATTCAGTAGGTGTTCAATCATATCTTTCTCCAGGTGACTGCACCTTTTTTTTTAGTGGTGGTGATAGCAATGGAAACTAGTTTATACTAAGCTTCACAGGACACACAAAGGTTTAGTTGCTAATATTTTTTAAAAAGGCCTTTATTGGTATAAAAACAGTTTAAACATTATATAAATACAATATAAATATTTCTTTTAAAAATACGTATAAGTTAGCATTTTTTTTGAGGTAAGCCTACACATTCCAAGAAATGATCTGGCTCCGAAACAGCAAGGATATTCAAGCCGCATAGCCATTTTTACGTTACTTTTTCAAAACAAGTACATAAAATATTTCAAGAGGCACTTCATAAAAATATAAATATCGCTTACATAAATTAACTCGATATCACATATTTAAATATCAATAAATTAAAAATAATTAAAATAGTGTCCTAACGCTCATACTTTTAGTTCTTCATAGAGAACAACGTAAGTTATGTGCCCAGTGGACAGGTTTCTGACAAGAGGAGGGAATGCCCATGAACTACAGCGACCTTAGGTGCCCCAGCTACTTGATCCGAACAGCCCTCAGGCTGAACTGCAGGAAGTTCTCAAGGCTTCGCAGGATGAGGATAAACTTTGTGTTCTTCATCCAGTCATCGTTCTGCGACTGCAGGTTATTCATCAGGCTGGCATTTGTAGTTGGGTCAGGGGTGGTTACTTCATCTGGATTCTTGACCTGAAGGGAACAGAAAACAAAAGGAATTGTTTAAATACCGGACAGATCTTTTGCAGTGGAGAGCTACTCTGGCCTGTGGGAAGATGTTCAAATTGGGGTGAAGGAGCGGATTGGGGCCACCTGCCTTGGCTTGCCCAGATAGGGGGAGGTGCCTCTCCTCTGAGCCCACAGAGCTTAGGACCCGCTCACAGCAGCTGAGCTCTAATCTTTTTGCTGCTCTGTCTCCGTTAGACCATAAGCATTCCATGGGTAGCCATAGTATCTTACGTGTCTTCTGTTATCCTAAACAGTGCCTGGCGCGTAGTCGGAATTCAATAGATAAATGAAGAACTTTGAGTTAAAGGCATTTTAATAGGTTCTTCGGGGAACTCTAATACTTTTCTCTGGTTTTGCTCACCCATTCATCCCGCATCTGTTAAGAGATCACTGCTCTGAGGGCTTGAAGAGGACTGGGCAATGCCTTTCAATGGACCCACTCACATGGAGCTAAGTAATTGTGGAAGGCCTTGCACCTCCAAGTGTGATCCTGGAGCACTGCAGCCTCACCAGAACCTTGTTAGAAATGTGAGTCTCAGGTCTCACCTCAGACCTGCTGAATCAGACTCCGCATTGTAACAAGATCCTCCAGGAAGCTCGTGTGGACCTTAAAGTGGGAGAAGCCCTGGTTTAGGGCAACCTGGTTTAGCCCTGGTTTAGAAAAGGCAGAGGCAGGATTAGCACCCATGTGCCTGCTTCTCAGTCCAGGGCCCTTCTCTTTGCACTTTGGCTCATCCACAAATTGTGCCATCAGGCCTCCACCATGTGGCATTTGAATGGCTAGCTGGTAGTGACCAAAGCTCTTGGTACCTGCTCTTTCAGCCTTTAGCCATTTCTCTGCATTAACTCTTTGGCAAAAGAGTAAGGGAAAGGAGTTGAAACTACCATAATAACACGAATGTCAATTGGCAATATTAAAATAATTGTTGTGCTCTTTGTTCTGTTATGAGGATCACTGTGTGAAGTTGAATGTGCTTCCTTCTGCCTCTACAGGTATTTTTTCCTTATTTCTTAAGCTCTTAGAAGTTGATGTTAAAACCCTCCCCATTTAACAGAGTTTTAAATACAGTTATTGATGTCTTTTGCAGAAGAGAGCAAAAAGAAAAAGTTTTAACTATCAGGAAATATTTCTCAGATCCTTTCCGTCACACATGGCCATCTCTTTTGAATTGGCTCTGCACTGACGAGTTGTCTAGGCTGCTTTCTTTGAGCCAAGTGAGGGGATGAGAAGACACCCACCTTTTGCCTCAGGATCTGGGCCAGTGCTTTGATGCTAATCTGCACAGCCTCGACGCTTCCCTTGTCACCCTCATACCCGTTCTGGAGGTAGTCCAGGTATATCTGATACTCCAGAAGACCGGTGGTGATTCTCATCAAGCAAGTCTCCTAAGAGGAAAGATGGTGGGAAAACTGGTTATTTCTAGGAAGACGTAATCGATTTTTTTTTTTTTTTTCGTAATCGATTTTAAAAGTTAAAATTGCTCTAATTCAATAACTGCTCCGTCTGCCCCTCCAGGGAACTTCCAGTACTTCTTAAGCACCATGTTTTGAGACATGATGCTGAAGCTGCAGTGCTCCAGGATCACACTTGGATGCTCAAAGCAGCATGTCTCATGTTTTGAGACCCGTTGTTTAAGGACAGCATCAGCTGCCCCATTTAAAATATCTGGACAGTGAGAGGCACCGCTTCATTTTCCCCAAAGCCCAGTAGATGCTAGATTGTGGCAAGGGGCCTTCCTCTGATTCTCTCCATAATGCTCTTCCCTCTGGCTGCACTCTTGCCCTTGTCAATGTCGGGCGGAAAGCTCCTTTTATGAAATAAAAGGGCTGAAACCTCCTTTTATGAAATAATCAGAAGTCAGTGGAGGTTATGCCACTGTCTGGCAGGAGAAGGGTATAGAGAATGACCTCAGCAGGGGGGACAGGCCTGGATCCTGCCAAGGGCAGCCAAAGAGGAGAAAGGTCCCTGGACCAACTTACGCAGGATAAACTAGCTAGACCTGTGGGGTTTCCTAACATTTGACTGTTGTAAAAATTCCAGCACAGAGGGGCTATCTCTGACCAAGTCGTTCAAAAATAAGTTGCCTTTAATAGCGTTTAAGTTGGCCTCCTCGTGAAATTTACATGATGCTCTTCACGTTTATCCCCTTCTTGATTACCTACGTGGTCTATATGTGTACAGACACTGCATGCAAGAGGGAGAAATTTTTACTAAGGAGTAGCTAAAAGTGAACGTATTGCATTCGTACCTGATTGAACCCAGATTGGAAGCATCCGTCTTTTTCTGCCATTTTGGGAAGGTTCAGATTGTTTTCTGCCAGTGCCTCCTTGCTGTTTTCACACTTGTCATACTTCTCACACATCTGGGAAAGAATATCAGAACCGTTATCGTATAAGTGCCCCTAAAGCAAACACCACTAGAGGGCTGATGCCCTCTGGCCCTCATGGCCAGGAAGCTCTCTAAGAAAAGTGAAGTCACAATCCATTAGCCTCCAGGCAAGCAAGGTCTACAGGAGATGAGCACACTTGGGTTCAATTCGAGCCTCACCTGTGACTTCACGTTTATGACCTATTCCAAGTCTCAGTGTCCCTATCTCTCCAAGTTGGGGATAATGAAATACCTCCCCTGTAAGTTTACTATGAGGATAAGACACAATATCTATATAAAGTGCCTGGCACACAGTAGGTACTTAATAAATAACAGGAATTTTGATGATAATTGGGTGAATATAATTTGAGCCATAGAATGTCCCAGCTGGAAGGACCTTTCAGATCATCTAGTCCAATTCCATAATTTTACAGATGGGGCCCAGAGTTGGTAGAGAATTTGCCCAAGATCACAAAGCTTGTTCAGCAGAACCAGAACTAGATTTGGGGCTCCCAATCCCCTCTCCAGTATTCTTTCCTTTCTACCAAAGCAGAGCCAAACTACCTTACATTTAAAGCTTGGGAGCTGCTTTAAGGTACCTACGATCTTGCCATTTCAGTGGGCTATCAGGTATGCATTTTATATGCCAGAATGACTTTGGGGAATCCCTAACCACTGAGCTGGCGTCACCTAAAAGAACTGTGACTGCCCTGAGAAGCTGTACAGTCATTTCAGGTGGTGATTTTTAATCCTCCCAAAGTCCGAAACACGAAAAAGATTGACAGACCTTATTTTTTGGTTGTGGAAAAGGAAGTCCTGAGAGGCAGTGTAACCTTCAGCTCACACCAAGTGTGGAGCTGAGAATGGGCCAGGGAGCATGGATCCCAGCCCCACTGTAGATTCTCCAAGAGAAAAAGGAACTACCTGGGACCAGCAGCAGAGGAGAAATTACAGGACACAGTCTGCCCCTTTGGCTTCAAATCCAAATTGCCTCCAAACCCAGCAAAGACCTCCCAGTGCAGGAGCCCCCGTCCACATCCAAGGGCAAGGAAATAGATGCCCACACAGGCCCTCCATCACCCTCAGGCAAGCCTACCTACCTCCTTTCTCATTGCGGAGATTTTGCCGAGGATGTACTTAATGAGAGCTTCAGTTTTGTCTGGAGAGGTGAGGAGTAGTCTGTCTGAAGTGGTATCATCTTTGAAATCTTCTCCCAGGGGTCCCGGGGTAGGGAAAGCAGTAGCCGTCACCAGGAGCAGTCCCAGGGAGAAGGCGACTGTGCCGGAGGGAAGGGAGAGCAGCCAGTGAGCAGACCGCACCGCTGGGGGAGCTGTGCTTCTGGCTGCTGGCCGCCCGCCAGCCCTCGGGGCAGCGGATACACACCGCCTCCCTGGCCCAGCACGGCTGCCAGCCAGTTCCAGGGCGAGGGATTTCCTTCACTTACTTGTGGAGAGGGAGTTCATAGCTGTGTTCCTGGAGGGCAAATGGAGCTCTCTTTCTCGTTCCTGGTGGGCTCGAGGGCAGACTGAACCTCAGACATCCCCGGTCTCATATTTATTGGGGGTTGAAACTCTAATATTGAGACTCATGGGAAAATCCCACATTTGATAAATCTTTGTTGGAGGATGGGGGTGGGACCAGAGCGGGTGGGGCTGATTGGAAACCTTATTAAGATTGTGCAATGTGACGTCCTTTAGCATCACAGGAATCACAACCAGGGGAAAAAAGTCATTACCAAGGCTAGTCCTCAGAAGCTGGATCACTCTTCCTTTACTTTCTGTTGTTTTTTTTTTTTAGTGACTCAGCACATTGGCATGTCTTGAGAAGGAAAGTAAAGCTGAAATCATGCACGAAGTTTTACGCGGGGTGGGGCGGGGGGGGGGGAAGCTAAGGCTGACTATGGTTAAAAAATACTTTAATTACCAGATTAACTGGCTGGGATTTAGTATTCCAGTTTATTGATGTTTGTAAAAAACCTGAGATGAGTTTCCTCAGACCACCCCACAGCCCACCGGCCTGGGGTTTCAAATAAGATACTGCGAGCCCTCTGCAGTACTTTTTTCCTGGGCTCTCGCCGTGACCAGCTGTGGCTGAACCGCCTGACTGCCCCCAAATCTCGTGCACTAGTCGCTAGGAGTCTCCAGGTGCAGTGTGGGTGCATACGTAAATGACTCCTTTTCGCCACCACGTGGCATCTGCCGTCTTCCTCCTCACCTGCTCCAGCTCACTTTGGCCAGGTCAGCGATAGCCCTGCTCACTCCCCAGTGGCCTTTTGGGGATCCTCCCCATGAAGACTTTGATCTCTGTGCCATGGGGGTTGTCTTGTCGCTCCACTGGCCACAGGGTGACCCTGCTCCCATGGGGAGCCCCGAGGACCCTGGGCGGGTTCTCGGTCTGTTGGAGTCCTCAATTTACTGACACACACACCGGGTTCAGGGCAGAAGTGGGGAGAACACCACTCACCTCTTTGATGGGATGTCAAAGGAGGACCTTGTGGCATTTTCTGGATCTTGTGTTCATAGCACCCCCCTGCTGTATGACTTGATTTAAATCCAGAAGCGGCTGAGAAGAATCTACTTGTAGAACAGTGTCCTAGGTTCGGAATCAGGCTTCCCCTCCAATGCCTCAGCCTTCCAATTTGGGTTGAACTTGAACGGGCTTCCTCAGTCCTTACAAGAGGGTCCTTGGTTTCATGCAAATGAAGTCTATACCAGGGTGCCCCACCAGTCTCCAGAACACCCAGACAGCTCAGAAGATCGGTTCCAGGCTGAGACTAGGACCCTTGTATGGCACCAAAAAAAAAAAAAATTTTTTTTTGTTTTGTTTACATAACACAGTGTTAACATCACAATCAGCTTCTTTGCTTTGCAAAGAGGATCTTGTCAGGATTGCTAAAACAAGGACCTCAGCCAGGGTATTTAAAATATGAATCGATTTACTCAAGTTTTGTTTTGCGCACAACATGTTGGGACCTGCCTGTTGGGGAAAGTGAGGTCATTCATTCTTTCGCTGACTTTCTAAACAGAGAGGCAGGTCCTGCGGTGGTGGTAGCAGGGTTTTGAGTTTGAAAATGAAAATGGGAGAGGTTGGCCGAATGGTTTCGCTTTTAGTGCTCTTGGGTCTTGAGCAACTCAGACACCCGCAGCCAAGCCTCCTGCACTGAATGAAGCCACCTCTCCTGGCTCCCCTGCGATGCGTGTGCTAGGCCTCTGTAGTGCGGGACTGCTTCTTCTCACTTTTCTATTGTTTAGAAAATACGACTCAGTAAATTTCAAAGACTTAGCGACTCAACAACATACAGAGTTTTCTTTTCAATTAAAAGTTTTTAAAATAGGAAGTACATGTGCTTGATAAAATGTTTGAACAGAACATCAGGGCATACAGGGAAAAGTAAGTCTCCTTCCCTTCCAGCTTCTCTCCCCAGAGGTAGCACCTGATGCACGGTGTTTTCAGCTAAATCCTCTGGTACCCTAATCTGGGTAAGGTTTTCTTTGCTACCTAGGTACTCACCTCTGTATTGACATTATCGGTTTATATATTGTGTAGACATACACACACTTGTGCACAAAGATAAACACATTGCAATTTCCCATTGTCTAGATGCCACCTAGGCGAATCCCTATGGGTAGGCACATGGCAGAGCACGGACTCTTGAGTTCACACAGCTTGGGTTTAAAGCCCGGCTCTGCCACTTGCTGTTTGACCCTGGCTAAGAAACCCCAAGGATCTGTGCCCTTGGTTGCTCATCTATAAAACTGGGATAATAATAGTTCTTCCCACATTGCTGTGGTGAAGACTGAGAGAGATGAAGTGTGAAAAATCCCTGGAGCATAGTAATCCTGCAATTAACACTTGCTCTTTGTAACATTCCTAGGCTTGGGGTCTCTGCCTTGGAGAGAACTCTTCCAGCTCAGCTCTGTCAGGCAGTCCACGTGGAGTCTTGCTTATGAATGAGCCAGACTACCATGGCAGTGGTCAGCTGGTCTCCCAGTCATTTTTCCTCTGAAGAAAGGAGACTCCATGTTTTGTTGAAAGTTAAGTGGAAGATGAAGAAAAAAGAAGTGATTTCCTCTCTCTCTCTCTATTTTTTTTTAAGAACATTAAGACCCCCAAACCTGGTCTCTCAATTTAGATAATGAGCCCAGCTTGTGTCTTGTTGCTACACTGTTTTCAAGGCTTTCTGCTAAGTGTTTTTATGACAGAAGCTCCCAGCCTTCCCTGTCCGTGGTCATCATCATTATTCAAAATTTTGAACGTGGCCCTCGAGTGTGAGGGGGCCTGACTTAATCACAGATCTTGTGCTCTGGCAACCAGGCAAGGGCAAATAGTGTGACGGTAGGAATGCATGTGTGTGGCGAGATTGGAGGACACTGCCACCACCTTGCACATTGCTGGCATCTAGGGTCTTTAGTAATATCCTGGCCTTGGGCTGGCATTTGCTTATGGGAGAAAAGGGCTCTCCTTTGCTCCAAAGCATTAATGCAGCATCTGTAGCTCCACCATGATAGTGTCCTTCCTTTGGATCTCAGTGGATTTTCCTCTTGAGTTCATCCCTCATATTTTAATATGTACAAGTGGCCAGGAAAGGCCTTGCTGTCAGCTTGATTAACTAATAACCTGAACTACTGGATTGCACCATCAGTAATTTGAAGTGACTACCAGCTGAGACCAAGAGAGGTCTGACAAATGGGAGTATCTGGGGAGGAAGAAGGAAAACCAAGGTAACTTTGCTTCCTCTACCCTTATCTAGGGCTGGCTGGTCCTGTCTGTGCCCCTTAGAAGTCCTGCCCATGACTGCCCTCCTACATGTTGTGGAGTCCAGTTCAGAGAGTCCATCACCACATTCGAGGGGAAGGGGAAAAAGTAACTTCCAATTAGTGTTAAGCTCTCAGAAGAAGAGGTGATGTCCACATCTCACAGGTTAAAATGTGGGGTTGCGCTCCTCTGTCTTTATTCCGGTGGGTAGGGGTGGGTTGGTTCTGTGATTTAGCAGGAGGGAGTATCCCAAGAAAAAAGAGAAGTCACCGGGTGCTAGGGAACTTGCAATTGCTGTCAGAATGTTGTTTCACTTGTCACTAAGTCATAAGAAGTCTATAAACTGAAACCGTGGGTTATTTAACAGCTCCTTCCGGGACTGAGTCCTACTCAGCAGATATCAGCCAGGCCTGTAAGGCTCTGGGAAATGTCTTTGCTTTGAGAAAAGTGGTTGTATTACTTGGAGAGAGAATATTAGGGACATGTGGTATGTCTACTTGGAAAGGGCTGGCTGCTCTTGGAGGGCAGCCAGGCCTGGAGACCAAAGCTCTGGGCAGTTCCCAGGCTGGCCCAGTCTCAGTCCTGGCCCTCACAACCTCAGCTCTGGTGTCCTTTTGTAGTTCCCAGAGACTTCTTGGTCTGGCCTCAGCTTTTTGGAGGGCAAAGGTGTGCTGGGGTTGGGTGTAGCTCTCCCTCTGTTAGGAAGGGGCACGACTGCTGTGCTGGGATTCTGATCCACAACTGTGCAGGGAGGTCATCTGTCCTGTGCCCTCGTTGTTTTGCTATGTGCTGAGTTACCGTCCCCTGCTGAAGTGGAAAATCCCATGCATTTTAGGAGAGAAGTGGCTTCTCCTGAGACAACTTCCCTTCCTTGGGGAAGACTCCCCTTCCTTGGGGACCAGCCCTCTCCCCACATCCCCTTTCCTCTGGTCTCCAGGCCTGGAAGAGAGTGCCGGAGCAGCTGGGTTGGTGTTGCCATCTTATTTGGCTGGTCCCGAAGGAACCCCACCACCCTGCGTGGCAGGGCTGGGGAGGTTCCCTCTGGCTGAGTTTCAGTGCTTTATCTCTTTTCTATCTGTGGGGTAGGCCTTCTATGTTGGTGGCTGCTGGTTCTGCTTTACAGTTAGGAAACTTCAACTTATCAGCAAGGAGCACCGAGTTAATTTATTCTGAGTCATTTGAACCATCTTTGGTTTCGCCAAAGGTCTCAGTTCTCTTGAGTTCGGTGTCATAGACAGAAACTAAGCATGCAAAACCACTGGCTGGTTCCTTCCACTCTTTTTTCCTCAAAATTAAGATACTAATAACCCATTTGAAAGCATCACAAGTAATGGTAAGAGCAGGGGATTCTGCGGGCCTGGCTCTGACGTATTTTACCTCTCTTCCCTGCCCTTTTGGCTACTTATTTGCAAAAAAAGAGAACGTCTTTGTCTCTCTGAACTACACCTCATGTGTGTTCTCCTCAGCAAGCTGAATCCATAAAGGCAGGGAAAGTTTCTTTAGTCTTCATGGTGGAATAATTTCCATGATATGCTTTGGACATGTTGAACACTCTGTAACTGAGCCACTGGGGTTTATTATTCCTGAAGGAAGGTCCACCTGGATTGATTAAAAATATTACAGAAGAAGTCAGATCCAGGTAAGCAGGTCAAAGAATCACAGGTAATTTCTTCAAGCTATTGAGTTCTATGTACCTACGTATAGGTGTGAGTAAATGTAGTGCAGAGTCCTTGACCTGCAGACCATAGCCACAGCTTCAGGGGGTGCCGTCCTCACTGTGGCCTTAGAGAGGCCTTGGGACTCAGGAAGCTGGGCTTGTGGTCTGCTATCACTTTGGTCTGCCAGGCCTGTAGCTCCCCCTGTGCTGTGGGGTCTCCACAGTGGTCTGCATCTGAGCACAAGTATTGTGTCTCTCAAGGGCTCCGTGGGATGATGACCCACTCTGGGGGTCATGTTTCTTATGTGCTACTTTCCTGTGGGTGAGAGGTGGTGACGGGAGGAAAGGCATGATCTACTATACTTGGATGCATGGAAATGGTGTTCTCCATTCTGGCATTGGAAACTGTATTTTGGTGATACTTTTCTTGGGAGGTGATGAACTTTTAGAAAGGAAGACTGCATCCGCAGAGGTTTGTTTGGAGTCTTGGTACTTAAGCAATTGCTGCTAACTGCCTCAGATTCTCTTGTCCAAGGACAATCAGCAAAGAGGCTGTAATATATATTCCTTTCTCTGTGTTAAATTTGTTCACTGTGGCCCCAGTTAGGTGTCAGAAGAGATTTAGGTTCTGGGCTTTTTCCATCTGATACTGCACGGCCGCTCTGTTGGCCAGGCGTGTAAAGATCCCTCTGGCCTTCCTGGCTTGTCTTAGATTGCAGGATTCAAAAGGAACTTGGGGCTTTTTGCTACCAGCAAAATCCTTTGGCCAACTGGAGGATCTGGGGCAAAGTACTCTCCCATCTTAGGGCTCCATTAGAGAGATTTCTGTAAATTCCCTCCTCGCTCCAGCATTCTGTGATTCCATGGATGTACACTAGCTATGCTTAATAATCCGGAGCCTTAATGGAACTAAAGGAGTGGGAGACTCTAAATAAGAAATAGTTCTTGAAAGTCCAAAAGTCTGATTCTTTCTTCTAGTTCACACCCAAAGACCTGCTGTGGCTCGTTGGGGTGCCACCCATTTTGACATGCCCTGGATCTTTGTGGCCTCAGGCAGACTAAACTGATTTGGAAGACGCCAAAGCTCAGACATGTCAGTGCAAGGAGGTAGCAGATTTCTTATCATATAAGCAGGAACAGATTTTAAAATTTTAACAATTTTAAAATTTAACTTAAAAATATTTATTTCGTTGTGCTGGGTCTTAGTTGCAGCAGGCGGGCTCCTTAGTTGTGGCTCCAGGGCTTCTTAGTTGTGGCATGCAAACTCTTAGTTGTAGCACACATGTGAGGTCTAGTTCCCTGACCAGGGGTCGAACCCTGGCCCCCTGCATTGGGAGCGTGGAGTCTTATCCACTACGCCACCACGGAAATCCCAATTTGTTTTTTTTTTTTTTGCGGTATGCAGGCCTCTCACTGTTGTGGTCTCTCCCATTGCGGAGCACAGACTCCGGACGCGCAGGCTCAGTGGCCATGGCTCACGGGCCCAGCCGCTCCGCGGCATGTGGGATCTTCCCGGACCGGGGAACGAACCCGCGTCCCCTGCATCGGCAGGCAGACTCTCAACCACTGCGCCACCAGGGAAGCCCCCCAATTTGTTTTTAACTTAAAAAAATTACCCAAGTAATACACATTCAATGTAGAAAATTGAGAAAATAGAGAAAGGCAAAAAAAAATTACACAATAATCTTATCACCCAGGGGTAATCATTGATTATGCCATAATCACTCTTGTCATTTACACATTGATAGTTATACATCTATCAGCGTATGGGAAATAGCAAAATGCCATACCATACATAGTGTTTTATAACCTGCTTTTTTTTTTTTGGTATGCAGGCCTCTCACTGCTGTGGCCTCTCTCCCGTTGCGGAGCACAGGCTCCGGACGCGCAGGCTCAGCGGCCATGGCTCACGGGCCCAGCTGCTCCGCGGCATGTGGGATCTTCCCGGACCGGGACACGAACCCATGTCCCCTTAATCGGCAGGCAGGCTCTCAACCACTGCGCCACCAGGGAAGCCCCCCCCGCTTTTCTTTTTTTTTTATACTGCTTTGAATGCATAACATTCTGGGTTATTCTCTGAGTAGAGATGGTGTAAACCATGGCTACAGCTAAACCAGTCAGAATTGTGAAGGGAAACATCAAGTGAGGTTTATTGATGACTGCTGCAGGTGCACACCGTTCCCTGCTCCCTGGACAAAGAGTTCATATCTTAATGGGGATAAGATGTACTTAAAACATTCACTGAGCTTCCCAGGGGGTTAACTTATCAATTGTTTGTGGAGTAGCGTAATCTGTAAATCAGTAAGTCGTGCTGATTATTTGGCATCATGAAAGTGAAATTCGCAGTTCGACCGATGCTTGCTTTTCATCTGTTTCTGGTAATCTGACATAGCCAAGCTGCGGTTGGCCCTTGTGCACGGCATCAAGGAGTAGCTCATTGCTCTTGGTTTTAGGATGCCTGGGGAGTCATCAAAGGTGGTGGTGTCATCATCTTTTCTCATCTTGTGTGGCTCATTTCCCCTAGTACCTTGAGATTCCTTACAGGGGTCTGTTCTACAGAGAAAGAAAAATGTACATCTTGATAAGGAGTTTATAGTCTTGCAACATTTCTCCCCTTTCCAACTCCAGTTCTGGTTGTGTTTCCACCTATTGGGATTGTGTTGCTTGTGCAAGGAAACTGCATTTCCTGTGGGAGCTGAAAGTTAGACCTACCGCAAAGAAGATGCCCTCCCTTGATGATGGTTGGGGGATGTGTTTGGGTAAGAGATAGACAGCCCTGGTCTCTCCTGCGGACTCTGAGATGCTGGAATTGGCTGCTACTGGGTATTTCAGCATGCCCTAACCCCAACCTCAGCTGCTGATTTCTTTAAAAATACAATCAGAAGCACCTATTTGGGAGAGTTTGGATATACAGGGCGATGTCCTAGGAGGACTCCTGGCCCTTGGATTCCATAACCACAGTATAGTTTTCCTTCTAAGGTATTTCAAGTAATTGAGGATTGACATGGTGGTGGAGGGGGATCAATCAGATATTCGTTGCATGCTAAGTACTGGCCTAGATGCTTTACACACATTAGTTCATTTAAATTCCACTCTATAGAACTGGCAACTATTAGCTTCATTTTATGGATGAGGAAACTGAAACTCAGAGACATTAAATGACATACCTGAGATCATGCAGGCTCCTGGAACTGTGAAGAAGCTTTCTGGTGTTTGGGAGGAGAAGTAAGATGTGGTGGTTAGGTTAGGTGTAGTGTTGCCAGGTAAAATACAGGATGCCCAGATAAATTTCAGATATACAACAGATTATTTTTAAGTATGAATATATTCCAAATATTGCATGGAGCATACTTATGCTATAAATGTATTCCTTGTTCATTTGAAATTCAGATTTAATTGGGCATCTTGTATTTTTATTGGTTAAACCTAACAATCCTTGTTTGTAGACAAGATTGTGGAGGGTGTTTCTGAAAGCTAGGGGGAAGTGAGGGGAATAGGGAGCCAGGAAGATAGTTTGAGGAGGGCAGTGACATGATGGAAGTGTTTAATCTTAATGAACAGGAAGAAGTCCCCAGGGGATTGGAGAGGGAAGGCAGGTTTGAAGGCTGTTGAGGAACCATCTCAGCACAAGAACAGCATGGAGCCCAGGCAGAGGTGTGATGGTTCAGCCTCAAAGGAGCCAACTGTGTTCCTCTCCTCCTCACTCTGCCTTCAGTGATTCCTGTTGGGAATCAATAGGAATTGATTTATATTAGACAGGGCAGTAGTGGTTACACTATGGAAATTGGCAAATGCTAGAAATCAGGGCCCCCAGAAAGCTAGTTATTAAATATCTTCCAGCCCGCCTATGGGCCTAAGGGGATAGAATGATATTTTAAAGGCCAAAATCAATGCAATCTAGAGACTGGTTGTCATTGGGTACTATGTAGGGAGTATAGGGAAAGCATACACCAAAGGTTATTTAAGCTTACATTTCAAAGGCAAGTGGCCATAAAGCTTTTTAAGGAAAGAAATTGTTCTGGTCAAAGCATGCTGCTCCTATGTCCCCAGATGAAGGCTGCTGTATCTATAAACAAGTTGACACAGACTACACGCTGAGTTTGGGAGAGTAAAGATGTGCACAGGGCAGAATGTTTGTTCTACAGTGTTAGATACCCTTGTGTTTCCCCAGCCAGGTACTGGCTCATGCCTTAGTGGATCAGGGCAGACCCTGAGCCAGGCTCTTGAGCCGTGGCCAAGTTAGGGACTGAAGACTGGTCACTTTGAGAGAATTAGACACAGCAAGGCGGCAGCCCATGGGCTTAGGGGTCTCTGCTTTGTCACTGTTCCATCTCAACCAGAGCAGATGAATCAAGATTCTTGCTCTGGGGCATTTAGTGGACAGGATGAAGAAAGCCCTGAAGCATTCGTAGGGTCCCCAAAGATTGCTGCTTATGTCATAAGTTTTGCTCTTAACTACCAGAGTCACAAGGAATCACTTCTACTGTTATTCTTGGCATTGCATCTTATTGTACTGCATCCTTCGTTTGATTCATCTCCACTACAGTTCTGTTGCATATTTCTAGGACATTGCGTTAGGAAAACAAACAGTGCCATTAAATCCAACCCCTACTGCCTTCTAACAGAACCCGCCTGATGACTGGAACGTGTTGATACTTGACTGTGTCATAGCCAAACTTCAGAATATTGAGTAAAACATAAAATTCCCTGACAGAAACTTGGTTTCACTACATGGCACAGCTCCCAGGCAGGTCACATTAAGCTCTAGGCTACAATTTTCCCCTTCTCTCCAAAGGATGTAAGTCTTTTCATAACAGTTGCAGTGCAGGGTAGAATGACATCTTGCAGATGCCATGACGTCTCTCTGTTCTGAACTTCCACTAAGACTCAGACCATGCCTTGATCCTCCGGGAAGCCTTTGCTGACCCATTTCCAGAAATAGTGAGGGTTCTCCTCTGGGTTCTCCTGCAGTGTCATTTACTGTACTGATCAGTTTCCAGGCAGTGTCGTGATGGCACAGGCTCTGGAGCCAAACTGCCTGGGTTCAAATTACTGTTCTGTACTCTGCAAGCTGTGGTCAGCCGGGAAGTTATTGACCATCCAGTTTTCATTTTTCTCACTTACAAAATGGGGGGTAGAAATTGTACCTTCTGTTATGCAGTTGTTGGAACCTATGTAAAGTGCTTGGCATGCTGCCTGGCACATTAGAGGGGCAGATAAACATTACTATTGCTTTCTCTGCAATTGACTGAGAATTGCTTCCTTCCTTCCTTCTTCCTCCCTCCCTCCCTTCCTTCCTTCCTTTCTTTCTTTCCATCTGCACCACTCGGTTTGCAGGATCTTGGTTCCCTAACCAGGAATGACTGAGAATTTCTTGAGGGCTTCATCTTTCCATGCCAATGAATAGCACAGTTTTAAGCACTAGGTGCTCAGGGCTGATAAGTGAGTGAGAGGTGAGTTCTCCTTTCAAATGACTTGTCAAAAATAATCATCAAGTGTTTAGAAATAAAAAACAGTTTAATTTGTGAAATTTTCTTTGTAGGTGTGCTTTTTAAAAGTCATATAAAATATTATGCTCACTTGATTTTTATTTTTTAGAAAATATTTATTTATTTTATTTACTTTTGGCTGCGTTGGGTCTTAGTTGCGGCACGCGGGATCTTCGTTGAGACATTGCAGCACTCAGGCTCTTTGTTATGGCGTGTGGGCTTCTCTTTAGTTATGGTGTGTGGGTTTTCTCTTCTCTAGTTGTGGTGCGCAGGCCCCAGGGTGCGTGGGCTCTGTGGGTGTGGCATGCCGGTTCCAGAGTGCTTGGGCTCTGTAGTTTGTAGGATGCAGGCTCTCTAGTTGAGGTGCGTGAGCTCAGTAGTTGTGACGTGCCAGGTTAGTTGCTCCACGTCATGTGGGATCTTAGTTTTCTGACCAGGGATTGAACCTGCATCCCCTGCATTGTAAGACAGATTCTTTACCACTGGACCACCAGGGAAGTCCCTCACTTGATTTTTAAATCAAAGACTATAATGCTTTATCCAACAATTTAAAAATATATATGGATGGATATTTGTTCCATATTGCAGGCAGTACTGTTTACTAAAAGAAGCATGGATTTTATAGACAGACTTGGTTTAAATCCCAGCCCCATCAATTTACTGCTCACATGGCTTTGGGCAAAGCACTTCAGTTCCCTGTGCCTGAGTTTCCTCATTTGTAAACTGCGGCAAAGACGACTTTCCTTCTCACGGTGGTTGTGGGAATTAAATGAAGTCACACCCGTAAAGCAGGGTTGTTGGTATATAGTAAATTGTCAGCAGATGCTAATTTTTAAAAAATTTTATTTATTTATTTATTTTTAGTTGTTGTATTTAACAGAGGTATGGCAAGGGAAAGAAGGGAAGAGAAGGGAAACAGAGAAAAGGATCAAGATAGACAAAGCACAAAGAAGGAAGACAGTGAAAAAAATAGAAATGGCCACCAGAAAATAAAGACAATAAAGTGGCTTATAGATTTCATTTTGTTTTAAAATATTATATTTTTACTTTTTTTTTTTTTTTTTGCACGGGTAACACATAGCCATGGCATGAAATTCAAAAGGTTCTAAAGGATACTCAGTGAAAAAGATGGTTCTAAAGGATACTCAGTGAAAAAGAAGTCACTTCCACGTCACTTGAGCCAACTAGCTTACCTCTTTAGGGGTAACTACTTCTACTAGTTTTCTTTTTTTTTGGTGATTCCTTCCAGAAATACTCCAAACATACACTGATAAACAAAGTGTTCTTATTTCCCATCATCTTTTTTTTGGCCCTGCCGCGTGTTATGTGGGATCTTAGTTCCCCGACCAGGGATCAAGCCCATGCCCCGTGTAGTGGAAGCGTGGAGTCTTAACCACTGGACCGCCAGGGAAGTCCCAATATTTCCCATGATTTAATTTTATTCTTCTATGTAAATGGCGGTGCACGGATGACAATGTTCTGCTCCTTGCTTTCTTTATTGAACGTGTTTTAGCAATCATTCCTTTGTGGGAGATACAGGGCTGCCTCCTTCCTCTTAGCCCTCGTATTCCATTTATTAACCAGTTCCCCACTGATGGAATTTTAGGTTGTTTCCAATCTTTGGTTATTACAGATAAAACTACAGTGAATAATTCTTTTCATGCGTGATTTCACACACGTGAGTGTATAATGCGATAGTTTCCTAGAAATGGAGTTGGTTACTCAAAGGATATGGGCAATTTTGCTAGAGACAGATAGAGGCTGTACCCATTTAACGCTCCCTCCAGCAAGGTGTGAGAACACCTGTTTCTCATACTGTTGTCAGCACATGATGCTATCAGTCTTGATCTTTGCCAGACTGACGAGGGAAAAACATGTCTCAGTGTAGTTTTAATTTGCATCTCTCTTATTATAAGTAAGATGGACCATCTGGAAAGCTATTTGAGAACCATGTTTATGTCATTTTCCACGAACTCTACGTTTATATCCTTTGTTTGATTTTCTGTTGTTTTTTGATCCTTTTCATATTGATTTGAAGGAGCTCTTGATATACTCCAAAAGGTAAACTTTTGTTCTTCATGTGTATTTTTATTTTATAATTATCTTTATATTAGTTTATAGTGTGTTTTTCTTTTGCCATGCAGAAAATTTAGATTTTTATAGAACAAACTTTATATCCTTTCTTTCTGTATTCTGTGACATATATAAAAAGGTTTAGTATACTCCAATTTATAAGAGCATCCTTCTAAATTTTTCTCAAGTATCTTTAAATAATAGGTTTTCAAAGTATTGAGCCAATACAGACTGTGTTTGTCACATGACAAGATGAGCTATTCTCATCCACACCCTGATGTAAATACACATACACAGGAAAAATGTAGGTCTCTCTGGAAGGTGGAATAAGTGGTACTTTTTTCCCTCTTTGTACTTTGTTTTCCAGGTTATCTGCATTGGTCATGTACTACTTTGATATTCAGAAAGATATTAGTTAAATGAAATTTACGTTTACCTCCTTTAAAGTTCACTTAAGATACCCCTCGGTTCCTGGATCTTTCGGAATGCTAGTAATGCTGCCTACTTTGCTTTGGAGATAGTCTGTTGGCTTCCACCCTGAACAGCTGTAGCCCCTAGTGACTTCCTTGTTGCCAAATCCAGTGAAAGCATTTTAGTCCTAATCTGACTTTCCCACTGGCATATCTGAAGCTCCTGCCATGCCTTCCTGCTTGGCATTCATCTCTATGCTCTTGGTTTTTTAAGGCCAACAAATCTTTTGGAAGGTTGGTTGCCTTTTCCCCACAGCCCAAAGTAATTTGCTTATCCTGATGGGAAGCCTCATTCATTTCCTTAAAGTGAACAGGGCTTCCTCTCACAGAGTAATTAGCATTGAAGGTCTGGATCTGTTTAAATCCCCTGAGAGTCTGGGTCCAATCCATTGGAATTAGTAATCACAGAGAGCTCAAGGTATGGCATTCAATTTAAAAACAATTACATTCCAGTGGGAAGAGGAAACTTCAGCCAGAAGAGGTTGGCTTGGTTTTCTGACTGGAAAATTGGTTTTTCTGCCTTTGCAATTGCTGACAATCACTACAGAAGAGCCCTACCAGTTCCAGTTCTCCAAGGATAGTGTCTTTCTTTTCATTTCTCTATTAATTAAAAAATAAATTATGAAACTAACAAACATTAATTGTAACTACAGCAAGACTGCCAGCATACCGAGATGACCACTGTTAATAGCGGTGTTGCCTGCCACGGGCTCACATGAATGGATACAAACAGGCACCCAAATTACACATACAGGGTTGAGTTACCTATTCATTTATTTTTTAAAGTGATGAAATCATACAATGCACATTACCCTGCACCTTGTTTTTCTCACTTAACTCTATGTCATGAATACCCCATCTAGGTCAGTTAACGTAGCTTTTTTTCTTTTTAATAATAGGTACTATAGAATGTTTCATGATTTATTCAACCAATTTCTTTTTCTTTTTTTTAAATTTTATTGAAGTGTAGGGGATTACAATGTTGTGTTAATTTCTTCTTTACAGCAAAGTGACTCAGTTATACATATATATATTCTTTTTCACACTCTTTTCCATTATGGTTTGTCACAGGATATCGAATATAGTTCCCTGTGCTATACAGTAAGACCTTATTGTTTATCCACCCTATTCATACATAATAGTTTGCCTCTGCCAATCCCAAACTTCCGTTCCTTTCATCCCCTCCCCTCTCCATGGCAACCATAAGTCTGTTCTCTATATCTGTGAGTCTGTTTTTGTTTTGTAGGTATGTTGATTTGTATCATATTTTAGATTCCACATATAAGTGGTATCATATGGTATTTACCTTTCTCTTTCTAACTTACTTCGGTTAGTATTGATAATCTCTAGGTTCAACCAGTTTCTTCTGGATGAACATCTTGATGAACACTCTAATTCTATAGGCAAGATTGCAGGAGACATCCTTATACATGCATTCTTACAGAATGAAGCATTTATTTCTTTTTTTTAAAAAATTAATTAATTAATTTATTGTTTGGCTGCGTTGGATCTCTGTTGCTGCGTGTGGGCTCCCTCTAGGAGCGGCGAGTGTGGGCCACTCTTCGTTGCGGTGCATGGGCCTCTCATTGCGGTGGCTTCTCCCGTTGCGGAGCACGGGCTCTAGGTGCGTGGGCTTCAGTAGTTGTGGCTCCCGGGCTCTAGAGAGCAGGCTCAGTAGCTGTGGCGCCTGGGCTCAGCTGCTCTGCGGCATGCAGGATCCTCCTGGACCAGGGCTCAAACCCGCGTCCCCTGCATTGGCAGGCAGATTCCCAACCACTGCACCACCAGGGAAGCCCCACATTTATTTCTAAAACGTCCTAAAAGTAAGATTACTAAGCTACAGGGTTGGCTAGTTTATAAAACTACATTAATATATGAGCAGGGGAAGGGAAAAGGGAAGTGCTGTACTTCTGTCTGGCAGGTACTACAGTAGGTACTTTCCATAAGTTGTTTAGTTTCATCTTGGTCTCCTGCCTCTAGTCCTGCCCTGATCCCTCCTCTACATAACCACAGATGAGTATGTCACTCTTTTGCTTAGAAGCCCTGCATGGCTCTCATCTGCTCCAGGTTAAGGCCAAGCTATTAACATGGCCCGCGAGGGCCATGGCCTACAGTTTGGTCTTGCCTACTTGCTCTGTCTCTCTTATGCCCTCTCCTTCTCGCTTTACGTTCTAGCACCGCCGGACTATTTGCTGTTACCCACCTTCCCAGGCCACTGCAAGCCTCCAAGCATTTGCTCTGCCTTCCTCTCTGTTGTGCTGATTCTTTCTCAAATCTTCCCCTGGCTCTTCTCTCACACATCACTTAGCACTCTGTTAGTCTCTGGCTCTTTCAGAATGCCTTTTGCAGGTTGGTTTATGAATGAGTGTGGCTAGATCATGCCATAGTAACTTATAACCCACAGTCTCAGTGGCTTAACACAAGTTTATTGTTTGGTCAGTCAGAGTCTGCTTTAGGTCTGGGTCATTCTCTTGGGAGTTCCCCTCAGTGACCTGTTGCTGGAGACTCCACCATCCTATAATTGTACCATCCAGAACACTCGGCTTCTCTGGTTGACGTGGCAGGAGAAGAGAAGACTGAGAGTGTCACGCTGGAAGTTAAATGTATTGACCCAGAGGTAACCATGTTACTCCCTTTCTCAGCCCACTGGCAAGCCCTGTTACATAGCCCTGCCTAGCTGCAAGGGGACAGAAGTATAATCCTCTCATGGGGCTGGAAGGAAGGAAAGTGGAACATAGGTGAGCACTAGATGCCTCTACTACAGGTGAGATGACACCATTCTCTATATGTCTATTTGAATTATTATATGGTATTAGAATGAGGGTTTATGTGTGTCTCCCCAGTAGAGTGGGCACTTCTGTTAGAGTAGAGGACTTTATCTTGTGCATCTTCATGTCTCTGGCACCTGGCACATAGGAGATGGCTAAGAAACATTTGTAGAACAAATCCATTCATACAAATCAATAATCTACATTATATAGATGGGACATAAAGTTCAGAGAGGTCAGTTGACTCACCTATGATCACACAACTAGGAGGTAGCAAAGCTAGATTCAAATCTAAGTCTGTCGGATTCCAAAACTCATTCTAAATTCCAATCTGAGGGCAGGAGAAGACCAGTGTTCCAGCTCAAGCATTCAGGCAGAAAGGGAGAGTGAACTCTGCCTTACTCAGACTTTTTGTTGTATTCCAGCCTTCCATACATTGGATGAGGCCTACCACTTTGGGGAGGGCAATCTGCTTCATTAAGTCTACCAATTCAAATGTTAGTCTCATTCAGAAACACTTTCACAGACACACCCAGAATAATGTTTAACCAAATATCTGGGCACCCTGTGGCCCAGTCAAGTTGACACAAAATTAACTATCACACCTAACTTTCCTTACCCTCCCATCATTTTTACTATTCATTAATCTTCTACGGGACTCCTTTGCTCACGGTTCCTTCTATATTTGGTGTTGTTAAAAAACATTAAAAGACAAAGTACTTTAATTTTGTGGAAGTAATTTTATCTTCTGAAAACACTTTAAAATAAAAATTATTTGCTAAGAGTCCAATGAGAATTCAGTTCAAAATAATCCCCACCCCTTTTCACTGTTTGCCCTTACCTGTTTGGTTTTTTTTTTTAAAGAACAGACTTCAGTTTTCAGAGCATTTGTAGGTTCACAGCAAAATTTGTGGAATGTAATCTCAACCCCCCACCCCTCAACCTCCCCCATTATCAGCATCCTGCCCCAGAGTGGTAAATTTGCTACAATCAATGAACCTACAGAGACACATTATTATCACCCCAAATCCATAGTTTACATTAGGGTTCACTCTTGGTATTGTACATTCTATGGTTTTTGACAGATGTATGACATGTACCTGCCATTACAGTATACAGAATAGTTTCACTACCCTAAACATCCTCTGTATTCCACCTATGCATCCCTTTCTTCTCCCAACCCCTGGCAACCACTGATCCTTTTACTGTTTCCACAGGTTTGTGTTTTCTAGAATGTCATGTTATTGGAATCACACAGTAGGTAGCCTTTTCAGATGATCTCTTTCACTTAGTAACATGCATTTAAGTTTCCTCCCTGTCTTTTCATGGCTTGATAGCTCACGCCTGATTTAATTTTATAAAAAATAAATGTATAAATTTAGCATTTAGCACTAGCTGATATAATTTATCTATTTGCATGCATGTTCATTGACCATCTCTCTCACTAGAATGGAAGCTTCTGGAAGGCGGGGACTTTGTTTTATTTATCACTGTATCGCAGTCCCTGTAAAAGTATTTAGTACGTGATCAGCTCTCAGAAAAAAATTTGTTGAATGAAGGAATCAGGTGAATCTTTTATAACTAAAACCTTCTGATTTAGGAAATTGTGATGTGCAATGGAAGAGTTAATCTAATACTACCATTTCAGTGGGATTTAAACTCTTAAAGAGTTTGAGTCCTTTCTGATTTGGATATGGGACTGGGGAGCTCATCGGTGATTGATAAAATCGAAGAAATTATTGGTTTCTTCCAACAAAGTATTATTTTAATTTTTCATGCAGAAACAGAGTATGAATGGAAAGGGAGCTATGTCATTTTCTATCACCTGAAGTGTTTCCGACCATCCCACCATCTGGGATTTTGGCTTGGGAGGCAGGATTTCCATAATACACATGTGTGACCCTCTGCCTCTCCTCTCTGTCTCTCTTCTTCCCACAGCTCACTGAGCCTGAAGGTTGGGCTATTATTTTACATCTCCTTCCTGTCTGCTGGGGGCTTCTCCTATGGCATGTCCTCCTCCATCCCAACTCCCGTGCTATGCCTTAGTCTAAATGCTCAGTGCAGAGTTCAGGGAGAGAAACAAGTTTGCCAATGAGGGAACACACATACGTTGCGAAATACTTAAAAAATGACGCCCTGTTACGCATGCATATCTGTTATTTAGTTTAATCAAAGTTGAGGTCCTAGTATATGTAATGCTCTGTTTCTTTTGTTTCAATTTAATATTTCTTGAAGTTCTTTCCATATTCACACACACACACACCTACCTTATTCTTTTTTAAAAGCTACATAATATTCCATAAAAACTAACATCGTTTATTTAGCCAGTCTCTTACTGAAGGATGTTCAGGTCATTTCCAGTCATTTTCTATATAAATAATGTTGTACTGAACATTACTCTATAGTTTTGGTTTCCTTGCATATCTGTGTGAGTGTATCCTTTGGCTATATCTCTAGCAATGGAATTGCTATACCAACTGGTGTGTGTTTTTAAGATTGTCTAAGAAAGATCTAGCACTTTATAGTCTCATCTACTGATAGGAAAGTCATAGTTTTCCCTTAAGATTATGGCTTTTATAACTATGCTGGTGTTTAAGAGAGCATGAGATACATTTGGAAGAAAGAGAGGAAGAAACAGGAAGGGAAGAGATGAGTCATGGGGGATAGGTTCGTGGAGGTGGGGAATCATGTAGCCCTGGATGGGAATTTCAGCTCTGCCATTTCTTAACCATGTAACCTCAGTTCCCCCATGCATATGGGTTGTTGTGACGATCAAATCAGATAATACATGTGAAGTATTTAGTATTCAATCAATGCTTACTCTTAGTACTATTATCATGTGCTATGGTACACATAATATGGTACAATGGTAATGATGCTAAATGTTTAGCATGTACTAGGCACTGAAGGGAATGCAAAAGGAAGTACTAGACCTTATTCCAGACTAGCTGGAAAAACACAGTAAGCCTGTTGGAAACCATCAGGAAACAATGAAAGCCTTCAAAAGCTCCAAGTGTCCTAGGAACTCAGATCTACTTTAGAGATCATTATTTTTTTATGTTTTTTTTTTTAAAATAAACTTATTTATTTATTTATTTTTGGCTGCGTTGGGTCTGCGTTGCTGCACCTGGGCTTTCTTTAATTGCGGCAAGTGGGGACTACTCTTCGTTGCGGTGTGCGGGCTTCTCACTGCAGTGGCTTCTCTTGTTGCAGAGCACGGGCTCTAGGCACGCGGGCTTCAGGTTGTGGCACGCAGGCTCAGTAGTTGTCGCGCACGGGCTTAGTTGCTCCATGGCATGTGGGATCTTCCCAGACCACGGCTCGAACCCGTGTCCCCTGCATTGGCAGGTGGATTCTTAACCACTGTGCCACCAGGGAAGTCCCTAGAAATTATGTACGTGGATAATTTTTAAAAATCAGTTCTAATGAAATAATTTCTTTTTGGGAGTTTCATGCTTTTGAAAATTCTCTTTAATTTCACATGACTCTCTTGAAAGCATCTTATAAGTCCTGTGACAGCTTGCTATGTCAACCTCATTTTTCAAAGGTTCTGTGACATGTTTGTCATGGTTTCTGTAGAGTCAACATTCTGAAATTCCTTAAAAAATGTTACTGGTATCTGGGCTGCATATTTAGTTCAGGGTAGAGCTAAGGTAGATTTGGTTCTTCCAGTGGGTTTCAGAGGGAAATTTGGGGCTTTTTTAAAGCATTATCTTGTAAAATGTCAGTCTTGTGTGTGTCTCTGGTTGAGGGTGCGATGGTGTCTGCCCTGGGTCAATAGGGGGAAATGATGGAAAAATGAAACTTAACTGCAGCACTGTCCCACCAGGGAATGGAAGGACAGCTACAGCTTTCCCCCAGACTTGGCCCTATTATTACATCATGCCACCTCACTAGTGAGACTGTTGTTTGGCACCTTCTGCATTCTCTCCTCCATTACTCATCTCTTACAGTTTTAGGGTGAGTCAGACCTGATGTGGGCTCTCATTCTGGCTCTTACTACCTGTATGACCTTAGAGCAGTCTTTCACTCTGTGCTTGCTCATAGTCCAGTGGTGACAAATGTCTGTAAATGTGCATTTTAATAAGCACTTCCAGAGATTCTGTCATGGGAGGAAGGAGTGAGGACTTTTCAGGGAACTGAAATCTGGAGATGTGGAGTGACTTGCCTAAGAGCATACGACTAATCAGTGGCAAAGTCCGAAATGGATCCAGAGTTTCCTGACTCCTGGTCTAGCATTTTGTCTATAAAAGCAGTGGCCTACCGGGGGTGAGGGCATAGGGGAGGGGTCCTCTCCTGTTGTCTCCTACCATAAAGCAGCTTGAATGTTCCTCTTCGGAAAGACAGAGCCACCCATTCAGCTCCAAGGTGTGCCTCCTTACCTGCTTCCCCTTCCTCACAGCTCTTCCCAATGTTACTCCCTTCTTCAAGCTCCAGGTAAAAACCCAGTGTTCACTGCGGATACCTTTTTTCCCCATCACCCCATATGTGATCTTTTGGAAGTCCTGTCAGTTTTCTTTTGCAGATAACTTTCAGATTTATTTACTACTGTCTCTCTCTCTACCGCTATCACCCCAGTCTAAATTTCCACCATCTTTCACCTGGACCATAACTTTCGGTCTGTTCTCAGACGGAATTTTTCACAACGTGATTCTGTTCTCTCTCTACCACTTGGTTAAAAACCTTCAATGACTCCCGAGGGCTGTTAGGTTGGAGGTACCACCTGACATGAGCTCCAGTGGCCTGCAAGTTCTGGCTTTTCAGACTTACCTTGTACCGTTCTCCTCTCTGTGCTCCTTCCAGTTTCCTGAAGGTGTCAGCTCCTCCCTACCTTAGGGCCTTGGCACATGGTGCTCTTTTGCCTGGGATACTTTTTTTTTTTTTAATCTCTTCTTCTTTTGCTCTGTCAGTTCCTACTCACCCTTCAGATCTTAGCTCAAGGCTCACTTTCCCCAAAAAACTTTTCCTAACTGCTTCCAGTTATAGGCACTCCTAGAACCACTCCCTGCCCCCTCCCCCACCATGTATGTTTTTTGTTTTTTTTTTTTCGGTACGCGGGCCTCTCACTGTTGTGGCCTCTCCCGTTGCGGAGCACAGGCTCCGGACGCGCAGGCTCAGCGGCCATGGCTCACGGGCCCAGCCGCTCCGCGGCATGTGGGATCTTCCCAGACCGGGGCACGAACCCGCCTCCCCTGCATCGGCAGGCGGACTCTCAACCACTGCGCCACCAGGGAAGCCCGCCATGTATACTTATCAGTCTGTAATTCACACACTCATTTGCAGAATTACTTGATTGATTTCAGTCTTTTCCCCCTTATTGTATGTTCTATGAGAGCAGATTAAATGACTGTTTTTGTTCACTATTGTTCCCCCCGGTGTCTAGTTCAGTGCGTGGCACATAGTAGGTCCTCAATAAAAAATTTTTAATGAAACTTACGTTTAACTCTTCCTTAAATGTCCTCTTGATGTGTCTCATCTGGCTCCAAATACCCAAGAAGAAATAACATGCACATCTTTCACATACTTACATTTAGTTGGGCACATGTATATACATGTATGTCTTTTATGTTCTCTTTATCGTAAGGTAACTTCTACATTCAATTTCAGCCATCTTCATCAATACTTTATAATCTGAGTGTCTCAGATAGGAAATAGCAGGGGCCTCGTGACTGTGGGGAAGGGAAGTACTTTGTAAATTACCCTTCCTCTCTCTCTTTTACGGAGCTGCTGGGGAAGTCCCTTTGACCATGAAAGCCAGGGACAGAGTCAGACTGGAGGCCACAGACTATCATGGTTTTCATTCAGGCTTGAACCCTAGATTATTCAGAAAAATAAGATGGAGATCTATAGCTATTCATAGTCCACTGAATTCCTTTACCTGTGGGATTAATAGTATTAAGCTGCTCTCTGAGACTTTTTGGTTGATCATCTCAAGGGTTTTATACTCTTATAAATCATGATCACAAATTGCTTTATACTATAAGTTACACACAGAGAAGATCTGTGTGGTCGATGGTTGGGTTCTGCCGTGTAGGGCACCTCATCAAGTATATGTTCAGTAGGCCAAACAAAGTATTGGCCTGAGGCAGACATGGGGCGGGAGGTTCTGAGATCCTCCCTGGGGCATCTGGGAGTGTCCCCAAGAACAAGAAAGTTGACATTGTGAAGCTAGGGCTTATCTGAGGTAAGGCATGTGGTGCCTTTGCACTTAGTTCTTAGAAAGTGTTAGCCATCCTTTTATTCCTGTAGAGAACAAACAGGCACTGGTGCTTTAGTTGGGGGGAAGAAATAACACGCACAGCTCTTCTTTTCTCCAGGGCACAGGCACGTTGGAGTCTGTCTACTTGTTTATTAAGAAACTCCAATGGTCTGTCACACTTTTATAAAGTGAGGCTTTTCTTTTAGAAATGCAATCCTAAATAGAAGAGTCTATAACATGCTTCAAGTGTTGGCAAAGAGGAAGCTTTTTCTGAGTACCTCTTGTTGTGTAACCACTGAATTCAGGCCTGAGCTATGAGAATTAGTCGTAAAACAGGTCCCCTATTGTAACTTTTACCACACTTTTACTCTTCGTTTATGGACCTTATCACACGTGTAATTATTTGTTATTTGTGTCTTTTTTTAAAAAACTGAATTGTGTCACTCCTACTAGGCCTCTGTGGGAGCAAGAATCTCTATTTTGATGACCTCTGTCTGTATCCAGAGGGCCTAGAACCACCTCTGGTGTAGGGTAGGTGCTCAATAACCATTTACAAGTATCAGTTCACTTCATCCTCCCAGGAGCCTGGAAGGCAGATATCACTATTATCCCCATTTTATACATCGGGAAGTTGTGACACAGAGCAGTTGAGTAGTTTGCTAGTTGATAGCAGAGTCCAAATAGTAGCTAGATAGTAGAACCAAATCAGTCTAGATAGGTTAATCATTATATCTTCTGCCACAAATAAATGTTTGTTAAAAGAATGAAGGCCCCATGGGAATAGAGTTGGAGCAGCTTTTCGGCTATGTGATACATGAATCATTCAGACAGACATATTCAGGTTTCAGTTAGTTGGGAAGACCTAGCTAGTGTGTCCCTGAGCCAGGGGGAAGGGGTGGAGGAGGGGGCCTGGTGAGGAGGTATTAAGTGGAGTAGGCAAGTCTGGGCAAAAGTACTCCAGGAGCCAATGTGGTCTGCCTGACCTGTTTTACAATACTCCTCTCATTCTGGATTAGAAGTCAAGATCCCGGTTGTTTCTGTACTTGGAAGCAGAGTGGCCTAAGCGGGAAGAGTATTTTCCAAGATTCCTGAAACCAAACATAGAGCTTGTGTGCATTCTAGTTGTACAATTTTTTCTTACCGTCTCTGATACTAGTGACAAGCTAGAGCAGGTAACAAGTTCAGGGAGGTTTGTGCTTGCCTGTGACATGCTCTCCTTCTTAAAGATGCCCTTATTTTTTTCAGGTCCTTAAAATGTAATTTTAAACAAGTTCTTTACAAATTATTTATGCTTATGGTTTTAAAAATGAAATCAACCAGCACAGGCCACAAAATGTAGGGTAACAGTACCGTCATCCAGAAACCTTTTGTGTATCTCTCAGCCTGCATATAGTTTCATCTTTTTTTTCTCTCTCACATAAATGAGGACATACTATATTATGTGTTTTGAATTCTTTTCTTTTTAAAAGTAGATTTATTTTGGAGACATCTGGATTAGTATGGTAGATTGAACACATAATTTTTCTGCCTTCCAAAACTCCACTAAAACTATGGAAAGGGATTTCCTTTTAAGGCAAAAAGTTATAAAGATGGAGCAAATAAAAGAGGAATCAAAAGCTCATAACATTTTAGAAGCAGAAATGCAGGTGGAAGAGTGACAACTGATGTAGTAGACCCAGGAAAGCTGAACAACCATGGAGAAAGCTGCGAGTCACCTGTTCTAACCCGAGATGCCCAAAGGCTCAGCATCTGACAACTGGAAACATGAGTATTAGGGTGGTGAGGAGAGGGCAGTAAGAGATGTGTGGATCCGTGTATCTGGGCTGGGAATGCAAGACACAGGTGAAGGCACGGATTCTGTACTGAAAATAGTAACTATGCACATACTAATGCATGTGCATACTAAAGACTTTTTTCCATTTGGTTCCCTGAGCTCAGCAGTCAGGCCTTCATCCTCCAGGTAGGGGTAGAGTATACTGAAGGGAACCATATCTGTGTAAGCAGAAAGACATAAAGATACACCGTATTGCCCAGATCACTCTGCAATGAAGCTCAAAGTCAGTAAGCCCCATCCTCAAACTTGAAGCTTCCAATCATCCCCTTTTCCCCCTGCTTTTAAACATGAGCAGACAGTAGCTATGTGAGGACAGCAGCTATCATGAGAATGTCCAAAATAAACAGAAAAGCAACTTATAAGAAAGACTGTGCAGTTAGAAGAAAACCTGACATTAATACCCTCAGGGAAAATATTCCTTCCATGAAAGAAGAACAGGATGCTATAAAAAGTAATGTTTGGAAACAAAAATAATCCTTGGATATTGGAAACATATCAGAAATGAAAAGAAGCGTTGGATAAAAAGTTGAGGAAACTCCTAGAAAGTAGAGCAAGAAGGAAAGAGTTGAAAATAAAACAAAAAGAAGAAAATTAGAGGATGAGTCCAGGAGATCCAACAACCCAACAATAAAAGTTCCAGAAAGAAAGAGAGAGCAGAGAACATGAAGGCGGGGGGGACATTTTTCCAAACTAAAGGACGTGAATTTTGAGATTAAAGGGGCCCAATAATTCCCCAGTGCAATGGGTGAAAAAATACCTCCAGCGTAATTGTGAAATTTCATTACCTTGGGAATGTGGAAGATTCTACAAGCTCCCAGAGAGAAAAAAACAGGTCACATACAAGTGATCAGCAATCAAAATGGCTTTGAACTTCTCAGTAGCAGCACTGGAAGCTAGAAGGCCATGGGCAATACTTTCAAAAATATGAAGGACATTTATTTCCCACCTAGATTTCTATAGAAGCCAAACTATGAGTCAAGTGAAAAGGTGCAAATGAGAGGCAAATGTTAAAAAATTGCAAAAAGTCCCCCTTCTCAGGAAGCTCCTCGAGGATCACTCCATATCGATGAGTAAATAAGCCAAGAAAGAGGAAGACATGGAATACAGAAGATCCATCACTGCGGAGAAAGGAAGGGAATCTCCTGCAGAGTGGTGAAGGGAGATCCCAGGATGACAATTATGCATCAGATATAGAGGGCAATCAGTACAGATTGGAACAGCTTGACTCAGGAGGTGGGTTGAGAGCTGTCATCACCAAATCTTCTGTTATTGTACCAGTCCTTTAAAAAAATATATTATTGTGGTAAAAAACATGTAACAAAAATTTACCATCTTGGCCATTTTATTTTTTAATTTTTTAATAAATTTATTTATTTATTTTTGGCTGCGTTGGGTCTTTGCCGTTGCGCACAGGCTTTCTCTAGTTGCAGCGAGTGGGGGTCACTCCCTGCCGTGGTGCATGGGCTTCTCATTGGGGTGGCCTCTCCCATTGCAGAGCACAGGCTCTAGGTGTGCATGGGCTTCAGTAGTTGTGGTGCACGGGCTTAGATGCTTCACGGCACGCAGGATCCTCCCGGACCAGGGCTCGAACCTGCGTCCCCTGCATTGCCAGGCAGATTCCCAACCACTGCACCACCAGGGAAGCCCTTGGCCACTTTAAAGTATACAGTTCAGTAATGTTAAGTATTTTACACTGTTGTGAAATAGAGCTCCATAATGTTTTCATCTTACAATACTGAGAGTCCATACCCATTAAAGAACAACTCCCCTTCCCTCCTTCCCCCACCACGCTACTTTCTGTTTCTACGAATTCAACTACTTTAGAGACCTCATATAAGTGGAATCATACAGTATTTGTTTTTTTTGCAACTGGCTTTGGTTACTTAGCTTAATGTCCTCAAGCTTCATCCATGTTGTAGCATGTGACAAGATTTCCTTCCTGAAGACTTAATAATATTCTATCACATGTTTACACCACATTTGGTTTATTCATTCATTCATTAATGGACATTTGGGTTGCTTCCGTTTCTTTACTATTATGAATAATGTTGCTATAAACACTAAAATACAAATATCTCTTTGAGACTCTTCTTTCAATTCTTTGTGATATATGCTCAGAAGTGAGATTGCTGGATCATATAGTAGTTCTAGATTTTTAATTTTTTGAGGAAGTGCCATATTATTTTCCATCCCATTTTATAATTCCAAATAGTTCACAAGGGTTTTAGTTTCTCTGTATCTTTGCTAACACTTATTTCCTTCCTTCTTCCTTCCTTCCCTCCTTCCTTTCTCGCTCCCTCCCTTCCTTTCTTTTTCTTCCTTCCTTCCTTTCTTTCTTTCTTTCTTTCTTTCTTTCTTTCTTTCTTTCTTTCTTTCTTTCTTTCTTTCTTTCTTTCTTTCTTCCTCTCTCTCTCTCTCTTTCTAGTAGCCATCCTAATGGGTATGAAGTGGTATCTTATTGTGGTTTTGATTTGCATTTCTCTGGTGATTAGTGATGGTGAGCATCTTTTCATCTTGGCCATTTGTATTATCTTTGGAAAACGTCTATTCATGTCCTTTGCCACATGGTGTATATATAAGGATCCAACTTCACTCTTTTGAATGTGGATATCCAGTTTTCCCAGCACTGTTTGTAAAAGAGACTGTCCTTTCCTCATTGAGTGGTCTTGGTATATTGTAAAAGGTCATTTGAAGTTTGATTCTGGACTCTCTATTCTATTTCATTGATTTGTATGTCTATATCAGCACCATATTGTTTTGCTTACTGTAGCTTTATAATATGTTTTGAAATCAGAACGTGTGAGTCCTCCAAATTTGTTCTTTTTTTTTTTTTTAATTTTGGCCATTGAGGGTCCCTTGAGATTCCATATGAATTTTAGGATAAATTTTTCTATTTTTGCAAAAAATGCTATTGGGATTTGATAGGGATTGCACTGAATCTGTAGATTGCTTTGGGTGGTCTGAACATTGTACTAGGTTTTTTTTCTTTTTTTTTAACTGTATAAAACTGCTGGAAGATGAGTTATTGACCAAAATGAAGTATAAAGTAAGAAAGTGGAAGATGGGAGACCAATGTGAACTGATAGATTGCCTGATGGGATTGACCAGTAGAATATTGTACTGAAGGCCATTGGACAGTGTGGAACAGTTGGTATAATAGTTATAAAGATAGGCAAGCTAATAAAAAGCAAGGTGATTATTAAATTAAGAGAAAAAGGAAAAAAAAGAAGGGAAGCATTATCCCAGCACATTATAGTGCTTGGCTGTGATTAATATTTGCATGGGTATATAATGTAAATATTGACTATTTAGCTAATCAAAAAGTATGATGTAAATGAAGTTGTGAGAGAGAAAGTACAGTTGTAGGAGACCTGGACCTTCATCTGCCCATAATAGGAAGTTAATAATGGATCAAAATACACAAATATCTTTGATTGTATAGAGCCATGCTCTCCGATACTATGGTCACTGGCCACGTGTGGCTACTGAGCATTGGAAATGTGACTGATCCAAATTGAGATATGCTGTTAGTGTGAGCTACAGGCTGAATTCTGAAGACTTAGTACAAAAAAAGAATGCAAAATATCTCATTAAGAATTTTTATATTGATTACATGTTGCAATGATAATATTTTGAATATATTGAGTTAAATAAAAGATGTTATTAAAATTCATTTCACTTTTTTTTAACATTTTAAAAAATGTGGCTACAGGAAATTTAAAATTACATATGTGGCTTGCATTATATTTCTGGTGGGCAGCACTGATTTAGAAATAAGGTGATATGTAAATGTTACAAGAAACATCTAAGATAGTGAGAAGTGATTGTCTCTGGGGAAGGAACTGGGGGGCCTGGGGAGGTGTGGAACAGGGAATTACTGTTTTTTGTTGTAAGCCTTTTATTATAATTTGATTTTTAAAATGAGTGCATATCTGACTGTTAAAGACAATTTAATTGATACATTCATTTGTCCAGTTTCCCCGTTCGATATGGGTTTATCTGATCTTTTAGGAATTGCATAATAGTCCGCTGTAAGAAGTTACTGTAATTGCTATAATTAGTCTTTTTTATGGATACTTAAGCTGTTATTAGATTTTTTTTTTTTTTTTTGCTATTTCAAACGTCGCTTTAATGACTATTTCTGAACATAGACCTTTGCCATATTATATCTACAAGACGAATATCCAGAAGTGGGCTTCTGGGGCAAAGGGTATGTGCACTTAAAGTTTTGATAGACCAATCAAATTTCTTTTCTGAGAAATTATACTAGTTTACACCCCCCATTAACAATACCAGCTTCTCCACACTTTGATCAAAATGGAAGTTATCAAATTTCTTAGCCCTTATTCTTTTGTTATTATTTGTGATGTTGGGCATCGTGTGTATGTTTTATTGACCAGTGTTTTCACTCTGTTACCTCCTTTGCTCATTTTTGTTTGGGGCTGCTGTCTTTTTCTACATGACTTATAAGAGTGGATATATCCTTTCTAGATTGATTCCGAGGGCTATTGTAGATGGGAAAGTTGTTTGTCCCCCTAAAAGGAGACCAATCCAGAAGTATCTGATGAGGGAACAGGTGAGAATGTCTCTGTTGGTGACATTTCATATTTGGCAAAAAAGTCATTTAAATAAATAGAACCACATGTGTCCCAGAAACAAAAACAGCCAACCAACCCTGCTAAAATTGTGGCTGGTTATTAGGGTAATAAAAGATTGTTTTGAGGAGGAAAGTAATTTTGTGGTGAGAATAAGATTGGCTTTTTTGTTAGATCTGTGCTCTTTCTTGACTCCTTTATTTAACTTCATTCTGTTTCCATAATTTGTCTTCAACCCTAACCATATGAAAATACTGTATCATTCAGTCTGAATATTTATGCACACACCCTGCTTTAACAAAAATACAAACTATGAAATGGTTTTCCCCTTCCACATTCTTCTATCCCTTTACTGTCCAGAAGACAGGACTCAGGAGCAGAGGCTGCTGAGAAGATGGGGCCCACGCCTTGGATACACATGGTCTATTGAGTTCAATTAGAAGGTTGCACACAGGTGTTTATAGTCATCATTATTCTGCCAGGGGAAAGAGTCATTTCTGATATAGCAGCAGCTAGTGGTAATTTAACTTCTCTTTCCCCCAATTTAGTAGTAAAATGTTTGCATAAAAATGAAGAACGAAAATGTGTTGAGGATGGAGAGGTATGTGATGGAGGTATGTAAGGTGCAAATCAACACAGGGAGGTAATAGCTTAAAATCTAAACATAAGTATCTCTCCACTTATTTTTCTTATTTTTGGTTCTCTTCATGCTAACCAAAAGCCCCAGATAATGTCAGAAAGTACATGTCTTTATCACTATGGAGGCTTCTCCTCAGCCACCCCAGACTGTAGGTTTGTATCCTTCTGCTCTTAAACATCTCTCAGGGAGAGAGGGCTTCATGACCATCCTCAGAAAACCATATGAGTGTCAAACCCTCTTATAAGTCAGAAGGATCTTGCTTCACTTAGCTAGGATCATTTCCTCTTCTATCTCTTATGGATATGCAAAGAAACGAAACCACTATTCATAACCTAACAACCTTCCACAGGCTTCTTATATCACTTCTATCCTGGCTTCTTCAAATTACAAGAATGTTCCTCTGTGATACTTTTTTTTTTTCTCTACACGCTTGAACCCTTGAATAATTTCACAGCTCCTTTCTGACTTCTCTCTCCATATGACACCAAAATTATTCTCTTTTACCGTTGATATTTGCAACTGAGAATTTAGTTGTTTTTTTTTTTTGCGGTATGCGGGCCTCTCACTGTTGTGGCCTCTTCCGTTGTGGAGCACAGGCTCCGGACCCGCAGGCCCAGCGGCCATGGCTCACGGGCCCAGCCGCTCCGCAGCATGTGGGATCTTCCCAGACCGGGGCACGAACCCATGTCCCCTGCATCGGCAGGCGGACTCTCAACCACTGCGCCACCAGGGAAGCCCCGAGAATTTAGTTATTTTAATGTAACTCGTGGTAGAAATTGAAAGTGATGGTGTTGTTTTGCCTTTGCTGAAAGACTTCATCTTTTTCTCTCCTGCTTCCAGCCTCCAAACTTCAGCTCCAGCCACCAGTAATAACAACCTGTTCTTAGGGCTTACAATATAAATTCAACAAAATTTATGAGTTCCAGCATTGTGCCAGAAGACTTTTTCTTAGGAAACACTCCCAACTAGAATAATTCATTGTTACAACAGAATTCTCCAAAGGTCTGCCAAAATTCTAGGCACCAGAGTTTTGGAGGGAAGTCTGGTAGAGCCCACCACGTGGGCACATGGAGGAACCTCTATCTGTAACCTCTGAAGACAGATGAAAGGTCTATTGAGATTGAAGGAGCAAATACCATGGGATTAGAGCTTGATATAATTTACTATGCAGTTAACTCCAGCATAATAATGTACAGCACACTGTCAAAGGTTTCCAGTAGGGTACTGATCCCCACTTCCCCTTCTCCTGCCTTAAGGCATTGGTGAACCTAGTTCTTATCTGAGTGTGGATAAGGCAGGTTCCTTCCTTCCATTCTGGCTTAGATCTCTGTGTTCTTGTGCTATGCTAGTCAGGGTAGGAGTGGCCAAGATCTTGAATGAAGAATCTTATTCTCATCCTCTGTTTTTGTGCTCTTTCAAAGTTCTATCTACAGTTCTTGCCAATCGTTGAAGGAGTGTGTGGTAAGCCTGTTGGTTGTCACTTATTATTGAGAAATAACTTTCCTTCTCTCTTTATAGGTAGCCTTGTTCTGCTCTATGTTCTTTTCCTCTGGTGATCTGACACTGCGTTCTGTCCATTCCCCTTGGCTGGAAAAACTACTTCAGCTTTCTTTCCCCATTTTTTTAAAGAATGAGTGTTGTCTCTCCTATTTACAGCACACATTCAATAGAGAAGATTTGGAAAACAGCAAAAGCACAAGGGAAAAATGATTCATAATTTTACTATCCAGAAGCCATCACTATTAGTATTTTAGAATACATATACATACATGTATATATGCATTTTAATTTATATTACAAAATAACTGTCATACTGTGCTTCCTATACAGCTTTTCATTAATAGTTTTTTTTTTTTTTTTTTTTTTGCGGTACGCGGGCCTCTCACTGTTGTGGCCTCTCCCGTTGCGGAGCACAGGCTCCGGACACGCAGGCTCAGCGGCCATGGCTCACAGGCCCAGCCGCTCCGCGGCATGTGGGATCTTCCCGGACCGGGACACGAACCCGTGTCCCCTGCATCGGCAGGCAGACTCTCAACCACTGCGCCACGAGGGAAGCCCCATTAATAGATTTTATTCAATTTTATGGACATAGATTATTTCTATTTTTCTATCACATATTATATTGCCATGCATATGATTGCACAGACCTCTTTGCTCTCACTTGACATTTTCTTCAGAATAAAATCCTAGAAGTGAAATTGTAGCGTCAAAGGGCATGTACATTTTAAGGCTTATGATAAATATTGCTGCATTGCCCTTCATAAAGGTGATACCAGTTTGCTCTCCCACCAGCAGTATATGGGAATGTTCATTGCTCGCAACTGTGGTCAACAGCAAGCACTTAAGTTTTTTATCTTTTTCAGTTTGATGAGTATAAATAGTATCTCAGTGCTTAATACGGCATTTCTTTGATTATGAGCCTGAATATATTTATGTGTATTTCATGGTCAGCTATAGCTTTTTTTGTGATTTGCTTCTTTAGATCTTTGGCCCTTTGTTTTGTTCATCTTTTTATTTCTTCGTATTGATAAATAAATTCCACTAACTCCCTGGCAACGTGGCAGAGTGGTTATTATTCTGGAGCCAGACTGCCTGAGCCTGAATCCCATTCTACTTCTCATTGGCTGTGTAACCCTGGGTAAGTTACTTAGCCTCTCTGAGCATCAGTTTTCTTACCTGTAAAATGAAGATTTGTGCTGACCTTAGATGGCTGTTGTAAGGATTAAATAAATTAATATACGGAGAGCACTTAAAACACTGGCACACAATAATTGCTAAATAAGTATGTTATTATAAATACTTAAGGTACCCTCCATGTTGTAAGAATATTGACCATTTATTATATATGTTGCAAATAGCATCCCCTATTTTTTTTTTCTGACCTCACCGCCTGGCATGTGGGACCTTAGTTCCCCGACCAGGGATTGAACCCGCAGCCCCTGCACTGGAAGCGCAGAGTCTTAACCACTGGACCGCCAGGGAAGTCCCAGTGTCCCCTGTTCAAAAAAATTTTATATATGGTTTTTTAACCTATGAAATTCTGGAAATCAAAGTTATCAATTTTTTTCCCTTTATAATAGCTTCTACCATGGTATAATGCATAGAAAGTTCTTTCGTATTCCAGTATTATGTAAATATTACCATATTTTCATCCAGGGTTTTGTTTGCTCTCTCATTTGTTTGTTTCATTTAAAAATTTTAAATTATGTGAACTACATGGAATTAATTTTGGTAAACAGAGTGTGGTAAGATACTAATATTATTACTTTTTAATATCTTGGTCTCTTATCTTCCTATTTATTTAAAACAACCACCCTTATTATGAATCGTCATATATGGTGATTACTCCTATGTACTTGTTAGTTTCTAGACTTTCTATTCCATTTCACTGAGCTCACTGTGTCTTCTGTTACCAATGCCACATTGCTCAAACTATTGTAGTTTTAAATATATCTTATTTTCTGGCCGTGAAGGTGCTTCCTTTGTTATTTCTCCTTTTTATTTTCTTAGCTAACACATCTCATTAACTTTGGAATAATTTTTTCAAATTTCAAAAAAAGTTTTTATGATTGAAATTTTAATTAAACATAGAAATTATTGTGGAATGAGTTGACAACTTTACAATCCTGACTTTTCTCATTCAATAAGCTAATTTATGTCTATTTAGCAAATATTTTACATATTTCAGTAAAATTTTGTTTTGTTTTTCCAAGCCTGATTTTTAAAAATATTGTGGAAAAAGCACATAATTTTTTTTTATTTAAGAAAAATATAGGTCCTATATATTTCTTTTTAGATTAATTCCTGTGTATTTTATGTTTTTGTTGTGCTTTGGGAATAGAATATTTTTCTATTATATATAAAATTTGCATCATACATGGAGGAAAGTCTTTGTATATTTTATAACTGGTTGTCTTTCCAAACTGTCCTATTTATACTAATAGATGTTACTTGATATGATTTTTACTAGGAATCATATCATTCGAATAGTATTTTTGTGGCTTCTTTTGTGACACTTTTTTTTTTTTTACTTATTTTTTTTCTTGTCATTACTAGACAAACTTCTAGACTGTTAAATGCTTGCATGGTTCTGAGCATTCTTGTCTAAGTTCATTTTTTTACTGAGAATATTGGCTGTTGATTGGAGCTAAGAATGCCGTGTCTGGAGTTATAACTAAGAACAGATTTTTCATTGAACAAAGTCACAAAGGCCTATCACATCTGTGATAGAACCACTCTACATCGTTTGTGGTTGTAATCACTCAAGGGTGGAACTGTTTACAATTTTGTGTCCAAAATGACTTAATCTGCGTGTATTATATGATTTAATTCTCCTAACAGATCTAGGAAGTAGATATTGTTATTTGTGTTTTCAGATGAGGAAGCCAAACTTCAGACGAATACACAAATTGCTTAATCCTCAGCCACACAACCACCACATGACAAGGGTGTATTTGAGCTAATCCCACTTGGTTTTTTGCCCTGGTGCTTCACAAAGTGATGGTAGGAGTTACAAATTGTATTACTCTGTGAAATCCAAAAGGGATATCAAGACATAGATAGATAGATAGATAGATAGATAGATAGATAGATATAGTCTTAACTTTGTAGCTCTCAAATTTTAATATTCATAAGAATCACCTGGAGTGCTTTAAAAGTACAAATTCTTGGGTCCTACTTTCAGAAAGTCCAATTCCTATGGCTTGGGCTGGGCTGGGGCCCAGAGATCTGTAGTTTTGAAAGAGGAGGTTCACAAATCCCCCTTTAAGAAACAACATTTTAACTGTATAACTAAGGATATTATGTCAACCAATCACATCTTATAACTATTTGGGATGTAGAAATTCTGGTTAGAGCTAATGTAACAAGGGACTCCATGACAGCTATTCTAAGGTTCTTTTCTTACACAGTGCAGTCCTCCTGGATCAGTCACCAAGTCTGTTTAGTTTAAGTCGAGGAAGAAGGAACCAGTGTTCTGGCTGAGTTGTGTGAAATGTAATTATTGTATTGAATAGGATTTTGCTGATAGTGTCTACCATATGGAGGAAGTGCTTTCTTAAAAATCTTTTGCTAGGACCATCATTTTACCCATAAGTAATCATGCAGTTTCTCCAATGTGTTTGTTCTTCATCCACTGCCATTTCAAGCAAGTTCTTATCTGGAATTCTCTCTTTTACACCTGGTATAAGCCTGTGAATTTGGGAGCTTTTAAAAGAAATAAAGTAATTTTTCATTATCAGATTATATTATAAAGATTAACCACTATATCTTCAGTTTAATCAGAAAGAAATGCTTTGCACTTACACTCAGGTCGCATTTATTCTAGTGGCATTAAACAGACACAGACTGGGTACATGTGAAGTTATTAACCCCTTATCTTGATTACTTAATCTTACCTGTACTATTTTGGACTACAATTTTCCTATTAGAGAATAGATCTTACATACATGTTAGGTCAGGTTTATCTTCTCCATACATATTCCATATTTTCAAACATTAAATGAAAGTTCTCACAGTTTCTAAGATTATGGATAGGAACTGATTTTATTACAGTTTTTGGAAAGCAGCCCCAAGCAGAAGTATCACCGTAGTGGTGTTTCACGAAAGGGTAGTTCCATTTACTTCAAAGGACATCTTTATTAAAGAAAAAAAAAATCTCCAAACACAGTGTATCTTAATTCACACGAGTTGGAAAGCAGGATATACCTGGTAGAAAAGAGGCTGTGAAATCAACCCCTTGCACAGTTCCCAGCTGTCAAGGGGCTGGAACAACGGTGTCTGAACTCTTTACAAGATCCTTGGATACTGATGAATTGGTCCACATACTCTTAACATGTAGATGCCTAAATGGTGCAACTCCAGGTCCCAAATAACGCTTGGGTCTGGGTGCCTTGGAGATTAAATTTGCCATTAGAGATGACTTTTCCTTATTAGATAGTCCTCTTTTCACAGTTCCCTGGGGAGATGGTTTAATAATTAGTCTCTAATTCCTTGATTTATCAGAATGATTTTTGCCCTGATGAGACCACCAGAGAGAAAGGCAGGGAAAGATGAGGAGCTGAAGAGGGGAAAGAGCCTGGAAAAAGTATGAGCGGACCATGCTGGGCCCTGGCTAGTTTCTGCCTGCCAGCCTCTTGGGAACTGTTGTCTCCTCTGCTTGCTTACTTGACTCTGCCATTCTGTGTCCGCTGGGTATTTTTGAGACATTATCTGAAGTCACAGAAAAAACCCTTACAGGTTGATTAAGCTTCCACTTCCTTCTTCAGCATGTGTAGATTCTGATTCCCACCAGGGCTCACTTGGGAACTTAGAGGAATATTCTTTGCAAAGGGAACAAGTGTGATGCTGCTGCTGCTTTTGGGGTCACACTCTGTTACAGTAAAATTTGAGGGCACTCTACCCAGTGTAACATGACACTGAATATTAATGCAATTGCCAATGGGCTCCCATCCACCTTTCAACCCTGCTTCCTAGGGATGGGCTCATTCTAGTACTTACCTTTTGGGGAGGGACTAGGAAGCATCTTCCTTCTGATCATTTGACTCTTGATCAGTTCATTAATTAGTCAGTTGCCTATACCTTGAATAAATACAAATGCTTTTCCATTTAAAAATATTTTAAAATTAAAAAATATTATTTTTCAGTAACCTTTCAGTATCATAATAGCTAACTGCAATTTACAGCATTAAAATGTTATCCCTGCTTATCCCACTATGGTGTAGTTTATTACACTTAAAAAAATCATAACCTGAGGTTTTCTTTAGAATTAGATCTTTCCCTGATATCATCCTTTCTTCCCTCCTTTGTTTCCTTTCTTCCTTTCATTCACTAAACATTCATTGCACCCCAGACATTTAACAGTCATTGTCCTTTGGGAACTTTTAGCAGGGGTGGGGATTTGGAGGGAGTGTCTCAGCTGGTTTGTTAGAGTTACATAGCACAGAGGGCCACTGAAGGAAAGAGAAGGTGACCTAAAATCAACAATTCTTCCTTCCCAAGAACATAACATTTAACCTTCAACTTTTCATTTTCACTTAAAAACTCTATTTCTCAAAGAGTACCTTGCCCTAAACTGTTTACTTACTTTTTCCTCTTTACCATCATAATCAAAAAACATTAATGAATCACTTGAATGGTTTTCTGTCATCTTAAGCTGTTATCTACTCATCTCCTTGGCCACTTCCCCAAATACTTTGAGGTTCTTGACACCTGGAATTCCTACTCCTGTCATCTTCTTTGGGGAGCATTAGTGACCACATAGCTGATCCTTCTAATGTTCCTTTTCTGAGGAGAGACCTCCTCAGTGCCAGTGATCTTCACTTCTTTTCCATTTCAACTTTCCACACCATTGGCCTCACCTTGTTTTTTGCCATCTAGCAGGGCTGCTTCACCCATAAGGTCTTTTTTTTTTTTTTTTTTTTTTTGCGGTACGCGGGCCTCTCACCGTTGTGGCCTCTCCGTTGCGGAGCACAGGCTCCGGACGCACAGGCTCAGCGGCCATGGCTCACGGGCCCAGCCAGCTCCGCGGCATGTGGGATCCTCCCGGACCGGGGCACGAACCTGTGTCCCCTGCATCGCCAGGCGGACTCTCAACCACTGTGCCACCAGGGAAGCCCACCCATAAGGTCTTAAAGGCCAACATTCCACCCTGATAAGAGCTTCTGATCTACCTACCCTGTCACTCCCTTTTTCATTACGTCAGCTCTTGGATCTCACGGGTCCTTCAGTTCCTTCCACTTCAAGTGGATCAATCAAAAGTTCTCTTTTGATTTCACTTTCTTTCCTAGGCATCATAGACCTTATTGTATATCCATCTGGGGTGTGTATATGTGTGTGTGTATGTGTGTTTGTGTGTGTGTATGAATGTATGCTTCATCTCTTCTGTTTCAGGTTATCTATTTTTACTGCTATAGAATTTATATGTAGTATATTATACGCAGTAAAATGCACAAGTCTTAGATGTACAGCCTGAAGAATTTTTACATATGTATCTCCTATGTAACCACCACCCAGATCAGGATATAGAACATTTTCCATTACCCCACAGAATTCTGTCCATCTCCTTTCCAGTTAATAACCACCCTCCACATGTAGCCACTATCATGACTTCTAATCAGCAGAGCTCAGATTTGCCTATTCTTGAGCTTCCTATAAATGGAAAAGTTTCTACTTCATAGAAATTAAGATTTAAATAATTTGTTACTGGTCACCACATGGTGAGAATCAGAGTTTTAAATGTGTTCCATTAGCTTAAGACACACACATGCACAGCTATTCTAATAAAGGGAAAAAAGATCCTGTTCATCATATGTTACTAAGATTTTTGTTCTTTCCTCAGTCATTTGTCACTGGAGACTCTATCATTCTTGGCATCTGGTGACATTTAGCTCAAAGTCTTGATGCTCAGGTGTCATCCCCATATCCAACTCCAGAAAAGGAAAATGGTCCTTCTGTGTCTTTCTCTGAGTCCACTCTTACTTACAGAGGGATGCAACTGAGCCCAAGCAAAGACTCCTTTGGTTGGGAACCAAAGATGCTTTTTAAAAAAATTTTTTAAATTTTTGGCTGTGTTGGGTCTTTGTTGCCGCACACAGGCTTTCTCTAGTTGCGGCGAGCGGGGGCTACTCTTCATTGCGGTGCGTGGGCTTCTCATTGCGGTGGCTTCTCTTGTTGCAGAGCATGGGCTCTAGGCATGCAGGCTTCAGTAGTTGTGGCTCGTGGGCTCAGTAGTTGTGGCTCGCAGGCTCTAGAGTGCAGGCTCAGTAGTTGTGGCACATGGGCTTAGTTGCTCTGTGGCATGTGGGATCTTCCTGGACCAGGGCTCGAACCTGTGTCCTCTGCATTGGCAGGCGGATTCTTAACCACTGTGCCACCAGGGAAGCCCCAAAGATGCTTTTGGGGAGCCAAGCTCCTATGCAAACAGGACACATAGCTATAGGGCAAGCATGTTATACCTTGATTTGAGTAGGGAAGGAAGCAAAGTTTGCTATAATTTTGGTTGAGTATATTCCTTTAAGTCTTCCAATATAATAAGGTACAAACTATTATTGGTCCAATTTGTCCAGGACCTTTGTTGTATGAAAGAGAACATATAGTATCAGGTTCCAGAGGAGTCAACCACATGTATTGTTTGTCTCAATCTCTTTGTAGTCTCCAGATTACTTTTTTTGTGCTCCCAGGGATCCACCCTGGGTCCTCTTTTTCCCTCCCTCCACACGCTCTCTCTGGGGAATTTCATCATCATCTGCTATGGCTCCAGCCGTCATCTCTATGGGTGTGACTCCCACATATGTTCATATCAACTGAAGCTTGGGCTTAGTCCCTTCCTGGATATCTCCACATGCATGTTTCCCAGGCATCGGCAAGCCAGTAAGTCCCTAACTGGACTTGATCTTTCTGTCCTGCACATCTGCTCACCATCCTGTACTCTATGTATTGATGAGGTAAGTCTCGCCATACCCTCACCTAGGAGTTCTACCTCATCATGTTCTCCTTGACCTGTCTCTTCCTCTCCACTTGCACTGTCACTGCCCCAGTTCAAGGCTCACCATCTCTTGCAAGATCTTGCCTTAAAGCCTCCGCATTCTGTTCCCCTTCACCTGTTCTGCTCCTACTGCCAGGGGGAATGTTTCTGACACAGTATCTGATCATATTACTGTCTGATTCAAAATGCTTCAGTGACTTCCCATTTCAGCTTCTTAATCTGTCATGCAAGACTTTCATGGTCTGGCCCCTGCCTACTTGTCCAGACTTATCACCTTGCTACTCTCCCTTCACACTTTGAGCTTCAACAGTGCTGAACTATTAGACATTCTCTGAATATACTCTATGCTGTGCCTTTGTGCTGCTGTTCACTTGTCCTGAAATGCCCTCTTTCTCTTGTCTACCTGAGAAGAGTAGAGCAGCCTTGATGCCATCTAGTTTGTGAAGTCTTCCCTAATTCTCTATCCTTTACGCATAGGGTCCTCAGTTCTACAGACATAGGGAAATGAATTCTGCAGACAACCTGAGTGAGCCTGCAAGCAGCTCCATGAAGACAAGCATCTTCCAGTATTGTAATTATCTGTACTCTCTATCTCCTACTCATCTATAAGTTCCTGGAGGGCAGAGACCCTTGTTTGGCTTTGCACAGAAATTATGTTCACTATCATTTGTTAAATGAATGAATGAATAGAGGGTAGCACTGTATTGGGTACTTTGCAAATAAATTTGACACCACTTCGTTACCTTCTTTTTCTGATTAATCACTGGTGCCTTGACAACTGGGGCGGTTGAAACTTCAGGACCTGCGTCTGCGGTGGTAGCGAAGGAGACAGTTGAGAGGGTGGAGAAGGGTGTTCCAGGCATTGGGTGTGTTTTTGTTTTATTTTATTTTATTTATTTTAAAAATGTTTTTGGCCACACCATGTGGCGTGTGGGATCTTAGTTCCCCAACCAGGGATTGAACCCACACCCCTTGCATTGGAAGCTTGGAGTCTTAACCACAGGACCACCAGTGAAGTCCCACTTTGGGTGTGTTTTTGGAAGAGGCTTCTGTGCATGAGTAGAATGTTGCTAGGAAGACACTTGGAGCAGATTTGCCTAAGCAGTGGCAGGGTGGGCATCACAGAAGTGAGATAAGCAATGGGATGGTGACATAATTCAGGGCACACTGACTAAGAGGCAGAATCCATACTGCTTGGGTCTAGTTCCTTTCAAGTGTGCTCAGATAGTCCTCCCTTGGGGATCACATCTAATTCAACTGTCAGTCGTAAGGGCTAATTGATCATAATTGCCAAGTGAGTACTGTCCTTTCCCCAGGGCCACTGAGGACAGATATTAAGTCAGGAAAAGCTTTCTCTGCCCACCCACATATATAAACATACACGCGCTCAGTCACTCTTTCACAAACTCACAGTATTTTGACTGACGAAAAGCAATGTGAGATCACAGTATTTGCAACAATTTTGGGAGATGTCATTTGATGTCATCTCTAAGATCTTCATTGTTCCCTTCTGGAGTGAAGGCAGGTTAACGTGTAAGGGAACACACATGTTCATGCATGTGTGTGTTCAGCTTGCATAAAGCACAAAGTTTGTGAACTTTCTGATGGCACTATTACCTTCCTATAATAGAAGAAGTAGTTGGGCATGGGAGAGGTTAAGTGACTTTCTTTTGATCACAGAGTAACTTTGGACAAGTTACTTAAATTTTCTAAGCCTGAGTTTTTTCACCTTTACCGCAGAGATGATAATACTGTACTGGATATTATAGTTATTGCTGCAAATTCTATGCAGCTCCTCCTGCACTGTGTGGCAATATCTTTTTAAAAAGAGAGTCAGAGTAATTCTCACCCTTGGGTAGTTATTCCCCAGAGGTGTTTAAAAATGTGTGGGGACATTCTTGATTGTCAAAATAACTGCAAGAGACACTACTGACATTTAGTGAGATAGACCCACTCCTGACCATAGACTGGTCCGGTGACTCCAAATCCATCAGGATAAGCTTTCCCCTTTGCCACAGTGAGGGATGGTTATACTCATTACCCTTGAGGGACTGCCTTCCAAGATGGGAAACTGTGAGGGAGCCATATAGGAACAGTTGCAAAGGAGCATTAACAAGTGGTATCACTGGTAGCAGAAGTTTGGCCCTTAATCATACCCTGACTTATATTATTTCCTCCTGTTTCTGGTGGGGGGGTCCATCCTATCCACTCCCACTGTACTGGGAACTCTCTGAGGGCAGAGACCACATCTTCTGATGCTCTTTTATTCCCCACAGCATCAAATCCAATGCTTTGTGCATAAAGTATTCTCAGTAAACTGTAGCTGAGTTCAATTAAATAGATTTGGGGCGTGCGTAAGATCTAGCCTAGCCTAGAAGTGTGGGTTTAGGAGAAAGGTTCTAGTTCCTACAGGCAGCACTGGACTGAGATCAGCCAAGGTATGGTTCGGCTGGATCAGTGATTTCTTAGAATCTCAGGGTTAGAAGGGCTCTTAAAGGTTATGGGACACCCCACCTTCCCACCTGTACAGCAGTTCTGGGTACCACGCTTTTGAAGGGTCATGATGATTTTCAACAGTAAACTTCTGCATTTCCCCTATAGGTGTTTGGAAATGTGGTGGGGGGCATTGGGGTATTTTGGGTTGTCATATGAATTGGGGACATCTGTGGCACTTAGTAGGCAGGGGCCATGGATTCTAAATGATCTCAAAGCACAGGAAAATCCTATACAGTGAATAATTGTCCTGTTTCAAATGCCAGTGGTTGTCCCTTTGACAAACACTTCAAAAACTGGAGCTCATTCAAGGATGAGTAACCAACTGATGACCACCAATGGATAGTTTTTATATGTGACGTATTTCAATTCAATATAGAGAAGCTCTTTCTTTTCTTCTTGTAGTCTTATTTTATCCCAATAACTATTAACAGTTAACAATTTCTCTGTATATGTAAGAATATATACATTTGTATGTTTTGAAATTTTAAACAAAAGAGATCATATTGTCTATTGTTCTGCAAATTGCTTTTTTGCTTTACAATATTCCTTGGATATGTTTTCATTTCATCAGGAATAGTAATAATTAATAATAATAATTGTTAATATTTAAAGCTAACTATAAACCAAACACTGCCAAATTGTTTATATATTGTAACTCATTTAATACAAGTACCCTTTGAGATGGGTACTGCTATTAACCCCTGTGGCAGACTGACCCCTGAGTGCTCCCCTGCCACCATGATCTCTGCCTCTTGGTGTTCGCACTCTTGTATAATCCCCTCCCCTTGAGTGCGGGTGGGATCTGTGATTTGCTTCTAACCTACAGAACATAGCAAAGGTGATAGATGCCACTCTCGTGATTGTACGACATTATGTAAGACTCCATCTTGCTTTGGAGACACTTTGGGGACTTGATGAAGTAAGCAGCTATGTTGCATGGAACTGAAACTGCTTTCTATAAGCTGAGAATAACCTCTAGGATCTGAGGGTGGCCTCTAGCTGACAACCAGTAAGAAGCAGGGGTTCTCAGTTCTACAGACGTAAGGAAATGAATTCTGCAAACAACTTGAGTGAGCTTGAAATCAGATCCTTCCCCAGTTAAGCTTCCAGATGAGAACACACCCCAGCTGACACCTTGATTGCAATTGTAGGGGGCCCTGAGCAGAAGGCCCAGCTAAGTTGTGCCTGGACCACTGACCCCTGGAAAGTGTGCGATAATAAATGTGTATTGTTTTAAGCCTCAATTTGGTTATTTTTTATAGAGCATAGGAAGCTAATCCAACCCCATTTTACAGATGAGGAAACAGAGGCACAGAGGAGCTAAATAACTTGCCTGAGGTCATGCAGTGGCAAAGCTGGTATATGAACCCTGGCTTCAGGGTTCATGCTCTTAGTTACTCTGCTTGTCTGCCTCTATACAGACCTACCTCATTCTCTTTTTTTGAATTTTTATTTATTTATTTATTTATTTGGCTGTGTTGGGTCTTCGTTTCTGTGCGTGGGTTTTCTCTTGTTGCGGCGAGCAGGGGCCACTCTTCATTGCAGTGCGTGGGCCTCTCACTGTCGCGGCCTCTCTTGTTGTGGAGCACAGGCTCCAGACGTGCAGGCTCAGTAGTTGTGGTGCGTGGGCTTAGCTGCTCCGCGGCATGTGGGATCTTCCCGGACCAGGGCTCAAACCCGTGTCCCCTGCATCGGCAGGCAGATTCTTAACCACTGCGCCACCAGGGAAGCCCTACCTCATTCTTTTAAACAGCTGGAAGGTCTCACATTATATGGATAAACTGTTATTTATTTCTCCATATTCCTACCAATAGTCAGATTGTTTCCTGTTTGTTTGTTCATTTACGTATTTGAATGAAAGATACCCTGTAAAATATATCTAAATTTCTTTGCTCACTTTTACGAATATATCTGTTAAATAACTCTTAGCAATAGAGTTGCTGGACTAAAGGTTATTTGCATTTAAAATTTGGATAGAGATCATACCAATAGGGGGGAACTTTCTGTCAGAACTGCCCAAAAATGGAATGGGAAGATCTCTGGGCAAAGATGGCAAATTGAACACACGTCTCCAGTTCTTTCTTCCTCCCCAAACCACTAAAACTAAAATAAAGATTCTTTTTTTTTTTTTAAAGGCACAAACCCACAAGCATGGGAGAACTAGAGAGGAGGCCAAACAAAAACATTTTAAAGGTGGAAAGCATACGGACAAGTGGTAACCAACTTAGCAGACCTGGGGAAGGTGAATCCTAGACTGGTAACAGGGAAAGTTGAGAATTCCCTGATCTAAATTTCAGAATCCCCCAAAGACTTTGGAATTGGCAGCACCAGGCATTTATGGAACTGGAGTGAAGGGGGAAGCCTAAAATTAGCTGACTAATTGTTACCCTTCCAACAATTCATTGATGCTAGATCCCATCCCTGCTCCAACCTTAACAGGAGCCTGGAGTTTTTTTTTCCTCTGGAGATGATAAAACTCCAGTCCAGAATCTTTGGACTGAGGACTCAAGCATAGTTGAGGGGAATGGCAGAGATATTGTCCAAAAACACCACTGGGCTCTTAGAGTTCTGTTAGCCAGGACTCTAACTTTCAAACAGAAGAATAGAAAAGTATACTCTGGCATATCTGGTCAACCCAAGAAGAAATACCTTATGTTTCTGATGTTGGCTTTTCCCTAACACACAACCCAGCTAGATTACACTAAAGTGAGACCAAAATTGGACAAACTTCATTCAAAGACCAGAGCTTCCAGTCAGTTTTTAAATTCCTATTTAATTTGAGCATACAACCAAGAAATACCAGACCTCTGAGAACAACCTCAAATGAAAGACAGAGACCAAAAACTCAAACAAACAACTGGAAAAAGCTAACTCAAGGGGGAAAAAAGAGATTATGCAAAAAGAAAACTTCAAGGAAAAAATTATTATTAACATTTTTAGAGAGAGAAAGAATTAACCATAAGATCAAAATAGGATACTAGAAAAAGCAAATAATAGAACACAAAAAGCTCTTAGAAATTGAAAAAATGACATCAAAAATGAATATTTCAGTAGAAGGGTTGGAGGAAAATGTTGAGAAAACATCTCAGGAATGAGAATACAAAGAAATGAGATAGAAAATAGGGGAGAAAAGTAAAGATAAAATAATTAGAGGACCAGTCCAGGAAGTGCAGTTTCTGAATAAGACTGTCCAAAAGAGGGACCAGAACAAACTAAGGGGAGGAAATCAAGCACATTTCCCAGAACTGAAAGACATGAGTTTCCTGACTGAAATTGTCTACTGAGTGCCGAAGAAAATAGACCCACACCCAAGGCACACCATTGTGAGACTTCTCAATGTCCATCACTCAAGATAAGGAGCCGATCTTAAAAGTCTCAAGGGAGACAAAACAGGCCACGTACGAAGAACAGCTATCAGAATGGCTCTAGACTTCTCTACAGCAACACTAGAATCCAACCTAGAATCAAGTGTGAGGTAGAATAAAGATATATTTAGTCTTGAAAACATTCAAAAAATTTATCTCCCATACAGCCTTTCTCAAGAAGTTACTGTGGAATGAGCACCATTAAAACAATGGAGAAAATCAGATAAGAGAGAGACAGGAGATACAGGAAGTAGGAGAAAGGTGAAGGGACTCTCCACGTGATGGGAAAGGAAGCCCCCAGATGCCAAAGGTGCAGCTGTGCATGTGTTGAGTGTCTTGAGAGGAAATTCAGACATTTGACAGAGAACTGAGGGTTTGAACTACAGATAAGTACATAAGAAATTAATCAAAGGCAAAAAGCGAGACTTTTTATTCATTCCAGAGGAAGTACAAAGATGTGTAGGAAAGGAAAAGTAATCATGGTTTATATCATGCCTCAACTCTGAATAGTGCTTGCTTACAGTAATGTAAACACTAAATGCTGATCTAACCACAATCACTACATAAAGTATATCAGAATAATAAGGAGAAGAAAAGGGTATGTGTGTATACTTGGGGTGAGGAATGAAAGAGAGCAGAGTCATCTAATATTGCGGGAAGTTAATGGAGAATACCTACTATTGAACAATCAAGATATAGCAATGTAAGGAGGCTATTTAGAGATACAGACATAAAATTTTCTAAAAGAATTACCTTAAAAAAAATTGAAAGTGGTTACCTCCAGTGAGGAGCTTCTATTTTCCTTAGTGAATCTTGTAGAACTCCTTAAATTGTGTGCATGTATAACTTTGATTTAAAAATATATATTTTTAAAATGTGCTGCCTCTGGTGTGTTATCTCTGAAATGTTTGAGAATACCTTTTAGGAGGGTGATGTAAAGGTGATCCAAGCATCCTGAGGTTGACTGGATGAAGTTCCTTTAGATTTTCTTCCAAACCTGGAGTTTGATGAGCTAATGATTTTCAATAATGGGATCATCTGTTTTCCAAAGTAGTTGATTTTCCATTGAACTGTGGAAGAGTTCTCCCTTAACCTGAAATACAGCTTTGGATAATCTCTACTGTTGGATCTAGTTTACTACTTGGGGCCAGTCCCCTATTCTTTATCAGCCCCCCTGAAACATCATTAGACTGTCATCATTGACAAACTATCCCTATTTTCCACACCCTCTTGCATGGTCTTCTCACATCCTGTTCAACTTCCTGTGATTACGCTCCACCTCTAAAGACTGTGTGTGTGTGTGTGTGTGTGTGTGTGTGTGTGTGTGTGTGTGTATATTTGTGTGTGTGTTCATAACAGAACAGAATATTCCAACTGTGGCCTGACCACACAATACCTCCTCCTTGGATATAAAGCTTAGTGGTTAAGAGCAGAGACAACAAAGCCTGCCACTCTGAGTTTAGATCCAGCTTTGACATCTCCTAGCTGTGTGACTTGAAGAGTTATATAACCTCCTCTGTCCTTCAGTTTCCTTGTCTATAAAATGGGGACAATGTCAGCATCTTTCTCATGGGTTGTGAAAATTAAACAATGTGATATATGTCCAGAACTTAGAACAAAGGGTGACACAAAGTAGGTGTTCAATGAATGTTACCTATTAACTTTCTCCCGAGAATTGTTCTATTAATGTAGCCCAAGACACCCATGAATAGAGCAATCAACCAAACAACAAATATTTATTGAGTTCCTACTCTGTACTAGATGCTGGGAATGAGAAGAATAAGACTAGCCCCTTATTTGGAGGAGTCAGTAGTCCCTCACCATGTTGATTTATTATTTTAATTAAGAACTAAAGTCCAGGGGCTTCCCTGGTGGTACAGTGGTTAAGAATCCACCTGCCAATTCAGGGGACATGGGTTCGAACCCTGGTCCGGGAAGATCCCACATGCCACGGAGCAACTAAGCCCCTGTGCCACAACTACTGAGCCTGCGTGCCACAGCTACTGAAGCCCGCACCTAGAGCTCGTGCTTCACAACAAGAGAAGCCACCGCAATGAGAAGCCCGGGCACCACAACGAAGAGTAGCCTCTGCTCGCCGCAACTAGAGAAAGCCCGCACATAGCAACAAAGACCCAACACAACCAAAAATAAATAAAATAAATAAATTTATTAAAAAAAAAAAAAAAACTAGCTAAAGTCCAGGACTTCCCTGATGGTCCAGTGGTTAAGACTCCATGCTTCCACTGCAGGGGGCGCAGGTGCGATCTCTGGTAGGGAAAGTTCTGCATGCCGGCCGGTGCAAGGAAGAAAAAAAACTGAAGTCCTTTATGTTTATTTTATTTTTTCATTTTGAAAAAAGCATAACATTAAAAATAATTATTTTATCAAAGGTATATACGTCCATCATTTAGAAAGTTAAATAGTATTGACAAATTTATAACAAAACAGTGATTCCCTGCATCATTCCTCACACTCCTCCAGTGCCCCTTTCCAGAGGCAACCATTTTTCATTTTTTTTGGCCATTTCTTCTGGAGTTTACATGTTGGTGCTTCCAAATAATATACCTAGATTATACTGTTTTAAATTGTGACTTTTAGAGATTTTCTATCACTTATTATGGTAGATAAGCATCCAACTCTCTTACACCCCATTCCCCTCTGTTCCTGTGCCCCATGCTCTGAGGATAATGCACTTTGCTTAAATCAACTTCTGTGCTTATGTAACTTGTCTGTGAAAATATAATTCACAGTTGAGCACCACGGACTATGGTTGTTTCTTCTTATTTTTCCTGAAATTAACTGTTGCCTTTCCTCCCATTTGTGTAGTTTTCTTTGTACTGACCTTCTAGCAGACCCACCTTCTGACAGTCAGCCATCATTAGGTAACCTACCAGTGTCTGTCTTTCTCTTGAATAGAGCCCCCACTCCTCCAACCTTGTCCTGTCTGGGTTGAGTGCTCTCCACACTGTTGCAGAGCTGTCATCCTGGGACTTCCCTTCACTATCAGCCTTGGAATTTCCTATGTTTTTCTCCTGAGTTGGATGTCTTATCTCTTCCTCTTTCTTGGTTTACTCTTTTGTTTTGGTGGAGAACATCCTCTAGGAGTCAAGGCAAAGAAGGATCGTCCCTTTGTTGCAGTGTTATGAAATTTCACAATAATGTTCTTGGGCGTGAGCCGATTTTCATCCATTATACTGGGCCCTCCGTGGTCCTTTCAGGAAATCAGATCTTTCCCTTCTGAGAAATTTTCTTGAATTTTAATGAAGATTTCCTCCCCTTGGTTTTCTGTTCCCTCTTTCTGAAACACTTGTTAATCAGATTTCCTTCTTTTGAGTTTTTCTTCATTACCATCATGTTTATTAATTTCTGATGCCTCTTTTTTTGGTAAAGTGAGTGTTCCTTTTTAAGATTCCTTTTCTTGTTTTAAGGGTATAACATTGTCTCATATTTCCCTGAGAGTATTACTAATATTTTTAAATTTGTTTTAATTCCTGTGTATTTTTTTTCTTCCAGGTTGCTTTTATCTATTTGTTTTGTTCTCTAGTTTCCTTGTTCTAGGCCTTCCTTAGATATCTGGTAACCCTTGGATGTCTGCTCAGGATTAGAGTAGAGGATTAAAAGGCTAATTGGAAGCTCTGAGTTTATAGTTGGGGCTTGTTGACTTTGAGATTCCTACTGTAGTGTGATCTGGAATCACTATTTTATGAAACCTCTGATTCAGTTTTTTCTGGACTTTTTTGGGTGGGAGGGCGGTACTGGTCATATTTTCCAGAAAGAAACTTTCCTTATCTCCTGTCAAGCTTACATGTATGCTGCCAGTATTTTGGTACCCAACCGGGGAAACGGGGCTGGGGAAGAAGAGCTGGGAGTTTCAGCATTTGAGGATCACTAAATGCCCTAGTTTGTTGTACTGTTCCCAAACCTACAAGCGGGCCCGTTGACCTCCAATCCAGAGTTTCTGTGAAGAATAAACCTGCTGTCTTCCAGGGCTGTGAAGAAGAGCAAGGTGTAGAACCCAGTGGTGTAGAGCAGGGAGGGGATAGAAGGCTCCGATTGCTCGTCAAATGGCCTTCACTCAGCCCTTCTTAGGTTTGATTGCTTCACCTTAACCCCCAGTTTCTGAGGTCTCTCGGATTGCCAGCTGCTGAGTCTTCTGAGGACTCTGCCCTGTAAATTCCACTGGTTTTCAGGTTTTGCCATTGTTGATTTAGAACTCAACACTCTATGATGTGCTGTATTACTTCAGCCCTAGCTACATAAGAGCTGCATTGCTTGCCAGGATGGTATTTCTTTATTCCTCCCTCCTTCCCTTTAGCCCTCCCTCCCCACTTACCTCTCTTTCTCTATTTTCTTTATTCTCCCTTTCTGGATATTGCCCCTTTTGGACTGATCCTCTATTTTTTAAAGAAAACCTCTTTTTTCCTCCTGTCAATCTCTTTCTCTTTTTCCCATTCGTTCTGGGAGATTTACTCAGCTTTATTATTTAATGCTTCCGTGGAGCTTTTCATCTCTGCTATCATATTTAGAATTCTCAAGAACTCTCTAAAAAATAGCATCTTGTCGCATGAATATGATATCTTCTTTTATCTCTCTGAGGAAATTAATATTAGCTTAAAACCTTTTATTTTTCTACTACTTGTATTTTTTTTTTTTTTTTGCGGTACGCGGGCCTCTCACTGTTGTGGCCTCTCCCGTTGTGGAGCACAGGCTCCGGACGCGCAGGCTCAGCGGCCACGGCTCACGGGCCTAACTGCTCCACGGCATGTGGGATCTTCCCGGATCAGGGCACGAACCCGTGTCCCCTGCAACGGCAGGTGGACTCTCAACCACTGCGCCACCAGGGAAGCCCTCTACTACTTGTATTTTTATTTCTCCTGAATTTCTTCTTCCAGATAGTTTGTTTTGGTCTATTTCTTTCAAGAGTGTGAGTTTTCTCAAATGTCTTATTTACTTAATTTTTAAGGTTACTTATTTTTAAGGGAGAGGCACTGAAATGCTGACTGGAAGTTTTACGTAGGTGGGACTTATCAGCTGGTGGGCTTTTCCGAAGATAGAACTGGCAGGGCTCTCAATTTTTCCATTGGAGGATCTTTAAATGTCACTATATGCAGGGAGTGGGGACAGGTTTCTCTTGGGCTATTCAGTTTCCCCAGAGAGGAGTTGTCCAAACTGTTGCCTGGAGGACATAAACCTGCCTTGCAAGTATTCTGATAGCTGAGTCATGAAATTGTTGGCAAAAGGGGCAATGTCAGGGAGTGCGTGGTGCGTGTGTACCTGCATGAGTGCCTCGTCATCCAGTGTAAACTTTTCACTTAATCTCCCCGTTCTGTTGACATTTCATTCTGCCCACACCTGTGGCTGAAGTCCCATAGGCAGATTCCCTCGGCTGCTTAGGGGTTTTTTCCTTAACAGTTTTTCTTTTTGTAAGCATTTTAATGGGTTTTGGGATAATAAACACAAATATTTAATTCTCTAACTGGAACTAGAAATTCCACCTTTATATTTATTCTCACTTGCTCTGGCTAAGTCATGTCTTCTCCCTGAATTTGTTTACATAATCGTTAACACGGAACCCTACTCCCTTGAATCTTGTTTAATCTGAAAGGGCATATTGGAATTTTGATTTTATAAGAATCATTTACTGTAAGAGTGAGAGTACTTGGGTGTTAGGCTAGGTTCCCTCAGGATTCTGGAATATGGGTCAGTATACCACCTTCTGCAGAATAGCTATGGGCAAGAGAAAGGAGACTGCTGTGAGGAACAACATGCATGCTACATGTGCATGTAGGCACACGGATGTGGTGGGACCCAAACTGATGCGCATGTTGAACTCACACAGCACACGCTCGTCTTTCGCATGGGGCTCCCGGCACTGTCCGTGCAGCTCTGGGAAGCTGTGTTGAGGCCCTTGTCTTATGCTTCACTCTGCAGTTGCTCCTGCAGATTGCCAGTTGCTCCCTCGTCTTGGAGCAGGGTTTCTTAAGAAAGCTTGGGTGGTGCAGCTTTTCCTTTTTAAAAAAATCTTGCATGCACCAAGCAAGAGATACCCATAAAACAGTTCTTCATTAGCCTACCTTAGAGTTACACCATAATTTTGAAAGTAGTGAAACTAATAAATCACATTAAAGCATAAAGGAGGTTTTCACTATTCAGACTGGCCATCATCTTGTGAGTTTAAAATGATCCATATTATCAAGCAGATTCTAAGGTTTTCTTTGGAATAACACGTGGACGCTTTAATGGAGCATGAGGAATTTGTTTCCTGTTATCATCCAGAGCCCAGGTTTGACGTCAGGGCCAAGCTGAGGTATTGCGGAGTGGGGTGGGACTAGGGCTCTGGTCACAGTGGGCATCGAGTCCGCGTCCGCAGCTCTCCGCCCCGTCTCCTTCGTGTGTCTACCAGTCTCCATCTACAGGGCAGGCGGAGGTGGAACACCAGCTTGTCATGACCGTGGGTGTGTTTAAAAACACCTTCTGAGAGAATGGTTTTCAACTGGGAGTAGAATGCTTGTGACCCAGAAGTTGTGTAGGTGGAATGTGGAGTTTTTATAACAGTTCCTAAGAAGCCAGCATATTTTCACCCGCATGATTATATGCAAGCATGCTAGGCATTATTATTAACTTCGTAAATGTTCAATGGATTTTTTTTTTAACTTGTGTCGATGACATTTATAGAATTCATTTTCAGTGTTTTACTTATCTGTGTTGTGCTTTAGCCTTAAGGTAGTGTTGTATTGCAAAATTTAACTACTGTGACATCATCATTTGCTAATATGTTTTCTAGACATAGGAATAAAATTTACTCCCAATAATAGTATAGCAATGATTAATGTCCTTAAAACATTTACCTTTTAAGTAAAAGGTAAGAATCACATCAGAATGCCTGTTAATATGTAATTTCCTTCTCAGAAGAAGTGAATCTTTAATTTTAATCACAGTGAGACAGAGTTTCTTTATGGAAGTATTGGTGGAATGTAAGATACAAAAAAATTGAGCTCCACTTCTAAGCAACTGAGCAAAATGGGATTCAGGGCTGACCCACACAGCTTGAAGTTCAGCTTTCAGAGCTTCCCTAGTTGTGGATGTCTTTGGTGGTGCTGGGGAGGAGAGAGTAAAGCAGCAAGGATCCTATAGCATGCTGTGCTATGGAAATGCTGTGCTTATTTATTTTTCTTTTTGTAACCATTTATCATGGAAAATTTCAAGCATACACAAAAGTAGAGAGACTTATAATGAACCACCTCTGCAAACATTTATTTTTAATCGAATGTCTTTGACCTCATTTGGGAAAAAACAAAGTGGTGAATATAGGAAGTCCTTACAAATATGGTGGAACCTAAAAACCCTGGTCTAGTCCTGGGCAGTGTACCAGCGTATACCAGCATAATATGTCTCCAACGTACACCAGCATAATATGTCATTTTTAACAACAGGAACACTTTCTGAACTTTTGACAGTGACATCTTTCTTAGGACTCCTGTGGATTTGATAGAGTTCAGGGCAGAACTCTAGAGCTCATGGGAACAGATCTGGGCATCTGTCCTAAGTCAGGTATAAATGGAGTCGATAGTAATAGACACAGCAGGAGAGGCAAGTGCTAAAAAGGCATCATCACAAGTCCACAGTGGCCTGGGGAAAGCTGTCAGATGAGGGACATGCTTGATTTGTGGGCTTTAAAAATGCAGGTGACCTGTGGTACCCAAGGGCAGGTCGGGGTGCAGTTGGAAACTGCACTTGAGCCCCCGATTCCCACTCACCTTTAAGACTTTTAGTTCCAGCTGCTGCAGGTGAGCGCTCCAGGGAGCAGAGGCAGCACATTCCTTTTTCATAGGAATGTCACTGTTCAATGTACCACTTGGAAAGCCCTAATACCCCCCAGGGCCTGCCAAAAATAGATGGGGTTAGTCACTAGTGATATTTACAGGGGTTTTTTCCCCCCTCCTTCCCCCTTCTCAGGAATGACAAAAGTTTTTCTTCTGTTTGCTTAGTAAACTTATCTCCCTTGAGGATTTTCACCTTGTGAAGGAAAAACATGGTTAAATTCTATACTAGATTTACCGGATCTTATTGCAAAATGAAAATATCTAAATTGCTATAGCCAGTTTGGGGAGGTGTTTCAACTATGCTGATAATGGAAAGGGCTGAAATGGAAACTATAAATCGGGGAAAACTGGTGAATTAGTGAAGAATTGAAAGGAGTAAATCCTCTGAAGTAGTAAAACTCTGAAATTTCTCAGCTCTCCATTTGGATAATGACTGCTTTCCCACAGAGTAGAAACCGAGGAAATGTTTATCTAAATACTGCAAAATTCATTTCTAACCACATTGGTAGGTGTCCAGGACTCACACCTGCTTTGTAGACTGATAAAACGTAACCACACAATGTCTGGCAACAGGGATGTGCTAATTGAAAAAGGAACCCAGTGAGAGGTACCAGTTACCAAGGGTAAGGCCTGGCTGCCCATTCATTGGTTTGTTAGTTCACTCATTCACTCATTCATCCACTCATCTTCCTTCTTTCCCACTGCAGGGTCTTTGGGCTCATGAATGCTCCTAGTAGAGTTACCTCCTACTCTTCCTTCAAATCTCAGCCAAACTTCACTTCCTCGGGGACACCTGCCGAGCCCCGTTACCTCCACCTCCACCTAACAGATGGGTCAGGTTCTTACTGAACTGCTCTCTGTGGTATATAACAGACAGTCAGTAAATATTTGTTGAGTGAATGAACAAGCTAATCCTTCATCCAAGCATTCTTTCCTTTGTCTCTTCACTAAGCAAGAATTTACTAAACAACAGCTGTGTGAGAACTCCGGCCAGGTGAGCCAGGCAGGAGAGCAAACTTTCATACCTGAGAACTCAAACAAGTCAGGACCCACCTTTTCAAAACCAGAGGGAGCTGAGAGTGAGGTGGATTTCAGCCTGGGTCTAGGGGTAGAAGTTTGTGGAATTAACCAGAATGGATAGAGAGAGAAGAAACAGTGAAAACTAAGTTTACACTTGTGCCAAGCTCATGTGACTCTTAGAATTTGAAGTATCATTTTCCTGGTAAGGAAGCTGGGGCCTGGAGAGATTAACTGACTTATTTTGAACTGGTGGACATCGTTCTCTGAGATTCCTTTGAACTGATTAAAAAAGTCATTGTGTTGGGCTTCCCTGGTGGTGCAGTGGTTGGGAGTCCGCCTGCCGATGCAGGGGACACGGGTTTGTGCCCCGGTCCGGGAAGATCCCACATGCCGCGGAGCGGCTGGGCCCGTGAGCCACGGCCGCTGAGCCTGCGCGTCCGGAGCCTGTGCTCCGCAATGGGAGAGGCCACAGCAGTGAGGGGTCTGCGTACCGCAAAAAAAAAAAAAAAAAGTCATTGTGGATTGAACTATAGGAACCTGCAGCATGTTTTGGTGCCTTGGATTTGAAGAGAACACGTTCTTTCCAGAGAAGTGGAAGGACTCAGAGTGTGGACCCAGAGGAAACATCTGGAAAAGAAAGGGAACATCTCAGAGTCTCAGGGCTCTTCTACCCTGGGAGGGTGGTGACCAAGGGGGTATTAGCAACCTACCAGGAGAGTATTCTGGGATGGGGTTATTTCTTCAGCAGTTGATTTAACCACTGCAGAGTTTTACCAGAAAGTAAACTTCTCTCTTGGCAGTGTAGAAACTTCTGGGTGGTTCCGCTTCCTGGACATTCGTTCTATTTAACTCAGCTGTTCTACTTAATAGGCCATCACTTGTGTATTTTCTAAATAACTGCACCTCATTTGCAGGGTTTTTGTGGCTACAAAAGTAATACACTAGATTACTTGGCCCCGTGACACTCCTGTGAAGAAACTAAGACTGGAAACCTTGCCGTTTGCCCAAGAGGCACACGGCAGGTTAGTGGAGGAACAATGGCTTGAACCCAGTCCCTGACTCAGGTCCTATATTGCGTACCACAGGCGGCTCACACCAAAGGAAGTGTTTCTCCAACAGGCTGGAGACACATGGCAAAGTGTGACGGGGGTTTTGAAAGCACTCAGATGTCATTTTAAATAATCTATGTGCCGTTCTTCTCAGAGGTATGTTTACCTATTTTTCTTCTTACCACGCTCCATAGCAGAAGGTGACAGAGGTGATTGCTAGCAATCGATGATATGGTATTTACTAGCTGGTAGACACCAAATACTTCGTGTATCGATACATTTGTTCATTTCATCTCACAATAAGTCTGTGAGACAGGTACTATAATGATCCCAAATTTACAAATGTGGTGACCGAGGCACAGAGAGGTAAAGAAACTTTTTTAAGGTCTCACAGTGGGTTTAGTGTCTGATATCTGTCTTCTTGATCAACATTGTTTTTTTTTTTTAACCTACTTTTTACCTATAAGATTATTAAGGCATTTGAGTACAAAGGAAAGGCCTCAGTATTGCTTTCTAGAAAATACTCTGAAAACTCTGGGTTTCAAAAAAATTACTTTTCTTTCTAAAGTAATTTTCTAGAAAATTACACTCCTTGAATAGGCAAACCATCAGCACAGCACAACACTCACAACTACTAAGGAGGGTATAAAAAAGCCAGTCTCCTTCCATCCTGTACCCCATCTGCTCTGTTCCCTGCTCCAGAGGCATCTGCTGTTAACAGTTTCTGGTGTTGAAAATGATGTTTGGAGACTTGCTTTCTCATCTGTGATTAAAGTAGAGAGAAATGATGTAGCAGGGGCCGCAGCTGCGGCCTCAGCCATGTCCTCGGTCAGGACTGAGGTGTCTCTGGGCCGTCTGGCACACTGGCAGGGCAGCCGGCCAGAAGCTAGAGGGCGGGGAAAGTGAGGAACTACCTGGGAAGGATGAGGGCCTACGGGGGGAAGGAGCCTGCTCCCACATCGAAGCTCTTAGGCTTAGTGGGGGGAGAGGGGGATTCTGAGGAAGCCGTGGTGAGTTCCTCAGCTCCCATGGCAGATCCCCTGATGGAGTCATTTCTGAGTCCTTAGGGTTGGAGGGAACCCATTGGGCTGAGGCTGCAAGGGCTGTGGAAGACACTAAGTGCTGCATGGGGACCCCTCTGTCACAGCAAGCCTCAAGAAGGAGGAGAGCCTTACTTCCTCAGCTCAGCGTAGATCTCTGTGGAGTGTTGGCACCTCTGAGTTTCCTGGGAGTGGTGATGGAGGGTCACTGAGGCAGTAGGGCCTTGAGGATGCACAGTGGGTGTTAGAGGTAGGCTTTCCAGGTCAGCCTATCCTGGGGGCTCCAGAACAAGAGAGGAACGAAAGGGCAGGCTCAACTCCACAAAATGGTAGCTGCATATAAGGGGTAAAAATGTTTGCTGATTCTTTGTTATTCTCCATGCCTGAATTGGCCCTTTTTCTTACCTTTTCCTGTCCAGTTCCTGCTTATCCTTTAAGATGTGGTCAGGCAACTTCTTCTCTCTACCCCTACCCCACCCCAGCACCTGTATATCTGTCATTACCTGAGTTGTATTAAAATGATCTGCTAATGAGTCAGTCTGAGACCATGAACTTCTTCTGTTTAGGGGTGGTTTGGATTAGTTTTGTAGTTCTGGTGCCTGGATTTCAATAAATATATTGAGGAAGTGTAGAGTTCATGCAGGATGATCTGAACTACACCAGGGGCACCATTCCTCCTTCCAAAAGTTCCCTCAAAGATAGTTTGGGCAAGCTAATGGTCTACTTTTTGTTAGCTTGGCAGACAAGAGAACTTGCCTTTAGGTTGAGAATGGGGCTAAGATGTTTGCTAAACTGTAGGCGATTTTGATTTAAGTATGAGCATATTTGGAACAGACCACACTGGAAAATGGGCCACATTCACACGTCACCATAACCATTTAATTATCTTAGATAGTCATCAAAGTACTGACTGTATTACTCAAGTTTGGGTCACTGAAAAAAAAAACAAACCCAATTGAGAAATCTCATCCTGTTTCTGTGAGGGAAATGTTCTATGAGTGTCTATTCAGATAGTTTGAAGAAAGACTCCATATTATTATTTGTTCCCCACCTCATTGTTTGTTTGTTTTCTTTTTTCCAATGTCTTTCTGTATTCCAGATGTGGTGCTTTAAATAATTTGACTTGAAGGCAAGGTTGGGATATAGAATACAGCCAGTGCAGAGGCTGAGAAGTAAATGCCTAATTGTTTCTAAGTGACAGAGGGGAAATAGACCGTAACTAGTACACTTCTGGCATGTAGCCCTTTCTGTCTCTTTGGAAGATTGTCAGGGGCATAGGAAAAAATAAGTCTGGATTCTGTGAGTAGGTTCTGCTCTGTATCGTCTCAAGTAAATGAACTAAATCTGCACTTAAAGATTGCAAGTCCACATGTAATGGTGCAAGCTGAAGGTTTTACACTCTGTAAAAATGGTAATTTCCCCCCTCAGAAGGCAAGGAGACAGGAATGGGAGGGGTGGGTGGGGGAATCAATGTGTAGGTCAAAAATTAGAATTTTAAGTTCAATCTTCTTAGTCATCACTTTCATTTCTGTCTTCTAGGGAAATCTGACACAGCTAGAAAGCAATGGAAAACACTAAGGGTTGCAACAGTTGTTGAAGAGGAACTGATCATATCATGGAGATAAAAATGATCTCTTTAAAGGGGATTAGAAAAGCTGGTCATTTAAAGGTAACAGTCTTTGGGGTGGGGGGGGGGGCGCGGCTAACAAGGGTTCCAGAGGCCAATTAGTCCCTTGTTAGCAATGTTGGCCCCATTTTAGAATGAGGAATGGAAGGATTTTGATGCTCTTCCTCCTTTTCTGAGCATGGATTTGCAAGGTGGGCCGCAAATAAGTTTCAACCCCTTTCGGGGTGTTTCCCTGTAGAGAAAGTTCTAGATTCACTGTGTTGGACAAGTGGTTTTCTTTTATTCATTCTTTCCTCTACATCTAATATTAGCCTTTGGTGTTCCTGGCACTATATATGAGCCAGGGGAGGGTTAGGAAGGGAGTAAAAGATGAGGCCTCAGAGGGCATTGGAGGAAAACAACACAGTAATGATAAAGTAACATTTGGATAACACTTGAAAATTTAAAGGTCACATCCCATTACTTTACCCCATTAGTTCTCTCCACAAACACGCTGCATAGCTTTACTGCCTCCATTTTACAAATGAGGGGAGTGAAGCTTGGAGAAGACTTCCCTAGGATCACGTGCCCATAAATGACAGAGTCTGCGCTTAGAAACAGTACTCTGGCTCTAAAATTGTGTCAGAATCCATTGAAAATTGGCAGTTATAGTCCAGTATCTGTGCAAGCACATGCAGATAAGGCATCTCGAATGGTCGGAGTGGAATGAGGCTCCTCAGGGATGGTATCTTGGGGGGAGGATGCAGTGCATGTGGATTACTGAAGAAGCCAAGGAGATCCTCCCGAGGGGAGGAAGGTGGAAAACGGCACGAGAGGAGATCAAGGGCAGGAATGAGCTACACAAGTGGGTGGGGGGAAGGAGACCGACCTTCCTAGGCAGAAGAAGCTTGGCTTCAAAAAATGACAGACAAATCTAAGGGACATTGGAGATGTGGATATAAGGGGTAGGGGAAAAGCTATACCTGGAATTTTCTTTCTGTGGCCTCAGGGAGCCCATGGCAGAAGGACTGTGAGCTCTCCTAAGAACATATTCGGCACTGGTGCTTTAATGGGTAGAAAAGGGGGTTGCCAAATGAGTTATATATAGATTTTATGCTAGGGAAGTTCTTATGCAAAATGACTGAACACGCTCCATTGCCCTGCCTGGTTACTTATAAATGTTGCATACGTGCAACGTTGATGGGAAGTTGATGGGAGTCCAGGTGTCGTCTAAGAGACTGCTCAGAGAATAAAATGAGAATCAACTTGCAGAAGCTGATGACAATCTGTCCCTCTGTCATAGTGGAGACAGCTTTAGCCATATTCCCATTAAGCATTTCCTCTATCTAGCACTGTCACCTGGGAACGTTGGGGAGACAGAGCCTTATTCAAGGGAGGGACTGAGAGCTTGGGGGTGGGAAGAGAAGAGACTGAACCTGGATGATCTCTGCAGTTATGTAACTTTCTAGCCATATATCACTTCACAAACCACTGAATTCATAGGCCCAACATCACCGTGCATGGGGGTCACTCCAGCTACCTTGAAATCTGGGACCCACAGTGGCAGCTGGTCATGTCGAGGAGACTCCTCTGCACAGCGTCACAAGCACAAGAGAGAGCTTCGAACTCGTGAGAGATGACCCTGAGAACCCACAATCATAGAGTGGGGAGGCTTACGGAGCCTGGAGAGGGGAGTTGGGTTACAGAAGTGCCCTCCCTCCTTCCTCTGCAACTTCCCGAGGTCCCAGGAACACACAATGGAAGGAGACATTCGAAGAGGTAGAGTTGACGCTGCACCCAGCGTCTCACTCGGGGCGGTATTTGCCTGATTCGAGGACAAGGATTAGTGTTTGCTTATCCATTTTTGTTAAGCATGTAGGCTCTAGAACCAGGGAGGGTGCAAGTTTATTAAAATTCTTAGAGCTTGAGTTTCCTCTGTAAAATAGGGATAATAGTAAAGATGATAGTAAAACAAATACAGTCTCAGTCATGGTGAGCAGCAAATGAGACAATGCATGCGTTGCAGCTCGGGTTCCTTGGGACATAGATTATGAGATGGAGGTTTGCGTGCAGGAAGGTTATTGGGGAGTCCTCTTGGGATCCATACCTTTGGGAGAGTGAAGATAGCATTATTGGGTGAGGGAGAAGGTGAACTGTGTTGCGGTTTAAGGAAGGTGTCACTAATCCCACAGGTGTCTATGCAGCTGAAATAGCCCTTCAGAGTTACCCTGAATTGAGACAAAGGTGTGGGTCTTATATCCCCACATTGACCAGTCATTGGATGGGCTGTCCCTGGGGAAGAGGGTGTGATCTTCCGCAAAGGACCTCTTCAGCAGAGGGTCAGGCCTGGAGGGATTCAGTGGCTAGCTGGCAGCTGCCATCACTCTTAGCAGGTGAGGGGAATGAGTGCTTGAGCCCTAAAGGCGGTGGTAAATCTGGGTAATGCACCACAGATCCACTGCAGCCCACTCTTTGTGCCTCTGCTTCCCTTGTTTCCTAAATAACTTCTGCAAATTGCTCCTCTGGGGCTGCGGGGCTTCTTTTCCTGGGGAAACTTGCAAGAGGAATGAACTAGAGCCTTCACCGCAGCAGCTGCTCTGGAGGCTGCCCCTGAACTCAATTGTCTTCCTTCTCTACAACCCATTCTAGCTTCTCCTTCCCCTTATCTGGACCAACGGCTTACTCGGGGGGTGCAAAGCGGGCTGCGGCTGCTGTACTTATCCCTTTTCCGTTAAGAGACACCAGGAGGCTTACCTGGGTGCCAAACACAGTCTTCCTTGTTCCCCAGTTGTAAAAGCAGCCCTATCACTTCCTGATTCTCGGGGTCAATTATTCATGCCAGAATGGTAACTCCTTTCCCTGTCTGCTGTTCTCTTGGTATGAGAAACATGACATAACTGGGTGGCAGCCACACCTCATCCTTTAATGAGCAACTTACTGTGTTACCAACATGCTGGGAGCCACTGAATCTTTGTAGCATTTTTCTCCTTCCATCTGAAGGGCACGTGTATTACTAAGACCTCCAACATACTTGGTCCAAGTAACACATTGTCACCAGTAGAGTGGACCAGTATGATGTTCTGCAGGATGTCCAGGGGGCCAGGCTTCTTTGGACTATATCTTGGCAGAGGCTGGGGGAGTTAACACACCCTTGAGCAAGGCTGTCAGTGTGTACTGTTGTCTGTCCCAAGTGAAGGAGAACGGTTTCTGATCTTCCTTTCTGATAGAGATTGAAAAGAATGCGTTTTTCCGATCTATGGCTGCAGACTATACACCTGAGGCGATGTTAATCTGCTCTAGCAAAGATATCACATCTGGCGTAGCGGCTGCAGTTGGGGCTAGTGCTTAATTTAGTTAGCACTGGTCCACAGTCATTCTGCATGACCCACCTGGCTTTTGTAGAGGCCAGACTGGTGAATTAAATGGCAATGTGGTAGGGATCACCACTGCCCCCGCATCTTTGAGATTTGCCATTCCCCTAGGGGTCGGATACTGTTTTCAATTCACTATCTGTGCTGGAGTGGTGAAGGGCAGTTTCACAGACTTCCACTTGGCTTTCCCACTGTAATGTGTGGAGGCTCTGCCGACAACCTAGTGTGTCCATTCTAGTTATATATTCAGGTACAGGGAAAGGGATGACTGGGTGGGTCAGAGGAACCAGCATACCCACTGTGAGCTGAACCTGAGACAGGATCCCATTTACTAATTGGTTCCCATAGCCCCACCCTAATGGGGGTTGGGCATACTGTTGCTTTGGATCTCTGGGTTTCACTGTCAACCTATGTCCTACGTCTAACATTCCTCAAAATATTTGGGATTTCTCCTTCTCCAAGTATACAACTACCTGGGTAAATGACCACAGATCCCTTTAGAGACGAATTGAGGTAATCATTACTGTACATACTTACCATGGTGTTAAAGGTCCTCCCTCCTAGGGACTTTGTCTCTCTTTTAGTCAATTATCCAGATCAAAACACAGACTCAGATCCAGAAATTGAACTAGGGATCATGAGTTTTCGTTGGGTTGCCCCTAGTCTCTTGATCACCTATCCTTGATTTCCTTTGTATACTGAATATTACCCTTACGTCTTACCCTAAAAGTCCTGTGTTCTAGTACCATCTCTATGGATTTTGGTAATTGGGACCTATTTGCTTCTGGTGGTTAAGGGCAGCTAGCTGGCCTCTTCAGAATTCTACCATCCCCATTGCTATCAGTGAGGCCAGTTCTACAATAACATCTCCTACCATCAGACTGGCCCTACAGAGGGTGGCCAATGATTAATTCTCAGTGATTGATGTTGGTGCCCATCTCAGGTGTCCAGGGCATTCCTCGTCACTTTGATAAACAGAGTGTCTTCTGTGCCTTCCCGTGGAATGAGGTCATCTGGTGCATTTCCTCGTCTTGTTTCGTGGATCTACTTTAGCACGCTCACTCCTCTGAGCACTTTGACCCCCCTTCCCACTGTTTGCCATGGCAGTTCTGGCACTTCCACTTCACCGCTTTCTCCAAACTTCCAAAACTCACCCTAGATGTGTCTCAGCACTGTCTTCTGGAGTGTTAAATCCTCTGTCACAAACCTAGTATCCTAGTTCCTGCTGCCATGTGCTAGCTGGGTCCTGCAGTTTATTTGAGGGGCATAAACCCTTTCTTTTATTAGAAGATCCAGTACTCCCTCAGTTAGGTTATGTTGTACTTTAACCGTAGTTATTGATGTGATGGTCAAGATGGGAGATGGGAGTAGATCCTGAGAGAGTATATTAGTTATGTATTGCTGTGTGACAAATTACTCCCAAATCTAAGAGCTTGAAACAATAAAATTTATTATCTCCCAATTTCTGTGGGTCAAGAATTTGGGCATGGCCTACCTCTGTGTTTCTGGCTCAAGGTCTCCCATGAGGTTGCAGTCAAGATGTTGCCTGGGGCTGTAGTCATTTGAAGGCTTGGCTGGAGATGGAGGACCTGCTTCCGAGATGGTTCCTAACGTGACTGCTGGCAGGAAGTCTTAGTTATTTGTCGGCTACGTGGTTCTCTCCATAATGCTGCTTAAGTATCCTTACAACATAGCAGCTGGCTTCCCCCGAAGTGGGTGATCCAAAAAAGAACAAGTGGTCTTTTATGACCTAGAGTCAGAAGCCACACCTGGTCACTTCTGCCATATCCTTGGTCACAAAAGTCAGCCCCATTCAGGGTAAAAGGGGACTACGGAAGAGTGGGAATATCAGGAAGCAGGGGCCATTGGAGCCATCTTTGTGGCTGACTGCCACAGGCCAGTATGTGTTGTTTTGCAAGAAGAGGCCTCAGCATTATCTTCCGGTAAGAGTTGAGTGCTAGCCTTTGATAAAAGGAGTGAGCCAATTCTGCAGAACCAGAGCATTCAGGGAAATCTGGGGATTTGAGATTTTTTTAGTATATCAACTTATATGTCCCCATCCCAAGTGCCAGAGTCTTGCCTCCTCCTAATCAGAGACCAGATTCTGATGTGGAACAACTTGTGGGTGGAGAATTCAATCTCTTCTGGGGCTCTGCTATTCTTCTAATTAAATCCTGGGTCTGATGCTCAGCTTTTTCTGCCCTCTGGCTGCAGGATATGAGAGTTTCTTTATATGCTTCCAAGGAGGCCTTCTGGTGTTAACGCTTAGCCTCCATTGGTTTGGATTAATCACACTCAGTCTTTCATTGCCTTCTCCAGTGCATCTCTTATGATCTTCTTATGATCAGTATTTACCCCATCTCTCAAATGCTTGAAAAATTGCACCTGCCAACGCATTCCCTTCTGTTTCCCATCCTAGTTCGCCCTAGAGAGAGTTTTAATGTTTGCACTGCTAATACATTTGAGGATCTATTAGTGCTTCGTCTTATCGATGGAGATGAGGACCTCATTGTAGCCTGTATTAATGTCTGTTTTTTGGGGGGGCAACTCCTGCACCTTTTTCAGACAACTGTTGCCAGACAAGTTCACTAAGAAACAGCCTCTGAGATGGAGATTCGTATGTTGAAAGGTAGCTGGGGAACAATTTTGTGAGTGAAGGAAATAAGATGGGACAGGAGGAGAAGCTGAACAGCAATGTAATGACAGTCCCATGGGCTCAATCAGTCCCGTGGGCTGCTTTCGATGTGGGATGACGCTGCAGAGTTTACCAAAGCTGAAGCAAGAATGCTGGGCCTTCATATCTCTGCTCTTCAGTTATTAGATGGGGCTGCCTCCAGGAAGGGATGAGACTCTGGGGAAGGCAGCTCTCTTCAGCTGAGGGAAATTCCAAGAAGGATTCATCTGAGAGCTCCCAGCCACCCACAGTCCCAGCATCTGGGAGAATAGGTGCCTTAGTTCTGAACAGAGTGGTGAATCTGGGGGGGCACAACACAGCATCAGGGCTGAAACTAGGTTAGGTAAGGCAAGTGAGGTCCCCAAGGCACAAAATTTAAGGAGGCACATTCTCTCAAGTGCCAGCCTGCACGTGCACAGCCCTGAGGGTGAGTGCCTCCTGAAATTTTGTGCCTAGCTTGTCTCACCTCACCCAGTCCTGGCCCTGCCCAGCATCCCCTACAGCGTGTGGTATAGGGCCTGGCATATGGTGAGGGCTCAGAATTATTTTGAAGTTGTCTGTGCTTACACAGTTCCGCACAGGTGTTTTGTCCACATAGCTGGAACGGGAAAGCTGGCTGAGTGAAAGCAGCTCTTTAATCCTTGCTCTATCTTTGTTCGATAAGGAAGGCATCTTCTTTTTAGTGCTGGAAATGCCTTTCTGGAAGTGGGGGCTATGGTAGGCACCAGTGGTTCCCTACCCATAGCTCTTGCTAATAGAACTCCAAACTTGGGGGTATCAGGGTGTTGGATGCTTCACAGGAGAAGGATCGCTCCTCAGCCCTGGAAGTGAATTGTAATTGGCCTAAGCCAGTCATGGTTGTCATTTTCCTCTTGCCTGTGATTGATTTAAGCATGGGCACTAGATAAAATTCTGACCAGTAAGATAAGGGGAAGTCTGCTGGAGGCTTCTGAGTAATATTTTCCTCATTGATAGAAAGAAATTCTCCCAAAGAACTATTCTGTGGATGTTGCCTATACTTGACTCTTAGGACTATGGCAGCCATCTTGGGGACATGAGGGAAGCCAGCTCACAGGTTGTATTAGTCAGGGTTCTCTAAAGAAACAGACCAATAGGATATACATATAGAAAGTGATTTAATATGAGGTGTTGGCTCCCACAGTTATGGAGGCTGAGAAGCCCCATAAACTGTTATCTGTAACCTGGAGGCCCAGGGAAGCCAGTGGTATAATCCAGTCTGAGTCCAAAGACCTGAGAAACAGGAGAACCATTGATGTCGATTCCAGTCCAGGTTTCAAGGTCTGAGAACCAGGAACGCAGATGGCAGGAGGAGATCAATGTTCCAGCTCAAGCACTCAGGCAGAAAGGGTCGAATTTTTCCTTCCTGCCCCTTTTGGTTCTATTCAGGCCCTTAATGAACTGGATGATGCCTGCCACATTGCAGACGGCGAGCGAACTGCTTCACTGAGTCTGCTGATTCAAATGCTAATTTCATCTGGAGACACCCTCACAGACACACCCAGCAATAATATTTAGCCAAATATTTGGGCATCCTGTGATCCAGTCACGTTAACACATAAAATTAACCATCACAAGTCCACCCCTTGTCAAGCTGGCATCCATATGCTTCTCCTTAAACCACATTTAATTTTCAAATAAGACAATAACAAGGTTATAATTCTTTCTGACATAATAACTCTCCTGCAAACAACCCCAAATGCATTAATCCCTTCCCCAGAAGAGGAGGAAAAGTCCCTGAATGGTGTTTCTTGAGATTCGGTAACTTAAATACTATGATGTAAAATTAACAATATTGAAATACTGATATAAAGTCAATACGTTTTATTTTAATAATGAGAGGAAAGAGAACAAAGACACATGTATTCATAGCCAAATATGGAGGAAATACTCATGACGATTACAGTCCTTATTTCTATAACTGGTCACATGGTCATAGCTGGTATTTATAACTACCTTCTTCCACTACCTACTCTGTATTCTCTTTCTGTTTAGCAAGTACCTCAACTGGTTGTGATTCTTTACCCTGTAGGGTGACCCAATCCTTTATTCCTGAAGAGCCTGGGCCATTCCTAGTTTTGAGTTGTTGTGGCTTTCAATTGACCTTAATCACAGGATATGGTAGCGCTAGAAGATGCCCTAAGGGACCCCCTGTGGACAACTCTGACAGTGAGGTTCCATTCAACTCAGACAGCCAATCCTGGCCTTGGTACTACTGTTGGCTGACACCTGTGTTTGTCACTGTATATCTCTACCTCACAGGTACTTTTTGGGATATCTGTCCAACTCACAAGCCAATACATCCCCTTTTCTAGGAATTGATTCCTCTTCCTATGTGGTCCACGGGCAGTCAGGGATCACTGACAGGTCCTGGCCATAGCTGGCTGGTGCGGGGGTGGACTCCTGAGCTAAACCAAACTGGTCATTTTCTCTGTTGGGATTTTGTAGTCATGACCATGAGAAATGGGCATTCTCTGTGGTTCCATCCATAATGTGTAAACTTGGAAGCTGTGGAATGGCCATCTTCTGCCCACCATGAAAATGGATAAGGAAAAAAAACAAAAACAACACCACAACAGTCTGCCGAGAGAAGGACAATTTTCTCCTTGCCTCCAGTCTTTGGCCTTTGCCTTGGGCATGTGTTGCGCATTTCACCTTTGTCCCTCATTTGGTTACTCTGCAACATCCTGGCTTGCATTGATATCACTGTTTTGTGCATGTATTGCTTTTCTCCTCAAGTGTATTTATTCTAAAGTCTTTCATTTTCATAAGTGAGGACTCGATCTTATTTTCAATCAGCAGTCAATTTAGAATCATCAACAAGAATTGTACAAATGCTGTTATTGGAGCACACAAAGATAGTACTAGAGCAGAAAGCAGAGGAGCCATGATGCCTGGGGTTTGATAAGTATGCTCTCATTCACTGTGTATGTGTTTATCCTCTCTGCCTTTGTTCTGTTACAGTCTTTGTGTATGCCCTTGCCTCTGCACTTCCTCTGGAAGCTCTGTTGCCAAGATACAAGGAAAGGCCAAGCTCTTGATGTGAAACTCAATGTTAATAAGAGAAGTGGGAAGGAAAGTTGGCAGAGATCATGTGTTCTTTGGGTCTGCTTAAATCCATACCAGAAATGAGTTTTTGACAACACCAGGAAAATTGGAAGGGTGCAACAATGACTAAGGTAGTAACGTTATTCTGTTCCAGGAGTATTACAATAATGAGAATGGAATTGGTGCTCAGTCCTTGGCTTGAATGCAGTCAACCCTGCATTACAGTGGTTTTGATTCAAGTGAAGGCTTTGGATAGCAATGAAGAGTAGTTTGGGAACACTGGAAACTGACACATGTACTTGGTACCAGGATGATGGGTGTTTAGATTTTAATTTTTATCTTAAGTTATTATAACATTAATCCTAAAATTACTTTGATATGGAAATCAGTCTATCATATCCACATGTATCAATGCTATCCAACTAAATATGTTAATTTGCCATTGTCTCTAAAATTTTTAAAATAATTAAGACAAATCATTTTTTTTTCTGGCATTATTGCCTTCTCAGTGCCTAACATCCTGCTTTATACACTGTGTTAAATAAATACTTGCACTTGTGCATGACTAAACAGCTAAATGATCATTTAGAAAAGTGCTTCTCCAATTTTTTTTTTTTTTTTTTTTTGCGGTACACGGGCCTCTCCCGTTGCGGAGCACAGGCTCCGGACGCACAAGCTCAGCGGCCATGGCTCACGAGCCCAGCCGCTCCGCGGCATGTGGGATCTTCCGGGACCGGGGTACGAACCCGCGTCCCCCGCAGCGGCAGGCGGACTCTCAACCACTGCGCCACCAGGGAAGCCCGCTTCTCCAATTTTAATGTGCATTAGAATTACCCAAGGATCTTGTTAAAATGCAAATTCTGTTTCATTTAGTAGGTCTAGGTGGGGCCTGAGATTCTGTATTTCTAACAAGTTCCTAGATGATGCCTACACTGCTGGTCCAAGGTCTATATTTTGAACACCAAAGATCTAGAAGACTAGACAGAAAGATCTCCATAGAGATCGTCACCCTTTGGTGTTTTTCCTCCTGTGTCTGAGTCAGTAGTAAGGTGAGTTAAGGAGTGAATGCATTTGGAGGTCGGGAGACCTGGATCCTTGTCCTTATCTCGTCACTAATTAGCCCCATGACTCTGGGCAGACCCCTCACTCAGTCTCTTTGGACCTCAATTTCCAGTTCTCTAAAATGGTGGAGTAGGGCTTGGATCATGTTTCAGGCTGTCTTGAGGAACCCTATATAGTTCTACAGAGATGCTTCAGGGACCCCCAAGAAAAAGCGTGAGGAGGAGTGAAGGCAATGAAGAAGGGGTCATTCTTGAGAAAGGTGGGAAAACAACCAGGAATGTGTCCTGTCACCAAGAAGGTGGGTTTAAGAAGGATGCAGGGGTGGATTGTGCCCAATGCTTTCATTCAATTGTCAATCAACACAGCATTTAAGGCAAGTATGTTTCCTGCTCCTGGGATTTTAATGCATGTATATTCTAAGAAGTCTGAAAATGAATTCTGGACCTGACTCAGTGGTTGGTATCTAGATCACTCTTAAGGGCAAAGGAAGAAGGAAGGGAAATACCACTGAATGAGTTAGTAGCTGCAAAAGCTGTCCCGCTGTTCCTGGGGTCTGATTTACTCTCCCTCCTTCCCTCTGGTTTCTCCAGTGGACTTTTTTTTCCCCCCGCAAATGGCTACTTGGGAACAGGGAGACGACTGATTCATTCAGTTGCCATTCTTGAGCAGAGCTCCAAGAGGAGATTATGGTCAAATTCTGACCATGGGTGAGACATACATGCTGAGATTACTTTTATGTCCTCTATTAATTTCCAGGAAAGAAAGAAGGGGAAGGAGAAAGGAAAATTTTCCAGTGACACGTTTCTATTGTTTGAGACCATTTTTTCTCATCCTGTACATTAGAATCACCTGTAATGCTTTAGGAGACTACTGATGTCCAAGTTATAGCCCCAGAAGTTCTGATTCAGTGGGTGTGAAGTGGGACTCAAGCAGTGTCTGTGTGTGTGTGTGTGTGTGTGTTTCCCAGATGATTCTAATGTGCAACCAGGGATAAGAACTGGTTTAGCACTTAGACTTAGCATTTCCCCTCTTCTTTCAGTGTGACTGTGGGCAATTTGCACTGAGTCTGAAACTGCTCAGTAAGATGCCTGTGATGGATGTAGATTATTTAAAGGCCATCTTGATCTGGACAGAACAGTTATGTTAACTTTCTGCTCAAAAGTGATTGTTCCCAGGCTCCTGCAATGTTTCAGCTTCCTCAGGTGACTCTGGTGGGTGCCTCCAAGGCAGAACAGTGGGTTTTAGGTAGCAGGGGACTCAAGCTGGTGTTCCAGGGACCCAGCAATTCTTCCCCTAACTTCAGCTTACATGGAATGTTTTAGCTAAGCGTAAACTCTCTAGGTGGTAGGGATTGTGTCTGTCTCCTTTTGCCAGACAAATGTGCTGGAATCTCGCCATTGTGTTTTTCTGCTTGGGAGTGAAATTTAGAGCCAGATCTCTAGGACCCTAGGGTAGGCTCCACAGTGGGGCCCAAGCATTGCATACCATGGCCTCATTCAAGTGGTGATGCTCTCTCTCTTTTACTCTCTTATCTCTTCTCATGGTTTTGAAGGGGATCAAAATATGCCACCCCCAAGTATGCCAATTTGGCATAAGGATTATTTTGAACTAAAGATATTTGCGATTCAATAGAAGCAGAAGGAAGCCTTCTCAGAACTTCCTTTATCTGACTAAAAGCAGAAACTCCTGAGAACTAAGGACTGTCATAAATCCCCTGTGCTGGGGAAGTTTTATGGCCATGAAGAAGATGGAGAGTTGGCACTAGGTGGACCTGCACAAGCAAACCTTGCTAAGATAACCCTTATCTTCCATTAGTTTCTCATATACTTAATTTCCCACAGTTTATAGCTGCTAGAAGCCTAAAGACCCTTCTCCTTTATCTTGATACCTCTCTACAATTTATCATTGTTTGTTGTAATTTATATATAAGCTCTCAGGCCAATCCACTTCTTTGGGTATTCACTTCTTTTCTAGGAAGTCACTTGTGTCACATAAAAATTAACATCAAATAAAATTTGTATGCCTTTTCTCTTATAAATCTGTCTTTATCAGTCTAATTTGTAGGGCCCCAGTCAATGAATCTAAGAGAGTAAAGGAAAAATGTTTTCTTTTCGAGCAGATTTAAAACAGCTCTCAGATCTATGGGTCTCTCCCAGTTTTTGACTCATGACCTGTTGGAAGCCTCTACTTGGATATCTCATGGGCACCCTTGAAAATCAACATTTACAAAGCTGAATTCATTATTTATTTCTCAAAACGTTCTGCTTTTCTTACCACTCCTATCTTGTTTAACAGCAGCAGCTCTGTACTCGCCATCACTTGGGCTGAACACATCAGAGCCCACTTAGCTTTCTTCACAAGCCATTCATGGAGTAAATATTTATTGAGTGCCTACTACGTGCCACTCATTGTTCCAGCCACTGTATATACAGTGATGGATAAGCCAAACAAGGGCCTGCAGTCATGGAGCTTGCAGTCTCATGGGGAGAGAGATAATAGACAATACAGACATTACTTTCAGCTAGTGAGAAGTGCTATGAAGAAGGTAAAGGAAGGGGAGAGGGAGTAACGGGGGAAGCTACTTTAGGAAATGTGGTCAGAGAGAGCCTTTCCAGGGGCTCAAGGGGCTACTTGAATGATGAGAAGGGCCATGGAAAGATGGTTGTTCAAGATGAAGAGAACTGCACACACACACACACACACACACACACACACACACACACACACACTGCATCTTCTTTATTCATTTACCTGTTGATGGACATTTAGGTTGCTTCCATCTCTTGACTATGGTAAATAGTGCTGCTATGAACATTGGGGTGCATGTGTCTTTTCAAATTACTGTTTTTGATTCTTCCAGGTATATTTCTGGGAGTGGAATTTCTGGATCATATGGTAGATCTATTTTTAGATATTTGAAGAGCTTCCATATTGGAAAACTCATACTGTTCTCCATCATGGCTGTGCCAATTTTCATTCCCACCAACAGTGCACAAGGGCTCCGTTTTCTCCACATCCTTGCCGACACTTGTTGTTTGTAGACTTTTTGATGAGAGCCATTGTGAGAGGTGTGAGGTGATATCTCGTTGTTTTGATTTGAATTTCTCTAATAATTAACGATGCTGAGCATCTTTTTATGTGCCTGTTAGCCATCTGTATGTCTCCTTTGGAAAAATGTCTGTTCAGGTCTTCTGCCTATTTTTTGATTGAGTTGTTTGTTTTTATTGATATTGAGTTGTATGAGCTGTTTATATATTTTGGATACTAATGCCTTGTCAGTCATATTTGCAAATATTTTCTTCCATTCCAAAGGTTGTGTTTTTATTTTGTTGAGGGTTTCCTTTGCTGTGCAAAAGCTTTTAAGTTTAATTAGGCCCCATTTGTTTATTTTTGCTTTTATTTCTTTTGCCTTAGAAGACAGATCCAAAAAAATATTACTACAGTTTATGTCAAAGAGTGTTCTGCCTATGTTCTCTTCTAGGAGTTTTATGGGTTCAGGTCTTACATTTATGTTTTTAACCCATTTTGAGTTTATTTTTGTATGTAGTATTAGGAAATATTCTAATCTCATTGCTTTACACGGAGCTGTCCAGTTTTCCCAGCACCACTTGTTGAAGAGACTGTCCTTTCTCCATTGTATGTTCTTGCCTCCTTTGTGTTGATTAATTGACCATAGCTGTGTGGGTTTATTTCTGGGCTCTCTATTCTGTTCCATTGATCTATGTGTCTTTTTGTGCTAGACCACTCTGGTTTGATTACTGTAACTTCGTAGTGTAGTCCGAAGTCTGGGAGGATATGTTGTCAGAACATTAAACATGGTGCGAGTGGGGAGTAAAAATGCAGGGTTGTTAAAATGCATTAAAACTTAAGATATCATCAACCTAAAATAATCATACTTAGAGAGAGGTTGTTATATATGAACCTTATGGTAACCACAAACAAAAAGCCTGTCATAGATACACACAAACAGAGGGAAAAAATCCAAACATTACGCTAAAGATAGTCATCAGATCACAAAGGAAGAGTTCCAGCTTTGTTCTTTTTTCTCAAGATTGCTTTGGCAATTTGGGGTCTTTTGTGGTTCTATATGAATTTTAGGATTATTTGTTCTAGTTCTGTGAAAAATGCCATGGGTATTTTGATAGGGATTACTTTATTTATTTATTTAAAAAATTTATTGAGGTATAGTTAATATATTACAATGTGTGTTAGTTTCAAGTGTACAGCAAACTGACTCAGCTACACATATATATGTGTATATATATATATTTAGTTATACATATATATGTATATACATATATAAATGTTCTTTTTCAGATTCTTTTCCATCATAGGTTATTACAAAATATTGAATATATTTCCCTGTGCTATACAGTAGGTCTTTGTTTTTTATCTATTTTATATATAGTAGGGTGTATATGTTAAGCCCAAACTTGATAGGGATTACTTTAAATCTGTAGGTTGCTTTGGGTCATGTGGCAGTTCTGTTTTTAATTTCTGGAAGAATATCATACTGTTTTCCACAGTGGCTGCACCAATTTACATTCCCACCAACAGTGCACGAGGGTTCCCATTTCTCCACATCCTCACCAACACTTGTTATTTATTTTCTTTTTGAAGATGGCTATTCTGACGGTATGAGGTGGCATTTCACTGTGGTTTTGATTTGTGTTTCCTTGATGATTAGTGATGTTGAACATCTTTTCATGTGCCTGTTGGCCATCTGTATGTCTTCTTTGGAAAAATGTCTGTTCAGGTCCTCTGCCCATTTTTTAATTGAGTTGTTTGGGTTTTTTGATGGTGAGTTGTATGAATTCTTTGTATATTTTGGTTATTAACTTCTTATCAGATCTATAATTGGCAAATATCTTATCCCATTTAGTAGGCTACCTTTTTGTTTTGTTGACAGTTTCCTTCACTGTGCAAAAGCACTTTAGTTTGATATAGTCACATTTCTTTATTTTGGGTTTTATTTCCCTTGCCTGAGGAGACATATCCAAAAAAATTGCTTTTTAAAAATTTTTATATTTATTTATTTTTGGCTGCATTGAGTCTTCGTTGCTGTGCGTCGGCTTTCTCTAGTTGTGGTGAGCAGGGGCTACTCTTCCTTGCGGTGCGTGGGTTTCTCATTGCAGTGGCTTCTCTTGTTGCGGAGCATGGACTCTAGATGCGTGGGCTTCAGTAGTTGTGGCATGTGGGCTCAGTAGTTGTGGCTCACGGGCTTAGTTGCTCCATGGCATGTGGGATCTTCCTGGACCAGGGCTCGAACCCGTGTCCCCTGCATTGGCAGGAGGATTCTTAAACATTGTGCCAGCAGGGCAGTCCCAAAGTTGCTGTTTTTAATTTCCATTTGCTTGGAATACTTTTTTCCATCCCCTCACTTTCAGTCTCTGTCCTTAGATAGATCTGAAGTGAGTCTCTGTCTTGTAAGCAGCATATATACAGGTCTTGTTTTTTTATCCATTCAGCCACTCTGTGTCTTCTGATTGGAACATTTAGTCCATTTACAGTTAAAGTAATTATTGATAGCTATGTACTTATTGCCATTTTGTTAATTGATTTCTGGTGTTTTTGTAGTTCTATTTTTGGTTCCTTTCTTCTTTTGCTCTCTTCCTTTGTGATTTGATCACTATCTTTAGTGATCTTTGTGTTGTGTGTATCTATTACAGGATTTTGTTTGTGGTTACTATAAGGTTCATATATAACAACCTCTTTCTATGTATGATTATTTTAAGTTGATGATATCTTAAGTTTTAATGCATTTTAACAACCTGCATTTTTACTCCCCACTTGCACCATGTTTAATGTTCTGACATACTTTACATCTTTTGTTTGTTTGTTTGTTTTGTGTAGCCCTTAACTACTTGTGGATATAAATGGTTTTTACTGCTTTTGTCTTTTAACTTTACTACTGGATTCATAAGGGATTGATCTACTACCATTACTGTGTGTTTGCCTTTACCAACGTGATTTTTCCTTTTGTAATTTTCATATGTCTGATTGTGGCCTTTCCCGCTTAGCAAAGTCCCTTTGACATTTCTTGTCAAGCTGGTTTAGTGGTGCTGAATGCTTTTAGCTTTTGCTTGTCTGTAAAACTCTTTAGCTCTCCTTCAAGTCTGAATGATAGCCTTGCCGGGTAGAGTATTCTTGGTTGTAGTTTTTTCCCTTTCATCACTTTGAATATATCATGCCCCTCCCTTCTAACCTACAAAGTTTCTGCTGAAAAATCAGCTGATGAATTATGGGAGTTCCCTTGTACGTAACTAGTTGCTTTTCCCTGGCTGCTTTTAAGATTCTTTATTTTTAAGTTTTGCCTTTAAAAAAAAATTTTTTTTACATGTACAGTACGGTATTTTTTTTTTAAGTCTTTATTGAATTTGCTACAATATTGCTTCTGTTTCATATTTTGGTTTTTTGGCTGCGAGGCAGGTAGGATCTCAGCTCCCTGACCTGGGATCAAACCCACACCCCCTGCAATGGAAGGCAAAGTCTCAACCACTGGACTGCCAGGGAAGGCCCAGTTTTGCCATTTTAACTACAGGGTGTCTTGGTGTGGATCTCTCTGAGTTCATTTTGTTCAGGACTCTCTGTGCTTACTGGACTTGAATGTCTGGTCCCAGGTTAGGGAAGTTTTTAGCTAGTATTTCTTCAATTAAGTTCTCTACCCCTTTCTCCCTGTATTCTCCTTCTGGGAACCCTATAATGCAAATGTTAGTATGCTTGATGTTGTCCCAGAGGTCTCTTAAAGTATCCTTATTTTTAAAAATTCTCGTAAAATTAAAAATTCTTTTTAGTTCCTTTTCTTTGTTCAGTTTGGGTGATTTCCAGTACTCTCTTTTCCTGTGCCCTGATCATCTCTGTATCATCTAATCTCCTGTTGATTCCTTCTAGTCTATTTTTTATTTCAGTTATTTCAGTTTTTTCCAGCTCTGCCTGGTTCTCCTTTATATTTTCTACTCTCTGTTAAAATTCTCACTGTGTTCATTTATTCTTCTCCTGAGTTATTGAGCTTTTTCACAATCATTACCTTGAACTCTTTATGGAGTAGATTGTGCATCTTCACTTTGTTTAGTTCTTTTTCTGAGGTTTTTGTCTTGTTCCTTTAGAAGTATGTTCCAAACATATTCTTCTGTCTCTTCATTTTGCCTAATCCTGCATTTGTTTCTATGTATTAGATAAGGTGGTTACATTTCCCAATCATTGAAAAGAGGCCTTATGGAGGAGATGTCCTAGGAGGTCCAGCAACATGCTTCCCTCTGGTCACCAAAGCTCTGTGCTCTAGGGGTGCCCCTGTGTGGGCTGTAGGCCCTTCTGTTGTGACGGGGGCTGACTACGATGGGCATCCTGGTAGGTGGAGTTGGCCTCTGGCCTAGCTGGTTGCCAGCCCATGGATGGGCAGGGCTGGGTCCCAGGGCCATTGAATGCGTGGCCCGGGGTTACCGGGGCTAGTGCCAGCTTGCTGTTGGGCAGGGACAGCACCCTCGTGGTTGGCTTTGCAGTCCAGGGGGTCCCGGGACTGGTGCCAGCCTGCTAGTAGACAGGGAAGTCCCCGGTGCTAATAGGCTAGAGGGAGGATTCCAAAATGGTGCTTGCCAGAACCAGTGTCCTCGTGGTAGAACAAGCTCCCCAAATGGCTGCTGCCAGCGTCTCTGTCCCCAAGGGGAGTCCCAGTTCCCTCCTGCCTCTCTAGGAGGCTCTCCAAGATAAGCAAGTGGATCTGACCCAGACTCCTTTCAAATTATTGCCTCTTCTCTGGGACTTGGAGCATGTGAGATTTTGTGTGTTCTTTCTAGGAGTGGTGTCTCTGTTTCCTGCAGCCCTCCAGCTCTCAGGTATACAAGCCCTGCTGGCCTTCAAAGCCAGATGTTCTGAGAGCTTGTCTTCCTGGTGCAGGACCCCTGGAATGGGGAGCCTGATATGGGGCTGAGATCTCTTGCTTCTTCAGGAGAACCACTTCTCCCCAGTTGTGATTGTCCTTCTACTTGTGGGTTGCCTACCCAGGGGTGTGGGTCTTGTGGGTATTGACCTCCTAACTGTGTCGTCCTGGTTCCCTCTTTATATATTTAGCTGTGGAAAATCTTTACTGCTAGTCTTCATGTTGTTCTGATAGATAGTTGTTCTGTAAATAGTTGTAATTTGCTGTACCTGTGGGAGGAGGTGAGCTCAGGGTCTTTCTACTCCACCCCCATCTCCTCTTCATCTCTCAATGCTCAGCACACCCCAAGCTTCCCTCTTGTCTCTTCCAGGGTTACCACCCTAGGCCAGCGTATCCCAGCTTCCCTTTTGACCCTGAGGAGTAGAGCGTCCGGTTCATCATCTTCTTTCGGTCCTGGAACTTTTTTTTTTTTTTTTTTGATACGTGGGCCTCTCACTGCTGTGGCCTCTCCCGTTGCGGAGCACAGCCTCTGGACGTGCAGGCTCAGCGGCCATGGCTCACGGGCCCAGCTGCTCCGCGGCATGTGGGATCTTCCCAGACCGGGGCACCCGTGTCCCCGGCATCGGCAGGCGAACCCCCAACCACTGCGCCACCAGGGAAGCCCCCTGGAACATTTTAAAATTAGAACTGGCGAGTCCCTCACTTGATAGAATTGATTTCCCTCCTCCCCCATCCCTCTCCCCCACCCCCATGTATATATTTTTAAAACTTGGATGCGTTCTTGTGAAATGTGCATTTATTTTAACGTAAATGATATTATGTTATATATCCCATTCTCTTTCCTGATTTTTTCATTAAGCATTATGCTTTTAAGACCTATCCATGGGGTGTGTATTTCTCTAATATGTTGCTCCTAGCAAATCTTAGTATTTCATGGTGGACACTTTATTCAAGGTAGGCTGGGCTATGTATGCTGAAATAACAAACAACTCCCAAATCACAGTGGCTTAACACACAGGAGTTTATTTCTCATTCACACAGAATCCTCTGTAGGTCGAGCAGTTCTTCAGTGCAGCTCCTTTCTAAGCTGTAATTCAGAGACCTTCACCACTTGCATTTCATGGCTATCACACTGGGGACATGACTTTCAGGATTGCTGAGACGGGGAAGGAGCGAGCATGGAGAATTTATACCTGCTCTTGCATTCTTCAAACTTGTAACACACGGCACATTGACCAAAAATGTTATATGGCCCTAATCAACTGTGTGGTGGCCAGGAAATGTAGGGAGCGCAGGGGTAGTCTGGGAACTGTAAATATCTCTGATACAGTGATCATCCACCATATTTTAGCTACATACCGCCCAAGTGGGGAGCATCTGACTCCCAACCGGCACATACAATGCTACAGTGAATATCTTTGGCTTATACCCATGTAAACCTAGGTGAAGATTTTTCTGGGATGTGGTAGTGGGTTGGGTGTTGGCTCCCCAAAAGACATGCCCGCATCCTAAGCCCCAGAACCTGTGAATGTGACCTTATTTGGAGAAAGGATCTTTGCAAAGGTAATTATTAAAGATCTCAAGATGACATCATCCTGGATTATATAGATGAGTTCTAAATCCAATGACAACTGTCCTTATAAGAGATGGAAAACGAGAAGACTGACAATGAGGAAAAGGCCATGTGAAAATGGAGGCAAGTATCAGAGTTGTTCAGCCACAGCCAAGGAATACCTGGAGCCATCCGAAGCTGGAAAAGACAGGAAGGAGTCTGTCCCAGAGCCTTCAGAGGAACACAGCTTTGATTTCAGTGGCCTCCAGAAATGTGAGAGAATACATTTCGTCGTCTAAGTCACCAGTGTTGTGTTACTTTGTTAAGGCAACCCTAGGAAACTAACACAGATTTTGCTACCTGGAAGTACCGTGCTGCTGTAACAAATATCTAAAACTGTGGGAATAGCTGTGAACCTGGGTAATGAGCAGAGGCTAAAAGAATTTTGAAGCTCGTTATATAGAAAAAGTCTAGATTCTGGTTAGAACTCATGAGGAAGTGAGGATCACGGTGGAGAAAGCTTCTGCCATCTTAGAGAATACATATATTGCCACACATAGAATGTCATTGGAAAAATGAACATTAAAGGCAAGAACTCAGAAGGAAATGAGAAGCATGTTACTGGAAATTGGAGGAAAGGTTATCCTTATTAAATAGTGGTAGAAAACTTGGCTGAATTGTGCTTTCTTTGTTTTGCGGAAAGCAGAATTTGTAAGCTACGAGCTTGGATATTTAGCTGAGGAGATTTCTAAGCAAAGTGTTGAAGGTGCAGCCCGCTTTCTCTTTGCTTATAGCAAAATGCGAGAGGAAAAATAAATGGAGGAAGGAAGTATTAAATAAAAAGGAACCAGCACTTTAATTGGGGGAGATTCTCAGTTTACCCAGACTACAAATGATGCTACAATTAGAAAATTTACTGTTGGGAAGTGTCCTCTAGAGAGAAGCCTGAGAGTGTGGATGGACAACCTTTTGATGAAGAAATTAGGCATGTGACTCATGGATCCACTCAGCTACCGCCGCAGAAGCTAGGAATATAGAGTTATGCAGGAAAGATCTGTGGAGGACCTTCTTCTCTAATGGCATGAACCCCTGTGACATGTATAGAAGACCCACGAAGTTTCTGAGAATTTCGTATTAGCAGAAGCACTGCCAGCTTGAACTGAAAAGGACAGAGACAGGATGAAAGGAGAGGAAGCTCTCAGACTTCCAAAATTCTACAGACAGGAAGTGCGCTGATAGAATACTCGACTGCAGACATTTGCTACCCTTCAAGAAAAAGGAAGAACGACTCTCAGGTGCTGCTATAGGCACAAAGGATAGGGTCACCATGGGGCCAGAGGGTGCATCAAGCCACAGAGGATTATCCTCAGGCTTTGAAACCTAATGAAATTTTCACTATTAGGTTTTGACTTTCTTAGGACCAGTGGCCCCTCCATTCCTTCGATTTTTTTCTCTTTTGGAAAGGGAACGTCAATCTTATAACTGTCCCACCATTATGTTTTGGAAGCAGATAACCTGTTTTGTAGTTTCACAGGTCCACAGATGGAGAGGAATTTTGTCCCAGGATGGACCATACCTCAAGTCTCATCCATACTTGGTTTGGATGATTTACATGATGAGACTTGGAACTTTTTGAGTTTGTGATACTTAGATGAGATTTTGAACAGAGTTGACCCTGGAATGGGTTAAAAGTTGCGAAGATGTTGGGATTGGGTAAATAGATTTTGCATGTGAGAAGAACATAAATTTGGAGGCATCAGAGGGTAGACTGTACTGGGTTGAATAATGCCACCCACCCTCCCCCCAAATCATATCTATCTGGAACCTGTGAATGTAGCTGTATTTGGAAATAGAGTCTTTGCAAACGTAATCAAGTTAAAATGAGGTCATTCTGGATCTGGGTGGGCTTTAAAGCCAATAACTCGTATCTTTAGAAGTGATAGAAGAAGAGAAAATACCGAGAAGAGAAGCCCATGTGAAGACAGAAGCAGAAATTGGAATTATGCAGCCAAGGAACACCTTGGAGCTGCCAGAATCTGAAAGAGACAAGGAAGGGTTCTCCCCTAGAGCCTTTGGAGGGAGTGAGGCCCTGCTGATATTCTCGATTGCAAACTTCCGAGCTCCAGAACTGTGAGAGAATACATTCATGTTTATTTTAAGCTACCAAGTTAGTGGTACTTTGCTGAAGCAGCCCTCAGAAACTAATATAGATATTTACCCAGGGAAGGTCATAGGTCTGAGTGTATTTTGTCTTACTAATTTATCTGCCAAATTTCTTGCCATACTGGCTGCACCAGTTTACGCTTCCACCTACAGTACATAGAAGTTCTTACATTTCTGCCAACATTTGGCATTAGCCAGCTTCCTAATTTTAACTAACCTAATAGGTATAAGCAATATCTCATCACTCCTTTAATTTTCCATTTCCCTGTTTTGAATATCTCATGGTATGCTTATTAGCTTCTTGAATTTTCTCTTTTGGAAATTACCTGTTCACAGCCTTTGCTGATTCTCCTATTGGGACTGCTTTCCTTTTCTTACTGACCTTCAGGAATTCCGTATATATTCTACTTATTAATGCCTCATTGGTTTTAGACATTGCAAATATCTTTCCCCATTGTTTTTCAGCTGTCTTTGCACCTTTTCTGTAGTGTCCCTCATGGAACAGAAGTTCTTAATTTGTTTTGTTTTCTCTTTGTTTGTCCTCATCCATGCTAAAGTACACTAACCCCTTTTACTGGCTTTGTGGGAGTTTACTAAATAATATGTCAGTGTCATGTTAGATAACTTGTTCTCTGCTCACTTGCCCTTCAGCTGTTGTGTATATATATATATATATTTTTTTTTTTTTTGAACCCAGTCAACTGTGCAATCATGCATTTGCAAAAGTCAGGGCCAGGAATGGCAGGCCTTATTCTGTAACAGAAAACATTGCAACTAATCAGGAACATTTGAGTCTTCAGCACATTTCCTTGCAGTCAGGGTGTTTGCATGTGGATGTGATGTTTGTGGTTAGGCCAGAAGTTACACCTTCCTCACCTCAAGACCCCCTGGGGACCTGCTGAGACATGTGAGGACATGTGACAAACAGCCCTTTGGCCGGTAGTGTAAGTGAGATCAGGTGTGTCTTATCTCATGGATTTTTAGGAGTGTGTGTTCACTGAATCATACAGTGTGAGAGCTTGAAATGACCTCTGGGATCATCCAGTTTGACCCTCTCATTTTACAGATGCAGGAACTGAGACCTAGGGAAATGAAGGGGCTTCTCCAAGTTATTCAGCTGTCAGTGAATTGCTGCAACTAGCATTCAGATCTCTTAACTCCCATTTTGTGTGTTTCCATTTTTCCGCCTTCCCCTAGAGGATATCAGACATCATTATTTTGGAGGGCTGTGGGTCTGAGTTAGAACTTAATGTAGGAAATCAAGGGCCTACAGAATTTAGACCCATTCAGCCTGTCCAACCTTATCTCCTGCCATTCTAGCTTAGTCTCTGCCTTATTCCTTTAATGTTCCATGCTCTGCTTTTACCTTCAAGCCTCTGCTCATGCTGTGGTCATCCTAGCATCGCCTTCCCTCTTCTTCTTGCCTGTCTCATCCTTCAAGGGCGAATTCTTTGAGACTCAGTCCTATCTCTCCATGCCACTGCTAATCAGCATTATTCTCTCCCTTCTTTAGGTTTTCATAACACCTGCAGCCTATACAAATACAATCTAGGCTTGATTATTTGCTGCTTTTTTTCTGGAATGTTCCTGTTGTACAACCGACTGAGCTAGTCATTTAATATCTCTATGCCTCACTCAGTTTATTCACTTAAAAAAAAAAAGACTTGATCAAGATAATTTCTGAGGATGCTTCTAAATCTAACATTCTTTGTCTCCATAAGATTTTAAACTCCTCAAGGAAACGGGCTCTGTCTTATATTTCTCTTGTAATTCCCTTAGTCTAGTGGTTCTCAGCAGGGGACAGTTTTACTCCCTCAGGGGGTGTTTAACATTTAGAAACATTTTTTGTTGTCACACTGAGGGAGGGAGTTGCTACTTGTATCTGGTGTGTAGAGGCCAGGGATGCTGCTTAACCTACAAGGCACAGGACAGCCTCCACAGAAATAGATTATCAAGCTCAAAGTTTCAGGCAAGGTAGAGATACTCTGCCTTAGCCTCTGACCCAACATCATAGACATATAGTAGACACTGAATAAGCAGTTTCATTCTTCTGTCAAAGAGAATTGCTCCCTTAAAAGGGATCTTATCAGATATGGAGCTGTCATAGGAGAAGGAAAAAAGTGAGCATTCATGCAAAACTAATGCAAAGTCAGAAAAGAGAATCTAATTTTCCTTAGTCAAGAGGGGGAGGAGAGAGTACCATAAAGAAGGAACTGTTGGATGGATGAAAATTGAGAACTGATAAGTTATTTACTTTGCAGGAGGTATTGATTTAAGCAGCTTATCTTCTAATTATCTCTGGGGGAACTGCTTGTGATTGTGGTAAACAACAGTAATGATGACATTGGAACATACGGGGGAAACTTCTGGGAACTATAATTTTTGTTGTCAGGAACACTTATGTTTACAATATCCTCATTCTTACCTTCCCTTGAAATAAAGTCAGGGTGACGAAAGTGGCCTTAACTTACAGATGAGGCAAGAAAATTGATTCCATGGGCTATGAGCTCTGGCAACCAAAAAAATTATAGGCTCTCTTTCTAGACCTCTATTCAGCGTGGTCTGGGAATAGGGATGATGAATGGCTAAATGCTTTTGGTGACTTCTCCTAGCCTCTGCCTTGGCTGTGTTCCCAACGTCCTCCCTCACTGTGTTACGTCTGCCTTTCTCTTTAGGTCACAACATGCAAGAAAGCCAAGTTGTTATTTCTTTGTCGCCCTCCCCTCTCTTCTGCATCATGAAATAAATATAATAAGAAATATCCTAGACGTGCAAAATAGAAAGCTCCCTAAAAAGTTGGGATCGGAGGGAAAATCCATGACATAAAGACTCTCTTGAGATGGATACCATTATTCTCAGCCTCTCCAAGCACTTGGCAGGAGATTACATTGTGAATTCTCCTGGCTACCAGACGTATTTGGCAAAGTTTCTGTTTAGATTTCATTTGGGGAAGAAAGGCTTAAGTTAAACATTAAAATTCATGAGAATATTTCAGTTCCTTGTAAAGTCTTAATCACAGTTACTTCAAGTGAGGTAGCACTTATGGCTTCTCACAGAGGAAAAGTTCTTCTGACGGGGACTTCCAACAGTTCATTTCAGAAGATCGCTGAGTCTATGGCCAAGTGCAGTGCATTGTAAAACAGGCTGAAATACATACTATAACAATACTCATGAACTATTTTTTATGGTTTAGTTTCCTCTCTGTTGCCTAAAATTATAAACTTGGTCCACAGGAAAATGAGTACTTCTCACCTAGTCATGCCTGCGTTTTTCTTCCAGGTCTTCCAGTAGAAGAAAAATCAAATATGGGAATTGAAGCCTCTCATTCTCTCTTTTTAAATTTTCCTGTGAAGGTTTTCGGGAAAATATTCTGGGGCAAGGGCTATCACTGTAACCAGTATAGAGATGTAGGTATAACAGAAATTTGGTAAATGTGTATTGCTGCTGCTGTATTTTTTGGCAGATGAATGCATGACTTCTTTTTATAGAATGATCTGGAAAAAACACAGGAAAGCGTTATAAAAAAAAAAACAAAACAAACCTGTAAGTGTTAATAGCACATTTTGTGGCCCAGTCAACATTTCTGTTGGTTTGGAATTTTATTTTTGTATCCATTCTTCAAGGTTGCCTTTTTCACTTTTCAACTTGCTTCCCCTATACACCAAATAGCAATGTGCAAGGAAGTTGTAAGGAACTTGATTTACCATCTTAAGTTCCTTTGAGATCACTGCATGCATGAGTGGGCCCTGTTTGGGATGTTTTCCCTCTTTTCCCTTTTGTGATCGTTTTTAAAATGTGATGCCAAAAGAGTCTGGGTAGCTCTTTGTTTGGTTTTCCTTTCATAGCCTTTTATGCCTGCTTGGCTGGTTTTACAAGAAGCCACCAGTGAAACTCAGAATGGGAAAAGATGCGTAAACTCCTGCTCTGGCGGCAGAGCTTGTGGAGAGGGAGAAAGTGAGATCTCCTTTACACTTCATGAGAATGCAGAATTTAGCAAGGCTGTATTTAAAAGTTCTCCTGGTCCTCTATGGGAAGGACTGGCTCAGCCCCTAGCTACCGCCTTGTACTCGTTAGGAAATTGTTTGTGCTCACCGGTTGATGTTTTAGCATCTCACTGTATTTCTGTTCTTTCCCTGAATATAGAGGATAATGATTTTGCAAGTAACTTGAAGAGGCCTGCAGTAGGCAGAGTTCTCTGATGGGCCCCAAGATTTGGCATGTCTCCCTTCCATGTAGGTGCTCTACATAATGAATATGCAAGGCTATGAATACGATAGATTTTACTCCTGTGATTAGGTTATGTTATACGGCGTGGTTGATCTTAAGGGAAATTATCTGGTGGGCCTGACCGAATCTCACGAGCCTTTTAAAAGCAGAGAGCTTTCTCTAGCTGGTCGCAGAAGAAGCAGAAGCTTGTGATTTCCTGCTGAGAGACCTCAGCCCTGAGGTCTCTGTAAGAAAATGAATTCTGCCAGAAAGCAGGGAGCTTGGAAAAGGGCCCAGAGCTCTAGGTGAGACTGCAGCCCCACCTGATACCTTGATTTCAGTCAGGTGAGACCCTGAGAAGAGAAGGGCATGTAGGCCCACCACATTCAGACTTCTGACCTACGGAAATAGTGAGGTAATGCATTTGTTTTAAGCCATTAAGTTTGTGGCTGAAACTTTCCATTCCACACAGCAATGGAAAACTATTACGAAGGAGGAGAAGGCCTCTGAGACGAGAAAGCTAAGTAAAACCAACATTCCTATGTTTGGTTTGGGGGCAAAGTTGTTGGGATGGCTAATTATATGCTTTACCTTGACTAGGCCATGGTGCCCAGTTAGCTGTTTGGTCAAACCCTAGTCTAGATGTTGCTGTGAAGTTATGTTGTAGATGAGATGAACATTTACAATCAGTTGACTTTAGGTAAAAGTGATTACCCTCCATAATGTGAGTGGGCCTCATTAGGAAGGCCTTAAGAGCAAAACATGAGGCTTCCTGGAGAAGAAGGAATCCTGCAAGACTGGCACATCAAACTCCTACATGAATTATGGGCTGCAGACTTGCCAGACCCCACAAAGCCATGAGCCAATCCCTTAAAATAAATCTCTTTATATGTATCCTATGGGTTCTGTTTCTCTGGAGAACCTTAACTAATGCAGTCATAAGCTCAGGTGCCTTAGGGACCACACAGATGTCTGAGGTGTGCTGGGGCTGAATGGAAGACAGCATGGGGGCCAGCTCAAAGGCAGCAGCTCGTACACTGTGCCACAAATTGTACCGGTCTTTTTCTTTCTTTTTTTTTTTTTTTTTTTAACAGTACACGGGCCTCTCACTGTTGTGGCTTCTCCCGCTGCAGAGCACAGGCTCCGGACGCGCAGGCTCAGCGGCCATGGCTCACGGGCCCAGCCGCTCCGTGGCACGTGGGATCCTCCCGGACCGGGTCACGAACCCATGTTCCCTGCATCGGCAGGCGGACTCTCAACCACTGCGCCACCAGGGAAGCCCCTGTACCGGTCTTTTGATGTTTCCCAAATGAAGCCAGAAATCCAGAATTTTGTACAAAATTGCCCAATTCTAAATGTAGGTTACTAATTCAAAAACATATTTCTTAAAAACCTTGAGCATACTGCAAGTAAACAATCAGACATATCCAGAATATGGATTGTCCTATAAGGCACACCACCCTCGTTCCTTCAATAAATCAAAGTCATAAAAAAGAAAAGGAAAGGAAAGAAAAGAAAAGATAGGGGCTGGGCCACTGTTGTAGATGAGAAAAATTACACCACATGTAACAACCACATGCAATGAGTGTCTTTGGCGTCTGGCTTGGAAAAAAAAATCACCTATAATAGATATCTTGGGGACAGTTGGGGAAATTTGAGTATGAACAAGATTTTAGATAATATTAGTAGTTTCTAGTTAACTTATTTAGGTGTGATAATGGTACTGTGGTATAATGATATATAAGGGAAGTTCTTAAATTTTTTTAGACATACATGTTGAGATATTTAGACATGAAGTATAATACTGTCTTGAAATTTCTTTCTCTCTGTACACACATACACACACACACACACACACGTGCATAGTAAAATGTTAGCAATGGTTTAACCTAGATACTGGGTATATGTGTGCTTATTGTACTATTCCTTTTATTTTTCTGTAGGTTTTAAACATTTCATAATAAGTAAAAAATTTTAAAGTCACTGAGTATGAGTAGGTTGCACGTAATATGTCAGTGGGTCTCAGTTTGCAATTGTGATCCATAAGGTTGAATCAAAGAACTGTGAGTAACTGCAGTTAGACTTCCTTTTCCATGCTTCTGTGATGGTAGTATGGCCAGCCTATCATCATCTTGTAGTTGTATGTATCTCTCCTTCTAAATCTGTGTTACTCTTGGGCTGCAAAGGAAACTTACTCACCTTTGTGTTCCTGGTGTCTGTGCATACATGAGCATTCACTACATTTCTGCTGAATGGATAAGGAGAAGCCCAGGAAAGCTGTACCAGTAAAAGTAACGACGACAATAATGATAGTAGCTAACATTAATTGAGTCCTTGAAACATTCCAGGCTAAGAACCTTACAATTGTCCTTTGAATTAGATTGAATTAGATGCTGATAGTAGGAGTTCTCAGTCCCCTTTTCAATGAAGAAGGTGAGGCCCTCGGATGATTGGAAATTTGCAAGAAGTTGAGGCCAAGCAGTCTGGCACTAGTCCCCTTTCAAAACAACTCCCGTTCACGCCTTGGAAGTCTCCTTAACTAACGCACAAAATTTCACTAATATAAGTTTTACCACATTCTGTGTGGCAAACAAGGGAATTTCAGGAAAGACCAGCCGTGGGAGAAAGGAGGCTGGCCTGTAGCACCCTCTGCACCTGAGCTGAGGAGTCGTTTCTGTGGCTGAGTCGAGAATGCCGGGAGCTGGCCACTCCGAGGTCTGTGCGACTTCAGTGCGCATGCGGGGGTAGAAGCAGCCAAGATCAGGTGGCCCTTGGTTCCTGCACCCTGGGGCAGCTTGACCAGAACACGGGAGGGAGAGACACCTCCCTTCTCAAAGCCCCAGGCAGCTGCCAACCTGCTCTTCTTTAATGGCCCTGGGTCCTGTCTGGGCCTGGGTGGTGGCATTGGTCCTTGCTGAGTGTTAAATAACTTCCAAGGATGGCAGCTCTACTCTCTGCCAGGCCTCCCTTGGGGACCCACCACAGGTCATCTCACTAGGAAGTGGAAGAAGACTAATTGTGCTTGTCTTACCCCCCAGAAAACCACCCTCAGGCACATTTTTTTTAATTAATTAATTTTTGGCTGCGTTGGGTCTTTGTTGCTGCGCGTGGGCTTTCTCTAGTTGTGGCGAGCGGGGGCTACTTTTCGTTGCGGTGTGCAGGCTTCTCATTTCTCGTTGCAGTGGCTTCTCTTGTTGCCGAGCACAGGCCCTAGGCACGCGGGCTTCAGTAGTTGCGGCACACGGGCTCAGTAGTTGTGGCTCACGGGCATAGTTGCTTTGCAGCATGTGGGATCTTCCCAGACCAGGGATCGAATCCGTGTCCCCTGCATTGGCAGGCAGATTCTTAACACCACTGCGCCACCAGGGAAGTCCCCAGGCACATTTTTAAATCATGCGATACATATTTCTAGAGATATTTGTTAAGTGGGAAAAATATGTTTAGGTTTTTTTGCTCTTGGCTGGTCAGGAGAGAGAAAAAAATTTAAAAATGAGTGTCCAGAATGAGGGTCTCCGCCAAGCTGTCCCCTGGAGTTCGCCTTCTTCACCTTGAAACCTTCATTGCAGGAGTTGATATCCCCTGGTGACCCTCACCCCCTTACCTTGGGTCTTTTTGACTGCAAATATGGTCCCTATGCCCATCGGTTCCTCCCCAGCTCTTTTCTCTACACACCTACTCCAGCCTGCTAGCCCTTTGTGTTGAGCTGTTAAGAATACTGTTACACAAAACTTCTCACACAGAGGGGGGAAGCCCATATGGAGATCTCCTTTTTATTTTTATTTATTTATTTTTTAAAGTCTGTATTGAATTTGTTACAATATTGCTTCTGTTTTTGTGTTTTGGTTTTTTGGCAGCCAGGCCTGAGGGATCTTAGCTCCCCAAGCAAGGGTTGAACCGGCACCCCCTGCATTGGGAGGTGGAGTCTTAACCACTGGACCTCCAGGGAAGTCCTGAGCTCTCCTTTTTAAATGAGTGAAAATTTATGCATTTTCACACTTGATTTGGGCTAGACAAATGTATCAGTTTCCTACTGCTGCCATAAAAAATTATCACACATTCAGTGGCTTAAAACAGCCCAAATTTATTATCTGGAGGTCTGAAATCCAAAATCAGTTTCATTGGGCTAAAATCAAAGGTGTTGACAGGAGTGTGTTCCCTCTGGAGGCTCTAGGGGAAAATCCATTTCCTTGCCTTTTTCAGCTTCTGAGGCCACCTGCATTCCTTGCTCACGGCCCATGCTCCGTCTTCAAAGCCGGTAGTGTAGCAACTTCAAATTTCCTCTGACTCTAGCTTTCTGCTCTGTCATCACTAGCGTTCTTCTCTTACTTGGACCCTCTTGCCTCCTTCTTATAAGGAAGCTTGAGATTACACTGGGCCCACCACGTTAATCCAGGATAATCTTGAACATCTCAAAATCCTCAGTTTGGGCTTCCCTGGTGGCGCAGTGGTTGAGAGTCCGCCTGCCGATGCAGGAGACACGGGTTCGTGCCCCGGTCCGGGAAGATCCCACATGCTGCGGAGCGGCTGGGCCCGTGAGCCATGGCCGCTGTGCCTGCGCATCCGGAGCCTGTGCTCCGCAACAGGAGAGGCCACAACAGTGAGAGGCCCGCCTACCGCAAAAAAAAAAAAAAAAAAAAAATCCTCAGTTTAATCACATCTGCAAAGTTCCTTTTGCCATGGAAAGTAACATATTCACAAGCTCAGGGAGAGGGACCAGGACATCTTTGGAGAGCCATTATTCTGCCTAACACAACTAACATTTGGAATAGGTAATAATTCCAGATAAAGTGGTTTTGTTCTTTTGCTGTTGGTTTTGGGTTTTATTTTTTATTTTAAAAAATCATATGAGTAACATGTTTTATAAGAAAGTACCAGGCTTCCCTAGTGGTGCAGTGGTTAAGAATCTGCCTGCCAATGCAGGGGACACAGGTTCAAGCCCTGGTCCGCGAAGATCCCACATGCTGTGGAGCAACTAAGCCCGTGCACCACAAGTACTGAGCCTGCGCTCTAGAGCCTGTGAGTCACAACTACAGAGCCCACGTGCCACAACTACTGAAGCCTGCGTGCCTAGAGCCCATGCTCCGCAACAAGAGAAGCCACCACAATGAGAAGCCTGTGCACTGCAATGAAGAGTAGCTCCTGCTCACTGCAACTAGAGAAAGCCTGCGTGCAGCAATGAAGACCCAACACAGCCAAAAATAAAATAAAAATAAATTTTTAAAAAAGAAAATACCAAGAAAAGTATTAAAAATAAAGCAGAATTCCTTTAATTCTAAACCCAGAGATAATCATTATTAAACTTTTGTGTGTGTCTTTCAATCTTTTATCTATTCAGATTTTGGGGGTTTTGTTCTTTTGCTTGGAATCTATTTTCAGATGGTGACAAGTCCAGCTGATCTGTAAAGTTATAGCCCAAACAGGCCTTTTCATTCAGCACCACAATCCCCCTGTTGAAGTTGCTTGGTAACTTTAAACGTTTTTTGCTTTTCTACATCTGCAACTCTATTTCTGTTTTGTAAGTAAGTTCACTTGTACCATTTTTTGATTCTACATATAAGCGATATCGTATGATATTTGTCTTTGTCTGGCTAACTTCACTCAGTATGACAATCTCTAGGTCCATCCATGTTGCTGCAAATGGCATTATTTCATTGCTTTTTATGGCTGAGTAATATTCCATTGTATATATGTACCACATCTTCTTTATCCATTTCTCAGTCAGTGGACATTTAGGTTGCTTCCGTGTCCTGGCTATTGTAAATGGTGTTGCAGTGAACACTGGGGTATATGTATCTTTTTGAATTATGGTTTTCTCTGGATATATGCCCAGGAGTGGGATTGCTGGATCATATAGTAGCTCTATTTTTAGTTTTTTAAGGAACTTCATACTGTTCTCCATAGTGGCAGTACAAACTTGCCTTCCCACCAACAGTGTAGGAGGGTTCCCTTTTCTCCACACCCACTATAGCATTTATTCTTTGTAGATTTTTTTATTATGGCCATTTTGACCAGTGCGAGGTGATACCTCATTGTAGTTTTTTGTTTTTATTTTTGTTTCTGTTTTGTGGTACGCGGGCCTCTCACTGTTGTGGCCTCTCCCATTGCGGAGCACAGGCTCCGGACGCGCAGGCTCAGCGGCCATGGCTCACGGGCCCAGCTGCTTCGCGGCATGTGGGATCTTCCCGGACCAGGGCAAGAGCATGTGTCCCCTGCATCGGCAGGCGGACTCTCAACCACTGCGCCACCAGGAAAGCCCTCGTTGTAGTTTTGATTTGCATTTCTCTGATACTTAGTGATGTTGAGCATCTTTTCATGTGCTTTTACTTGTCTTACCAGAGCTGCTCTTTCCAATTTCTAAGCTTTAGCCTGCTCCTCCCCCACCCCTATCATAAACTATCTTTTCATTTTTATCCTTTTTGAAAATTTGGGGTACAAAATTCATTAAGAATTTAACGGCTTGAATGAAATAAGAGTGAGAATTTAAAAAGCATATGTAATCTTGAGTGAAAGACCTGTGCCTGATAAAATCTGTCAAAGTGTGCATGTTTGCCATTATGTGTTAAAGTAGCCATTTGTTTCTGTGAGTAAAAGGACAAAGGCGCTTTAATTTTTCACCACAGTGAAAAACAAAATAATATCCTTAAAAAGGTAAAAGCTGATTTGATGTTCTGACATTTTCCACATAGATTAGAATTTTGGAATTTTCAATCTAAGGCCTAACTCCAGATCAGTTCCTACAGAGTTTAAAGATGATACATGCATCTTTGTTTTCTAACCTCATAAATAATGTCTATATGGTAAAATGTAAAAAATACCTCTTTTTTTTTTTTTTTTTTTTGCGTTACGCAGGCCTCTCACTGTTGTGGCCTCTCCCGTTGTGGAGCACAGGCTCCGGACGCGCAGGCTTAGCAGCCATGGCTCACAGGCCCAGCCGCTCCGCGGCATGTGGGATCTTCCCAGACAGGGGCACGAACCCGTGTCCCCTGCATCGGCAGGCGGATTCTCAACTACTGCGCCACCAGGGAAGCCCCTAAAAAATACCTCTTTTTTTTTAAACTAAATTTTATTTAATTTGAAAATTTAACCAGGGAATTCAGTCAAACAATACCCCTTTTAATAAGTAAAGGGACTCTTCAGTATGAGATTTATTTCTTTTGAAAGAATATCTTAGCTATTTTTAGAAGTGAAATGCAAGTTCTTCCATTTACAGTAAGCAGTGGAGTCCATATGAACAGGCTGGCTATTTGTATCTTGGGGGAGAGAAGGGAAATTCCTGTGAGAGTTGCTTTTCCCAAATTGAGTATTGACATAAAATCATCTTCAGTTTGTAAATTACTATTGACTATGTTTTTAGTTCAAATATCTCTTTTCCTTTTCACAATTCACTGCAGTGTTTTCCTTGGATTTTGAATTAATCCAACTGAAGTTTATCAGAACATTTGGCAGAAATTCAGGAAATGACCCTTGAGCACTTTGGTATGTGTAAATCCAAGAGGGTTATAGTCAGATTGAGAGTTTGGGGGCACTTAGGCAAAATATTTCTGTGATTTTTCAACTATCTTAAAACAGTACCAAGAATCTGCAGGAATTGAAATGTGTCCAGTTTTTGAACAGATATAATTCTTATCATGGCTTGCCTTCTTTTGTATTGCTCCAAATATACCCACACTCAATAGACACCCAACCAAACACAGACAGGAATGGAATGCTAGTTTATTTCTTCCAGAGCAGATTGCCAAAGACCGAATCAACCGTCTGGAATCCAGAATGGGAAGCAAGTTGCTCCTTAAGAAAATTATGATAAGACCTTAATCAGTACATACTTGAGAAAGTATTGCAAGTCTCTGAGAGATGCTATTTTTCCAGTTTGGCAGTTTTGCTAACTAATTATTATCCAGAAGATATGGCAAAAATAGGAGGGGGCGTGTAACCTCTGTAATCCCTTCTCAATCCCTTCTTTGCTCTCAATCCAGAGCAAAGGTAAAAAATGAGACCATTTGGTAAACTGCCAACCTTATTTTCATTCATTCAGTCAGTCATTTAGATTGGAGAAGGGATATGTAAGAGCTCTTTTCAAACATTTGAAAAGAAAAAAGTTAGGGGACTTCCCTGGTGGTGCAGTGGTTAAGAATCCGCCTGCCAATGCAGGGGACACAGGTTCTAGCACTGGTCTGGGAAGATCCCACATGCCGTGGAGCAACTAAGCCCGTGTGCCACAACTACTGAGCCTGCGCCCTAGAGCCCGAGAGCCACAACTACTGAGCCCACGTGCCACAACTACTGAAGCCCGCATGCCTAGAGCCCGTGCTCTGCAACAAGAGAAGCCACAGCAATAAGAAGCCCAGGCACCACAACGAAGAGTAGCCCCTGCTTGCTGCAACTAGAGAAAGCCCGTGCGCAGCAACAAAGACCCAACGCAGCCAAAAATAAATAAATAAAATTAAAAAAAAAAAAAAAGGAAAAAGTTAGATCCCTATACTCACTCTTTACTGTGGTAAATAAATTCTAGATGAATGAAAGATTTACACAAAGTCAACAACAAAATCCCAGAAGGATGAGTATTTTTATCATGGTGAGATAGGAAAGGGCTTTCTAAGCATAACATAACACCAAGGATTTCTAAACAAAAAGAACAACAGACCTGACCACATGAAAATTTAAAATGTCTATGTGGCAAAATATTTGCCCTGAACAAAGTTAAAGGAAAAATGAAAAGTGGAGAGAAAAGGTGCAGCCTGTATCAAAGGGTTGATATTTCTAATATACAAAAAAAAGAAGAAAAAAGAAAAACCCAATTAGAGGAGAAACACTAGTAAGCAATAATAAACATGCTAATATAAAAATGTAAGTTAAAACACCAATTTTATCTACGTGGATATAGATAATACAATATTGCTCAAAAGTAATAACACACTTTCCTTTCTACCCAGCAATTCTCCTTCTACCACTAGGCAGAACTTGTCAGGGATGTTGCCGGGGAACTCTCATATCAATGAAGGAGCTCAACCCCTTCATGTTTATTGTCCCTGCAGTGCCAAGGTGGAGAGTCACATCTGTTTCCTGGTTGCAAGGTAGATCCCTCCCCCTGTCATAGCTGATATAGGGCTCCACAACTGGAATGAATTTTTAGGAAGAAGCCCGTCAAGCATGAATCTGCTCAGAGGCTTGCTGTCTGGTTTTGTCCTCAGTTGCCAGGATCCCACATGGATACAGAATAGGAGGAAATTTTGGGTGGAAAAACCTGTCCCCTGTATGTGGGAATTGAGGCAGCACCTCCCTGCCTCTGCTAACAGGGGAGGGGCTCCGAGGAAGCTGAGCAATTCCCAACAATGGTTAATGCCCACATGCCACTGGGTAACTTTGTAAATAATGGGCCAAATGGCTACTTTTACTCTCTAATAAATAAGGTAATTAAACGTAGTGTTTTATTTTCCACTCTTATGCTGATTTTATTTTGCTCATAGAATTTTAAAAATTCTGTTTGTGATAGAGGTGTTAGCTAATGCTACAATGATAATCATATTGCAATATATAAATGTATCAAATCAACAGGTTGTACACCTTACATACACAATGTTATACGTTATATCTCAATTTAAAAAATTTTAAATGAGAATTTAAACAATCTGTGTTCACTTGGGACAACGACTTGTTTGGTGTTATATCTAAGAGAAGACAACACTTTGGCTCAGAATTTTCAGGTGACTAAATGCTATAATAGCTCCCATCTACTCCCCTTCCCTTTCCTCCCCACCCCTCCCCTCCCCTCCTCTCCTTTCCTCTCCTCTCCTTTCTTTCTCTCCCCCCTCCCCTGCCCCCTCCCCCTCTTCCCCCCGCCGCCCCAGTTCAGGCACACTTAGAAAACATGTAACCATAATAGTAGACCATTACTACAACCAGAAGCCCCCTTCCTTTCTGTTCCTTTCTGTTCCTTTCTGAGTATTAATCTAAGGGAGAGCAAACAATCATTACCCACCCTTCATGTAGACACGGAAGTCAGTTACGGCTGAGTCACCTCCTGAGCCAGGTATTCAGCTGAGCCCAGAGGGTCAAACATTCCAGGCAAAGGAGGGCAGCGGGGGGAGGTGTACTCAGACTGCATTGCTAAACCCACGGGCAGGGCCTGGAATCCTGTGAGTGTAAAGGATCTTGGAAGCATGTCTACAACATGTTTAAATGTTTAAGAAAATAGACCAAGGCAAAGTAATATTTCAAAAATGAGAGAAAGTAATTTTAGATGGCTTATCTTCTCCATTTGAACTAAACTGACTGCCACTAATGAACATTTTAACTCAGTTCAAATATTGCTCATTCCTTCTTTTTAGACCCTGTCTTTGCTTGCCCCTTATCCTCAGTCTCCACCCACTGTTGCTTCTGGATTTTCTCTATTAGGTCCCATCAGCATGCTGAATAAAGGTAAAAATTATACTGCTATGGTAGTGCTCTCTTCTATCCCAGAGCCACTGTAATTCTTTCTGTAGTAGTGATTACTCCTATGCTTTTGTAGCTTCTTCCAGGGCCTTTGCTAACCTACAAGGCACCTTGCTGCAAACTAAATAAAACAAGAGCCCCTTAGGGATAACACAGCCCCAGCCTGGGCGCCGTGATGCGATATGGGCTATATGTCATTCCTGACTTGCCGCTCAGCCTGGTGCCTTTGTGCAGTGAACAGCCTTTGCAGTGGTATATGGTCGCCCTGCTTCCTCCCACGCCTCTTGCTCTAAAGTACAAAGAAAGATGAGTGGCTAGAAAGAGAGACATGTGTGGTGCTGGAAGGAAGAAGTTATGGAATTCAAATGCGACACTGGCCGAGTCTGCCCTCACAGCTGTCCACACTGACTCTTTATGCACTCCTGCTTCTTTTTACGTACTTCCTATAGCAGGTTAAAATGGCACTTTTTTGCTCTCAGAGTTGTGGCTGAGGCCCTAAGTCTGAGAACCAAATATTCCAGCATCTTAAAGAGAGGTATTAGGCCACCTCTGCAGAATACGCTTAGAGACTGACTTCTGTTCTGCTGGCATTAGTCCATGGCTCACCTCCAAGTGATAGAATAAAAGGGATAAAAGATGCCAGGATTAAGAGTATCTTTGGAGAGAGTTGTTGGGGAGTGGTAGGGGAAGTAGATGGAGGAGGGAATGTTTCTGCCATTTCAAACCAACTAAGGGGGTCTTTAAGGGACACAGAGAAGTTGTCATGTGTCCTCTGGAGTGTGAGGGAATACCTAAAAAGTCTGAAGAGAAGAGATTGTCTCTAGCTGGCTGGTCTGGAGCCATGGAGTAGAGTCTGGTAGGTCATGAGCCATACTTCCAGAGTTCAGTGGCGCAAGGGCATTTCTCCTTGGTCAGATGAGGATCCCATGGACCAGACTCGGTCATTTAGTAATGGACTCTACCCAAGAAGACTGCTTGGAGGGGGAAGGTGACCCTCAATAGATGGGGGTGGCATCAAAAAACCACTTGCAGGAGTCCAGCTGTTGTCTTTGGGAGACTCTTACCTATGGGCAGTCTTTGAAGAATCCATAAAAATGCTTCAGAAGAGAGAGAAATGGCATTTCAATTCTGTACCCTGAAAGGGCATTGATGCCAAATTATAACTCATGCATCAAATAAGGCCTTTTTTCCTGTTTCCTTTCCTCCCTACCAGGCTCCAGCCCAGGAAAGGCCAAACATCTGCAGGTCAGACTAATAGATGAGGTAGAACAAGCAAGAAGGGAGAAACGTCCTCTCCTTCCCCTTCCCTCACTGATAATTTCTGGGTGTGGGGTAGGCCAGAGCTGGTGTGTGGGAGAAACTTAAAATTAAATAAATTTTGGAGTTTTGATAATGTCCTGGGTGCTAAACACAATCCATGGAGCTCTTATGTTGTTGTCAAGAGTAACTGGGGAAGCCATGAGATGTCCTGGAAGTTCTACCCAGGAGCAGGGAAGTACAAGTTGAGAGAACTAGTTTCATAGGATGTTGATGGGAAGGAAAAATGTTGCTTTGTGTTTCTACCTTTTCAAGTTTCAGTTTCTTTACTGAGCCAGTTCTGTATGGAATACAAAGGGTCTTTCTTGCAGAGAAGTACGTTTATGTTCTGGATCGCATCCACTCTCACCTGCTCAAGGCTGTCAGCCCCGCAGTTGTCTCCTTCCTCTTGTGTATCATTGACTTCCCCCTCTCTACTGGACCATTCCTACCAGCACAAAAAATGACTTAATACTACCTATCTTTAAAAAGAAAAAATGATTCCACATCCCCTTTAGCAACTGCTCTTTTCCCTGTTTCCCTTCACTGAAAAAGTTTGAAAGTGTTAGCTAACTCCATGGTCTATGTTTCTCTATCTCTCATTCTCTCATCAGCTCACTCCAGTGGGCTTTCATCTCCATCACACCACTGAGCAGGCTCTTACCAGGATCAACAGTTCTCTATCTGCATCTTATTTGATTTCTCAGCCACGCTTGATATGGTTGACCAGCTCCTCCTTCTTGAGCCATGCTCTTCTCTAGGCTTCTGTGTTAAACATTTATCTAGGCTCTTCCTACTCTACTGGCCATTCATCTGCTAGCCCTTCCTGCCCTACCAGCCCCTGTCCTTGGCCTTCCCATCTCTGTCCAAATTCTCTTCCTAAACCGTTGTGTCCAGTCCTGGGGGCTTTATTGGACAGGGCAGAGATAAAACTTTCCATCCTCATAGAAAGTTTAACTGGCCAGTGCTAGTCTGAAAGAAGAAAACAAAATGTTCTGCTTTGTAAAGCAGACTTTAATCAGACCCAACAAAAATAAAGAGAAAAAACAAGAGCATGTGCCTGTGCATTTGGAGTGTGAGTGTGCGTGTGTTCATTTAGGAAAACATTCTTTGGTTCTGTGACAAAAAAACCAATCCAAATCATCATAAGAGAGAAGGAAAGTATTGGCTGACACATGCTGAGAAGTTGAAAGGTTCAGGGCAGCCTCAGCAGCAGCCTAAATGAGGACTTAGTCTATGTCCTCAGGATCCCTCTCTCTGCTCTCCATCCCCTGAGCTGGTTCCACTTTTAGCTCTGCCTATTGACACCTCATCTCCAGCAGCATTAAGTGCACATAAAACTCGGTCAGGTTAGCTTGTTTCCTTCACAGCTAACACCACCCCACCCCCATCCTGAAACTGAGTCTGATCAGCCTCCAAAATCACATGTGCCAATTCCTTATAATAAATCTCCCTAAGGAATTGGCTCCCTAATCTATCACGCGATTATAGAGGCTGATAAGTCCAAAGGTTTGCAGGGTCAGTCAGCAAGTTGGAGACACAGGAGAATGGATGGTGTCATTCCAGTCAGAGGGCCAGCAGTTCTCGAGACCCAGGAAGCTCTGATGTTTTGGTTTGAAGGCATTCAAGCTGGAGGAATTATCTCTTATTTAGGGGAGAGTCAACCTTTTTGTTCCATTCAGGTCATTAGTTGACTGGATGAGAACCACCCACGTTAGGGAGGACAATCTGCTTAACTCAGTCCGCTGATTTCAATGTTAGAATCTCATCCAAAAATACCATCACAGAAACACCCAAATATCTGGGCATCCCTTGGCCCAGTCAAGTTGACATAAAATTAACCATCACAGTCTCACTGGCCTTCATTGGTCCATGCTGCTTTATCCACCTCTGAGGCCCAAGTATAGGGTCATCTACATATGGGTTATGAATGGGGTAAAATGATTCTTTCAAAGGAAAATTGTAGGACAGTTGCGCAAGAAGATAGAGAGGAAGCTAGGGGGAAAAAGAAGTGTCTACCGCAAGTCACTAAGACATACATTTGAAAACTAAAATGAGATAGAACTAAAGAAACATTAATAAGTGATTGCTGGGACTTCCCTGGTGGCGCAGTGGTTAAGAATCCACCTGCTAATGCAGGGGACACGGGTTCAATCCCTGGTCCAGGAAGATCCCACATGCCGCGGAGCAACTAAGCCCGTGAGCCACAACTACTGAGCCCGCGTGCCACAACTACTGAAGCCCACGTGCCTAGACTCTGTGCTCCGCAACAAGAGAAGCCACCGCAATGAGAAGCCCGCGCACTGCAACGAAGAGTAGCCCCTGCTTGCCGCAACTAGAGAAAGCCCACGCACAGCAATGAAAGACCCAACACAGCCAAAAATAAATAAATTAAAAAAAAAAAAAGTGATTGCTATGTGCTAGGAATTGTCCTACACAGTTTATATTAACCCTGAGCTGATGAACTTATTGAAAAAGTTCACTTGTATCTTTTAATTTCTTCAGCTGTAGATTTACAGTGAACAAAAAAGCATCCGTTTCTCTTCACCCTTCACTCCCAACCCACAAGAAGGAAAACTAGGATTATAAATGCGTGAACTTACCTTGACCCCATGGGAATATATCTTCTTTTAAATGTAGTATTTCTGATCAAGAGAGAAATTTTGCTGGAAGCTTGTAGGTCGCTTTGGAAATAGCCCTAGGATATTTGTCCTCATTATTTTTCTTTTAGACTAAATTCCTGAATTATCTAGCCAAGGATAAAGAAACACAGTAAAGTGAGATGGAAGAGTTTGTGTAAGACTGATATTATTTCTTCCTTAAACTGTGTAAAGAGTCACCATTGTAATCTTTGAGACTGAAAGATTTTTAAAATTCTTTCAATCTTTTTAGCAGGTATAGAACTATTCTATTTCTTAGAACAATTCAATATAGAGAGGATTTAATTTCTTTAATGGATACAGAAGTGTTGAGATTTTAAATGTTTTCTACTGTCCATTTTGATAATAAAAAAATACTTTATCCATTTCATCTAAATTTTTAAAGTTACATAAGGGTGTTCATAAAATTCTCTTGTCTATTAAATGTCTGTAGTGATGGTCTCCTTTTTATTCCTGATATTGGTCATTTATGTTTTCCTTCTCTTTTTTTCTTGATCAGTTTTATCAAGGGTTTATCACTTGTATTAAGAACCAACTTTTGGCTTTGTTTATTTCCTCTATTATATGTTTCTTATCTATTTCATTTATTTCTGTTCATAATATTTCCTTTTTTTCTATTTTCTTTAGATTTAATTTGCCTGAAATGAGAATTAGGTTTATTGCTTTTCAATAGCTCTCCTCTCTCCCCTTCCCTGACCTCCCTTCCCTTCACCCAATATACACTATGCATTTGGACCTGTAAGTTTCCTTTATGGCATCACTGTTTAATATGTCATTTGCATTATCATTCAGTTCATAATATTTTCTAATTTTAGTTGACTTTTTGATTTTTGAGTTATTTGGAAGTACATTATATAATTTACAAATATTTGGGGGATTTTCTAATTATCTTCTGTTACTGATTTATATTTCTATTCCTTTGTAATCAGAGAACATATTCCATATGATTTGATTTTTCAAAAAAAAGAAAAGTTAACACTTCCCTTAAGGCCAGTATAGTATGTATTTTGTTAGTGTCTACTGTTAACATAATGACAGCGGCTCTTTGTTAGTGTCTGCATTTTACCATCCTTTCACTCTCACCCTTTCTGCATCTCTATATTTAGAGTGATCCTATTGTTGACAGCACATAGTTATGGGTTTTTAATTTATTTAGTCTAATAATCTTTAAAAACTTATTTGCCTCATTTACATTAAATGGAATAACTTCTATAGTTGGGTTTAAGTCCACCATTTTGCTATTTATTTTGTTCATCTGTTCTTTGTTCTTCATTCCTCCTTTTGGATTTACCAAGTATATTTCATGATTTCATTTCTCTACTCCATTAATAGATGGTTAGTTATAAATTATTGTGTTTTTCTTTTGGGATTTCTCTAGAGATTATAATATGCATCCTTGATTTAATACAGTCCATCCTAACCTTTGTGCGATTGTTGTCATATATTTTATTTATATGTTATAAATCCCACGAGACATTATTATTACTGTTAGACGAAGCAGTCAATAGTATTTTATGTTTGCCCACATAGTTACACCTTCTGATGCTCTTCGTTCCTTCCTTCAGTCTCATGCTTTCATATGATCGTTTCCTCTCATTGTTTCAGTAGCATGGGTCTGCTGGTGAAATGTCTCTCAGTTTGATTTTTCTGAAAATTTCTTTATTTTGCTTTCATTTTTGATGATATTTTAAATGAATATAGAATTCTAGGTTGACAATATTTTATTTTTGCACTTTGAAAATGTTATTCCGCTATTTTCTGGCTTCTGTAACATATGTTGAAAAGTCAACCATTAGTTTTACTGTTGCTCATTTGAAGCTAATGTATTTTTTTCTCTGGCTGCTTTTAAGATTTTCTCTCAATCCTTGATTATTAGACACTGACAAAAATATGTGTATCTGTGGTTTGTTTGTTTGCTTGTTTTAATCCTGGTTAGAATTTGCTGAGCTTCTTGAATCTGGGGGATGATGTCTTAGCAACTTTGGAAAAGTTTGGGCCATTACTTCTTCAAATATTATTTTTGCTTCAATTTACTTCTCCTCCTCTTCTAGTATTTTGTTGAAATATGGTAGACCTTTTAACTTTGTTCCATGTGTCTCTAATGCTCTGTTTTATTTTTATACATGCTTTATATCTGTGCTTGAATTTGTATATTTTCAATTGTACTATCTTAGAGTCTCAAAATCTTTTCTTCTCTGTCAAGTCTGCTGTTAAATGTGTTCTCACCTTCAGTATTGTGTTTTTTAGAGAATATCCATCTGATTTTTTACATAGATTTCATATCTTTATTAATATTTCTTATCTTTTCATCCATTTTCACTCTTTTCTTCTATTTCCTATAATACATTAATCAGCTAAAATCCTTGTCTGTTACCTTCACTATCTGGATTATCTGTACGTCTGGTTATATTATTATTTATCTTTCCTCTTGATTGTGATTATCAGTCATATTTTCCTGATTCTTTGCTTGTCTAGTAATTTTTTATTATTTGTCAGACATTGTGTGTAAAAGCACTGGAGAGGCTCTAGATGATGCCCTACAATGGAGAGGGTTTCCACTTTCCCTGTTAGGCAATAGAATGAGGGGTTTATCTTTGAGAGGGGTAGGGGTTACATCGCAGCTTTCATAAGACTTAGTCCACTTCTCATGTTCTCCCTGTTTCTCAAACATAGCCCTTCTGGGCTTTTGATTAGAGCCTACAGGATCTCTGTCTTCTCAGCCCTGTAAGACTGGGAAATTTAGTGCTGTACTTTGAGGTTTCGAACTTAGCGATTTACCTTTCACTCCTTGCCCCATCCCAACTTCAAAATCTGAAAGACGTCCCAAGGGGTGTCTGGCTATGTGTTTGAATGGCAGGACCACTTTCTCTGGTTGGACTTTTTCTCCTTAGCACTATGAAACTAGAGGAGATTGTATTATACCTTTTGGAAGTCTTCAGCTAAACTTCCCAGCCTTCTTTGCATAGCCCCTGAACTCAGAAGATGTCCCATGGGGAAAACCAGTTGTGTTTAGCACTTCTCAAGTTTTTAGTTTCTCTCACCAGCCCCATGAGATTACCAAAAACCTCTCTGGTTTCTCTTTCCTCAAGAAAATTCTTTACAAGCCAAGTTTAATTCTCAGTCCGTGCCCAGAATTGTCGAATATCCCCGAAGAAGAAAACAACTATAGTTTATGTAGCCCTCATTGCTTCCTCATTTCCTGAGACCCTTAAAAATGTAACTTTTGCAATCCAGCTGACTCTTTCTAGTTGTTGCAATGGGAATTATAGCCTCCCATGACCTACCACATTTAACTTAGGGATGGAAGTCCCCTGGTCCTTATGTTTTGAGGATAAAGGCCCATTAATACGGTTACAACTTAAAGAATTGAAAAGGGCCACAGCCTGCCCATAGTACTTGGATTCCAGGGAGTAGAAGGTTACACTGCTTAGCCAGACTTAAGCCCTCAATTGCAGAGGCCCTGAGCAAATGTGTAGCATGGACTTGGGAGATATTGCCGCACTTGATGTGGGGAGGAAAGTTGTCAGAATGAATGGTGGCTCTTGAACAGACCATGTAAGTTTGCAGCAATAACCACAGCTAGCAGCAATCCAAATTGACTATGCAAAGGTAGGAAAGGAGTCTTATCCTCTCTTTGTGGGTGGTGTTTAAACGAGATTAAATGTGACTCAAAAAATTAAATAAATTTGTACTCCATTTCACAGAGGGAAACATATTAATTATACTGTTATTTCTAGTAGTATGACCAGGCAACTGGGTACAAAATTAACTCAAAGCTGTGGGAGGGCTTCCCTGGTGGCGCAGTGGTTGAGAGTCCGCCTGCCGATGCAGGGGACACGGGTTCACGCCCCGGTCCAGGAAGATCCCACATGCTGCGGAGCGGCTGGGCCCGTGAGCCATGGCCGCTAAGCCTGCGTGTCCGGAGCCTGTGCTCCGCAATGGGAGAGGCCACAACAGTGAGAGGCCCGCGTACTGCCAAAAACAAACAAACAAATAAGATCTTTAAAAAGGTGGAGAGATAAGCCATATTCATGGATAAGAAGATTCAATATTGTAATGATTTGAAATCGACCCAAACTGATCTGTACACTGAATGCTATCCCAATCCAAATCCCAGCAGGCTCGTATGTATGTTTGTGGGTGGTGGGGGGAGCATTGATAAGCTGATCCTAAAATGTATACGCCAACAAAAAGGATCTATAACATTCAAAAAAAAAAAAAAAAAAGCTGTGGGAGTTTGAAGAAGTTTTATAAATGCCTTAATAATTTTATTTTGCTTATAGTCTTTTTCATGTGTATATATAGATGCATAAATACACATATATATGTTTGTATGTATATGTATGTATGTGTATAATATACATTTTTTACACTACCCTCACTTTTCAGTCATTATTAATATAAAATGGGGACTTATTATTTTTTAAAAATTATGCTTTAAAATTTTATTATTCTTTTCAAGAACAATATGGATATTGTAAACTAGATCCATACCTTTTATACCATGACTTTAGTAGTTTTTAGTTCCTTTTTTGCTTCATGTTTTAGACAGTTGAGGCTGCCTTCAGGTTATTTCTTGGTATTTTGTAAGTACTTGCATGCCTGCCTATGTCTCTTATCGTCTTCATGAATGAAAAATAACTTTGAAATCCTCAGGCTACAGATTTTTGCTCCCAAACCTCCAAAACAGTCGCTCTCAAACTTGAGTGCACATTATCATCTCTTGGGAGCTTTAAAAAATACTGATACCTGGGTCCCACCCCCAGAAATTCTGATTTAATTGGTCTGAGATGTGGCCTGGATATCAGGATTAAAAATGAAATAAAGCAACAACAATAAAAAGTATGCTTGGGGCTTCCCTGGTGGCGCAGTGGTTGAGAGTCCGCCTGCCGATGCAGAGGACACGGGTTCGTGCCCCGGTCCGGGAAGATCCCACATGCCACGGAGCGGCTGGGCCCGTGAGCCATGGCCGCTGAGCCTGCGTGTCCGGAGCCTGTGCTCCGCAACGGGAGAGGCCACAACAGTGAGAGGCCCGCGTATCGCAAAAAAAAAAAAAAAAAAAGTATGCTTGGGCTCGACTCTGGGTCAATTAAGCTCTAATTTTCGAGAGTGGGGTTTGGGCATCAGCACACTTTTTCTGCGTTGTGTGAAAAATTCTCAAGCTTGCCAACCCCACTGTCAGTTTCCAACTGTGGCGATCTTGTTCTTTATTTTAATCAATGCGGATTAGAATTTTGCTTTTACATTTTCAGATTTTTTTGTGATCCTTTCTTACCTGTCCTCTCCCTTTTTACTTGTTCTGTAGTCTCTTTATGCCAGATGATCTTCTTAGAGCTTTCCCCTCTTTCACTATGGAGGTGAGTCATTTTACATCTTATAAAATAGTTTTCTAAAATTATCTTTTGTATTTTTCAGGAGATCATTTTTGGGGAGGCTTGCTTTTCTTCTATATTTCCAAAATGATGATCCCTTGCCCTTTTTTCCCATAGTAGTTTTTGGTCAGACCTCTGTTTTTCTTGTTATTGTAGTTTTGGTTTACATGATTTCTTCTTTTTTCTCATTTCAAATATGGCAAAACTGATCTCATTGGCCCTACTCTCAGGTAATACGGATGACAGGGGATGACTTTTCTCAAATCCCCCTCTGTAGTACACTTGTAAACACTCCCACCTCCCAGTCCAATCCCAAAAGTCAAGGAGGCTTTCTCTTCACGTGATTTTGCTTTATGAGGAAACTTTTTCTCCTTCTATTTGCCTGACCCTCTCAGATTCCCATGGGCCACAGCGTAGTTTAAAAAACTTTTTCCAGCATCATTCTTACCATGCTGTTTTTCATCAATCATCCAACTGTAGTGCTTTCCTTGCGGGGACCTCTTTTCTTAGGAAGCTACGTACTACCTCCAGGATACCTCCCCCTTTACTTCTGGCCCAGCTGTTTTCTGGGGTTTTCCATGTCTGCCGGATGGTGACATGGACTGAGGAACAATAGCCACTCCAGAGAGTGACAGCAGTGGGCCAGGGAGTGGCTGATGTGCTTCGCTGTGGGTACGTGGCTGGCTCTGAGTCAGTGGCCTATCAAGGGGGACAGATTTGAAGTACCTTCCTGTACCTTTTATTCAGGTAGATGAAGTCAATTGGGGTAAAAACTGCATAGGCTATTCTCAACCCACCTGTGTCTGGATTATAACTGGTATCATCTACAAAGCTCCACGGGCGATTCTAGGACATAGAAGGTGATCAGTGGTTGGAAAAAGCTGCAGAAGGGACTAGTGGGGCCGCATCTCAAACTGGAAACCCAGGCTGAATTTGAGCAGAATAACTCCATGGAGTTGGGATTCAAGGGAGGACCAAGACAATAAGTGAACAGGTTTTGCAGTCGTCCGTGTGATGGTGTTACTGGGACAGGGACCCTGAGAGGGGAGTGGAGGGCGCAGATATGAGAAATGGTAGAGAAGCAGCCTTGACAGGACCTGGATCCTGAGTAGATGTAGCAGGAAAGAAGGGGAAGAGCCAGCGACCACACCAAGGATGCTAACCTCCTGAGTGTTCTTTGCCAAATAAGTGCCTGTCTGGTCCTTTTAGAAATGGCATACTACGGTTAAAATATAACAGCAGTTACTTAGCTTTATCCATTCACTAACAAGTGTTTATTTAATACCTACTATGCGCCCGGCATTCTGCTAGACCCTGGGGATGCAATTTAGTTAAAAGGGACACAGCCCTTGCCCTCCTAGAGCCTTTAGTCTACATGCTTTAGAGACAGCATCAATCAAATCAATCACACCAATGAATGGAATTCACTGGGGAATGCTCGGAAGGAAGGGAACTCCCCCGCTATGAAAACATGTCATAAGGGAAGCTGAGGAAGGAGGGGACAAGGGTCTGGCACACAGCATGCCAGGCAGAGAGAACAGGTGACAGCTTTTCTGAGGGAGACAGAAGAGCCCCAGGGTGGCAGGAACTCAGAGGGTGATGAGAGCGGGTTCCAGATGAGGCAGGAAGGTAAGCAGTGCCCAACAGGAGGGGAGACACCTGTTGTCTGAGAGCCCAGCACTGCTCAGTTCCATCCATATCTCAGACTTGTAAGGTATTGCCAACTGAGCCAGTCTAAGTAAGCAAGAAGGTTTTTTTATGCACTACCCATGAAATGCCGTCATGTATGATGATTAACAAAATAGTAAAAGCTTTATTCTTTTCATAAAGCTGCTATGAATATTTAATCTGGCTTGGAAGGTCTAAAGTGGTCCAATAAATCTACGTTGTAAACTTGACCAGAACTATCTCTTCCTGTAAAAGCCAGTGGATTTTCAAGTGAGGAAATCATTAGTCTAGACGTCATCTTTGTCTGAAAAGGAACAAACGAGCACTTGCATGTCTGCACCGTGGTTCTCAGGATTTATGAAGCCTCTGTCATCCTAGTATTCAAACAAATTTATTCTGATCTATGGTCACAAAGGTGATTCCTCCTTACCTGAGTCTTTTTTTTTTTTTCCTATTCGTCTGCAAGTCCTATCATAAGCTAGGTTAAACCCAAGTGGAGAAGAAATATGAAACCCCATCAGAAAAAATAAATCCTCAGCCTTCAGGAAGCACATCTGATGTTTTCCCATTCATGGTTCCTTGAGTGTGGTGGATCTCTCTGTCAGAATTACTGCGGGCTGATTTCTTTCCTCCACTTTTTAAAATTGAGGTATAGTTGATTAACAATGTTGTGTTAATTTCAGGTGTACAGCAAAGTGATTTAGTTATATATATATATTATAACTAAACTAAATAAATTTATTAGAAGGTCATATCCATGTGTGTGTGTGTGTGTGTGTGTGTGTGTAGTGTATATATATATATATATATATATATGTGTGTGTGTGTGTGTGTGTATATATATATATATTCTTTTTCAGATTCTTTTCCCTTGTAGGTTATTACAAAATGTTGAGTGTGGTTCCCTGTGCTATCCAGTAGGTCCTTGTAGGTTATCTATTTTATATATAGTAGTGTGTATGTGTTAATTCCAAACTCCTAATTTATCCCTCCCCCCAACCTTTCCCCTTTGGTAACCATACGTTTTTTTTCTATGTCTGTGGGTCTATTTCTGTTTTACAAATAAGTTCATTTGTATCAATTTTTTAGACTCCACATATAAGTGATATCATATGATATTTGACTTATTTCACTTAGAATGCCTCCATTTTTAAATTGATTTTTTTCCATACTAAATGTCTTATCTATCCATCTATCTATCCATCCATCCTGGCTCATTTCCTAAGTTAGGGCCTTTATGTGACTTTAGTCCCAAGAGCAATTCACTTTTCAGTCTACAACTTCCTACTGGGGTCTCCAAGTCCCAGTACCTTTCTCTTATTCCAGTCTCCCACTGTTCACCCCTTGCCCCTCATGTCTCTGTCTCTGCCTCGCTCTCACTTGCTCTTCACACTTTTCACACGCCAGCTTTGGCTCTCGTCTTGCCCTTGCCCCTACTCTCTTTCTTACTCATGCTTTCTCCCTATTTCTTTCTTTCACTCTCGCTCTCTCACCCCAGTCTCGCTCTCTCCCTCTTATTCTCCCTCCTGTAACTTGTAAAACAGTCTCCCCACGTTTGTAGTTTCAGTATCACCTGCACAGAGGTATCTTCTCTATATTTGTAGCTGTGGGGCTCTTTGAGTTGATAATAACAGAAACCAGCTTTGACTGGCTGCAAAAAAAAGGAGGGGAAATTTATTAGAAGGTTACAGAGACATCTCACAGAATCAAGAGTTGAACAGTCATGAACAGAAATGGCCCTAGGGTCTGCTGCTAATACATGAACTTAATACTAGTAATTCCCAGTCTCCTTGATTTTCTATTCCTGCTTTCAAATTCCTGGGAGAGAGAATTCAACTAACTCAGATCTAACTGTGGCTCAATCAGCTCTGGATGGAGGTGCAGGGTTGCCATATGCAGATGAGACCAGTTTGGGTTTGCCAGTGTCTATGGCAGTGTTCCCAGTGTTTATAAACTAGGCAGCAGCCCAAATGGATGTACCCTGAAATATCAACCCAGTCCTGGTTTTCTGACTTTTGGACGATAGACCCACTTGGATGAACCATAGTAGTGACTGAAATCCTCATCTTCTCGCGAACATCCACTGTTCAGTGGGATTCACTCTCACTAAGATGATAGTCTTGCCTGGTCCTCCAGCCTGGCTGTTATCACCAATTCCTCTATATCCTCGCCCACACTACACATCCAGTAACAGTCATAGAAACTCAAGTCTGTGTGTAAGAAATAAAAGAGCACAATAAATAAGAAAACATAAAGTTCAGGGGATAATTACAAATAATTCAAAAGTGTTTTCAACTGGAGTTGGGCTTTGGTCACAGTAAGTAGAACACTCTAATATATGAATTGCCTAGTGATTCATGTATTTATCCATTTAAAATATTTTCTGAGCACTGATTCTGCGCTGTTCATTAGGCAAGTCCCAGATGTTGAATCCTCTGTTCTAACAAGGATGATCAGGAACTAGTTAAGGAGCCTCACAGAACTGTATGTAATTTACGACTGTCTTAAGTACTCCAAAGGAGAGGTGTGAAGGTTCTGAGCACAGTTAATGGGAGGCCAGGGGAGTCTTTTTATTTATTTATTTATTTAGGCTGCACCGGGTCTTAGTTGAGACACGCAGCATCTTTTAGTTGCAGCATGTGGACTTAGTTGTGGCATTCGAACTCTTAGTTGCAGCATGCATGTGGGATCCGGTTTCCCGACCTGGGATCGAACCCGGGCCCCCTGCCCCGAAAGCTCAGAGTCTTACCCACTGGATCACCAGGGAAGCCCCCAGGGGAGTCTTTCCCTGAGGAACCGACGCTTGCTCTGAGATCAGAGGCTAGGAGTGGAGGTGCCGGGGACGAGAAATCGAGAAGAGACTTCCAGGCAGAGAGAGCAGGGTGTGGGTGGGCTCTGGTGCATTTGAGGAACTGGGAATCTAGAGTGTGATGGGAGAGCGGAGATGGATGAGGAGAAGGGTAAGAGGCAGATGGGACAGTAGGCAGGGCCCACCCTCATGAGCAGGTTACAGATTTTGGCTGAGAAGCCGTCAAGGGCTTTTTAAGCAGGAGTGTAACAGAATCAGATTCAAGTTTTAAAATGATCATCCTGGTTGCTGTGTGGAGAATGAATCGTAAGGGATTTGAGAGGATATGGGCAAAGTAAGGAACGCATTGAGTGAAATCTGGAAATAGCTATTGTGAAATATCTGCACATCCATAGAAGTGGCAGAAAGCCAGAATTCTCTGATAATTTTATGGCTGTTTTCATTTTGAACCTGCCAGTCATCGTAGTTCAGAGGTTGTGTGAACAAAGTAGTAATAACGTCAAGACAGAAATGTTAAATGACTAGGATTTGCCCCAGATGATGAAATAATAATATGAATCAAGGATAACTCCTAGGTTTCTGGTTTGAGAAATTAGGTGTTTGGTATGACTGTCTACATTGTCTCCTTTACTTCTCTTTGAGTGTAGGTATCCAACGCGAAGGGACCATCCTGGTTATGCTTTTTCTGCAGTTGGTCAAGTTCCTAACTCAGCCTACATATTTAATCGATTTCTTTTGTCATCCACCATATTGGAAATAATGTACCTTTTTAAAAAATGCTTGCACTTTCTCTAAAAGCCTCTAAATACTGTATTTTGGGGATTGCAGGAAATACCGAATTTAGGTACTTAAGTTATTATGAAAGATGTCCTTCAAAACACTCTCGTAGTTTATGACTCACTCAAACTCAAGTTTATTAGGAACATATTGAGACATTTCAAAAATATCATTTTAAGTGTTGACAATTGTTTTTGATTATGGGAAGTTGGAGGCAATCTGAGTATGCATTGCTGGAGACTGGGAAGGCAGAATGTGGTGGACACAGAGGCCTAAAGGAACGGAATAGATGTCCACACCTCAAGGGCTGTGTTCAGTACACAGTTATCTCCACGGGGAAGATGGGGCTGAGGCTAGAGTATTTCAGACTCACATTTTCCCTACAAGATTTTAATAATTAACTTCTTCCTTCTTCTCCCTTTCCTTCCCTTCACTCATTCAGTTAATGTTTTTTGAGTCTCAGGAACTGTGCAAGGCACCAAGCATATTGTAAAGAACGGCTTAGATGTTGTTCCTGCCCCAGTGGAGTGGGGAGACAGACAAGAACAAATGATCACATACATAAAAATATGGGTACAAAGAGTGGTGAGTTCCTTGGAGGAAAAATAAATGTTGCTAAACTACAAAGAGGTAGACCAGGGTAGGCTTTTTGACAAAGAAACATTGGAGTTGAGACCTGAAGAATGGTATTTCTTCAGAAGCTGGGGGAAGAGCATTCCAGTCCACAGGAATCGCATGTGCAACAGACCCAGAGACAAAAAGGGCCTGGTCTCTATTGTAAAATGAAAGGACATTGATATGGGTACAAATACGAGCAAAGGGACTGGGGTACAAAATGGGGCCAGAGAAACATGTGGAGGCCAGGCCATTACATGCCCTCTAGGTCTTGTTGCTAATCTTAGATATTAGCCCACAGACAACCAGCATCTGTTGAAGGGTTTTGTGCTGGGGAGTAAAATGATTTGGTTGACATTATAAGACCACGCCTTTGGCTACTATCAGGAGAAAGGACTGGAACAGGAACATGAATGGGTGCCGGAAGAACAATTAGGAGGTTTTTCAGGAGTTCAGGTGAGAAGTGGCTTGGACAAGGAAGCAGTAGTGGAGATGGAGAGAAGTGGGTGGATTTGGGAGCTATTCTAATGGTAGAATAAATAGAACTTGGTGTTACATTAGATACAATAATTAGACAAAGGTGAAATCTAGGAAAACTCCTAGGTTTCTTGCTTGAGCAATTAGGTAGATGTTGGTACCATTAATGAGTAGGACAGGCTCCTACTCTTGAAAGTCACATTTTCAAGAAAAGATCAGGAGTTCCATGTTGGACATGTAAAGATTCCTGTGTAGTTGTGTACAGGTTGGTTATACGGGTCTAGAACTGAAAGAGCAATCAATGTGGGAGTACAGAGAGCAGAAAACATAGTTAAATTTGTTAGAATTCATTAATTAACCAAGAAGGAGAGTGTATAGTGAGAAGAGAAGAGGCCCCAGGGCCGAGCCCTGAGGACATCCAGTGTTAGGAAAGGAAGAAGCCAGGAAAGAGAAGGAGAGTCTAGGAGAAAATCCTAGAAGTGTGATGGCATTAAAATCAAGAGAGGAGAATGTTTTGAGAAAAAAGTGTTTGCTAACTGTGTCGAATGATGCTGAGATATTGAGTAAAATAAGACTGAATAACGTCCATTGGATTTGGCAGCATGGAAATCATTAGGGACCTTGAGAAGAACGGTGTGGGAGGGAAAGGAGGGGACAAAGCCAGTTTATACAGTAGAATTAATTGTGAGTAGAAGGTGAAAGACTGGAAGTAACGTATGGACACAAATCTTCCAAGATGTGTGACTATGAGAAGATAAACTATATGGTGGGGGGGACTGTATTGGACACCTCTTATATGTCACTTCAAATCTTGGCTCTACCTTTTCCCTCAGCCACTGCCTTGGTAAGCTCTAAGCAGCAGTCAACCAGCTTCCCATAGGTTTCACTTGACATTGCCTTGTCTTGGGGCCCTCCTACTCTGGGGCTTCTTTGCTTTGTGGCTGGGAACTCCTGAGGGAACCTTTTTGGCATTCATGCCTACATAACCCAGAATCCATGGGAGATAACATCCAAGGATAAAGTTTGACCACAGGGCCATGGGAGCTGATGGATAAATGCTTTTATTCCCTCTTATCCCTTGGGTGGATGATTTTCAGACATATTTCATAAATCTATGGGGAAGGACCTGTGAGGTTGAACATCAGGTACCTCTAAAGGCGGTAAAGAAAATAGGCATCTACGTATTAGCTTTACTTCTTTCCATGTTTTGCCCCTCTGTCCCCAATCCTAGGATCACTTCTAGATAAACCATCTACCTGTATGCAAACTTCCAACTCATACTAGAGCAGGATAGGAAGGATCCAGCAGAAAACAAAAAGATGAAGGCAGAAGAGGGAAGGGATAACTAATGGAGCAAGGCCTTTGAGAAGGTGAGAGGAGATGGGACCCAGAGTGCTATGGAGAAACTGGCTGTTAAAAGGAGGAAGGATATTTCCTTTGCTGTGAGACAGGAGAGCACGTGAAGATCAATTTGGGGCAGGTCTGTTTGTAGTCTTGAGACTGTGCTGATGAGAGAGTTCCGATTTGTACGAGTCAGGACTCAACCAGAGACATAGACCCAGTCGGAGGTGGGTAGATAGACAGAGAGAGAGAGAGAGAGAGAGATTGATAGATTGCAAGGAATTGACTTGTATGATTGTAGGGCAACTCCAAAATCTGTAGGGCAGGCTGTGAGGAAGGGCATAATGGCTGAAACATCCACAGGCAGAATTTCTTCTTAATCAGGAAAGCTTCAGTTCTGTTCTTAAGGCCTTCTCACTGATTAGAATCAGGTCCACCCAGAATATCTAGGATAACCTCCCTCACTAAAAGTCAACTGATTATGGATGTTAATTACATCTACTAAATACCTTCACAGCAACACATAGATTAGCGTTCGAATAGTTGAGGACAGCAACCTAGCCAAGTGGACACATCAAAATACGGTCACACTATTTCTACCTCTAAAGCTGTGCTACCTAACAGAAAATTTTGCATTGATGGAAATGTTTTATTTCTGCATCACCCAATACAACAGCCACTGGCCACATATGGCTGTTGAACACAATGCTTAGTGTAACTGAGGAACTAAATTTTGAATTTTATTTAATTTTAATTAATTTTAATTTAAATACGCTTATGTGTCTATTGGCATGAAGTTCTAGAGTATAAATCCGGATCATCAGTTGAGAATATTATTGCTAGCTAAAAGTAACAAATTGGTTGATCAAAACTGGCGTGCAAAACCGTAGCATGTTCTCATTTGCCCTTCAGTCTACACAGTGGGAGTTTTTCAGTCACAGCTATCATCTCTGCTATTGATCTTGCAGTTTGCCAGTATCACAGTTTGCAAACATTAAGAGTAAACACGAGATTGTGATTCTAGCTGAGCAGCTCACCATGCAAAGTAGGTGTGCATTCCAGCATGGAGCAAGCAACAGTTCGTTTCCTGTATGCACAAAGGCTCTTCCAGATGGCAAGCTCATTATAAACAACAGCAGTCGTGTACTGCATCAAGTTCTCTGATTAATGGGTTGTGTTATCTTATCAGCACACTGAGAACACATGTGGTAGGAGAAATGCCCATTCCGACAAAGAAACTCAATGGTTCCTTAAAAATAGGAAGCATACATGCCACGTTCCCAAACACAATGCAATAAAACTCGAACTTAGCCATAACAACATAACTTTATGTTTGGAAATGTAAAAACATTATTTGAAAAAATTCTTGGATCAAAAGGAACTGAAAACTGAAATTAAGACTTATTTAAATAAACGGATAGTGAGACTACTATATATTAAAACACAGTAGTTGCAGCCAGACCACATGAAAACACTTTTCTTAAATAGCTTTAAAATACCTTTTCAGAAAACAGGATAAAAATATAAACATAGCTACACATTTAATTTCTGGAGGCTAGAAGAAGAGCATCAACATTAACCCAAGGAAAACAGAATATAGTAATAAAGACAAAAATAAAATTAAAATGTTGACTTGATAAATGAAAGCTAGAGTTTATTCTTTCAAATACACACAATTCTAGAAATTTTTACATTAAAATAAGAAGAGAAAATGCAAATCAACAGTTTTAGGAAAGAGAAAGTATAAATTAGGAAATATGGAAATATTTGTATGTTTATAAATAATAACAAGTACTTGTGGAGAGCTTTCTATGTTTCAGGCACTGTTGTTGAAATACACTATGATTAAATAAACTGTTCATACAATAGAATACTGTGCAACTATTAAATGAAACAAGGTAAATCTACACATATGACATTGAAAGTTGTCCATAACATACTGACAGAGTGAAAAAGCCAAGTTACAAAATTGGATGAATGTATGATCTCATTAAAAAATATATATCTACTTGTATGTATCTATATCGATATCTGTATTTTAAAATCCAAAACAGTCTGGGGATAGAATTGAATCAGGGAAGAGAACTTCTGCATTCTACTTTATCCACTTCTGTATTGTTTAATTTTTTTTTTTTTAACAATGGGCACGTTTAATAAGTCCGTGGATGATACTTTTAAAACCACTGAATGTGTTAAACATAGTATGAGCTCCTGAGAGCCTACAGGTTGAACATTATTTCACTTAGGGGTTGTTCAAAGCAAGTCCGCTAGAGCAATTTCCCTTCTGCTCCACGCTAGTCACCACCCACACTTCAATAAGCCGTGTGTGCCATGTGCCCGGCGCATTTTTGTGTTAGCGTTCTTCAAGCACGGTCATGAGCTAATGAATCTTCCTAACGGTACATGTTATTCAAGAAGGGAAAATGTGAACTTCTGATGCCAGAAGGTGTCCAGTTGAAATACGCAAGAACTGCAGGTCTGTGTCGGAGAACCCCAGCTGACGAAGACCTTTTGGTGGCTGTGCAGGAGGGACCAAGCCTGTGTCCAACAGGGCACAGGCATGAGAGGAGGCGGGTGTTCAGAGCCAGAGTGACTTCCCTGCAGAATATCTTGACAAGTCCCTCTCGCGTGGCACCCAGACCTATTTTACATTGTAATTTAATCAGCATGGTTTTTTTATTTTTCTCTATGCTGATTTCATGTCTGACTGTCTCTTGTTTCTGGCATGTTCATTGTATTCATTACATTTCTGTTGAGAATTTCTAAAGATGTCCTGATAATGACATGCAAGTTTTCCCGACCAGTAGAGCAACATTTGAAATGACCAGCAAGCCGTTCCTCCACAGTTGAGAGCAAATATTACTATTTACTTTATGGCTGACTGACTGACTGACAGACAGACTTACAGAAGAATTTTGAGCTTAAAAGGGACCACTGAGATGAAATTACATTAAACAAAATTTATGAAGATCCTGTTATGCTCCAGGTCTTATTTTCCATCCCTTGGAGCTTACCTTCTGCAGCAATGGCACTCAAACTTCTGTGTGAATAAGGATCACCTGGCGCGTTTGTTAAACACAGACTCCTGGGTCCCACCAGAGCTTCTGACCCAGTAGGTCTGGGGTAGGGCCCCAGGATTTGCATTACTAGCAAGTTACCCTGCACTGCTGCTGCGTTTTAGAGAACCATTGCTCTAGAGTGGCGATGTGCAACAGAAACTTAATGCCAGCCACAAATGCAAGCTACCTATGGAATTTTAATTTTTCTAGAATCCATAGTAAGTAAAAAGAAGCTGGTGGAATCATTTTTAATCACGTTATTTGACCTAATAGATCCAAAATCTTACCGTCTCAGCATGTAATCAATGTTATAAAAATTATTAATGACTTACTTTACTTTTGGGGGGAGAGGTGAGGAATTAAGTCTTCAAAATCTGATGTGTATTTTGTACTCACAGCACATCTCAGCTGGAACCAGCCACATTTCTAGCGCTCTGTAGCCATAGCCCCATGGCTGTACTCGGTGGCCAGTAGCCCCATGTTGCACCGTACAGTTCATATTAACTGGTGAGTCTTAACCATTTTTCTTCCCCAATATACCTGAGGGATATGATACATTCTCAACAATAACAGTGACTCATTAAGGCTACATTTTCTGGAAAATATATGAGCAGCCCAGCCCTCATCCATTTGTAGTAGGGGTTCATGCAGCTGGAGCAGTTGTCCCATATTTAATCTGATGAGAATTGCTGTAATTTTGGCAGGAAGGCCAATTCCAAGTATAGCACCATGTGCTGTCCATATATATATTTTTTCACCATCTTTATTGGAGTGTAATTGCTTTACAATGGTGTGTTAGTTTCTGCTGTATAACAAAGTGAATCAGCTATACGTATACATATGTCCCCATATCTCCTCCCTCTTGCGTCTCCCTCCCACCCTCCCTATCCCACCCATGTCCCGTCCATATTTTCCTAACATCTGAATCCTGTGGATTCACAGGAGACATTGGCGGGGTGCGGGGGGTGGGGGGAGCAGAAAGAACTGTTTCACAGTGCCTCCAAGACAATTAGGCCTCAACAGCATTTTTGTGGGGGGCTAGTAGAGGGGCTTCCAAGTCCTCAGGAAGGAGAAGTTACATGTTCTCTCCACAACTTGCCACAGAATGGTGTTCACCTTTGGTATGGCAGGAGCATCAGTGCCTAGCAAATGGGGAAGGTGGCAGAGCAATAGGGTGGCTTGGAAGAAGTGTCCTTGTTCAGTGAGTATGTATGAAGCCCTCTGGGAACTTCTAGAAACATTGGTAGAATGGAACTTAAAGGGGGAGGCTGAGGTCCATATAAGCATGTGAGACAGAGCCAGCAGCACCTGGTTTATTACTATTAGGGTGACCTCATTACGTGGGTAAGTGGTGTAGGGGTTCAGAAGATCAGCTAGGGATATCAGGGAAGGCTACATATAGACCAGATCAGGCTTGCACTAGGCCTGGTGGCTTTGGATGTGTAAGGATGGAGGAATTGGGCAATGAGGGGAGGTGGGAGGGAGTCATTTCAGGAGAGGAAACAGCTTGAGAAAAGGCCCAAGCGGCCAAGAGGCATTTTGGCAGAAGCAGTGTCTGCCTGAAGGAGCACAGGGAGAGCTATGGCTGCAAAAGATGGGCAGGACCAGACGATGTTGGGCCTATAGAATCACGCTTAGAACTTTGGACTTCGCTTCATAGGATACGGGGAACCCTTGAGAGTTTTTTAGCATGGCAATGTTATGATTAGATTGTTTGTTATAGAGAAAATAATTTAGCAGCTGCATGTAGAATAAAATATTTTGAGAAAAGTCTAGAAACCAAGACCAGCTTTGCTGTCCTCAGGGAGGGTAAGTTGCTACCTGGGCCTGGAGCAAGGGCTGGGAGTGGAGGTACAGGAAAGATTTGAGAGACAGCAGGAGTGGAACTGATAGCACTTCCAGGGGATGGCTGCAGGGGTAGGAATGAAGAAGGGAAAGAGAAAGTGTGAAAGACAGATGCTGAAAAGAGACTAGCACTCAGGGAAGCAACGAAGGAAAGGAGAGAGGTTAGGGAGGAAGGAGAGAGAAGTGGGAGAGAGAAAGAGAGCCAGAGACAGACAGACAGGCCAGACAGACAGATATCAGATAGAGGAGAGGGAAGAAAGACACAGATGATACCAAGGTTTTGAAGCCAGTAGCTGGTGCAATCTGTGGCGACACCTTTAACAGAAATAGGGAAACACTCAGAAAAACCTAGTTACCTCAGTTTAGTTAATCCAGTCTTGCAGTCATCACCTTATTAGGACTATTCATTGAAACTGAAGGGCAATGGCTAAGTTTGTTCTGATTGTGACCTTTCCCTGGTACTTACTGGGAAAACTGTGGGCAGCAGAACAAGTGTCCTTGATGAGACAGTCCTACTGTAAAATGGTAAACTATCCCTGCTGGTCGAAGGCAGATTCCACCGTCTTCTGCTGAGAGAAGGGGCGATGCCTAACTCCTAACCAGGTGAGCTAATGTTCAGAAAAGATTTCTAATTCAACCCAAGACAGATACTGCTCAATTTTAGATAGTCCTTGGGGAGACGGCACTTCCCTGACTCCCTCCCCAGCCCCCCAGGGCGGCAACGTACACCTTTCGTTGCCCATAGCCATCTCAGGCGGGTCTCTGCCGGGCTGCCTGGGCACCACTGGATGTGTCACAAATGCAGCTGTGGAAGCAGCTGGTCCATTTGTTTGATGCTCTCAGCCTCACATATCACCATATCAGACAGGCATTCTGCAGCACTCCCAAGACATAGATTCAAAGCCCAGATTTAGAGAAGTGGCTAGAAGTGATAATAAAAATCATCTGCAGGGAAAAATCCAAGCCCTTCCTTCATATTGTTGAGCCAAAGAGAGAGAGAGAGAGAGAGAGAGAGATAGAGAGAGAGAGAGAGGCAGGGAGAGGGAGAAAGTACCCTGTGGTAACATAAATGGGAGAAAAGAAATTTTCACTTACGCTTTTATTTTATCTATGGGTCACATTTTGACCATTTCATAATCATTCTTTGGTAAGCTTTGCGGAAGGGAGACATTAAGGCATTTGAAAAACTCATTGACAACGCTGGCATTCGCTTGATAAGAAATTTGCCCTTTTGTTTCCCTTGGAAGAAATCTAACAACTCTGGACTGTTGACAAACATTCCCTTATGGTGTCTCAGCTCCTCATGAAGCCAAAATGAGGTAACTGAAATGTTCTAAGTAAACATGTAATTACCCTAATTTACATATTATTTGCATAACTAGGGATGCAGGGATTTTTCTCCTCCTTCTGTGGGAGAAACCCAACCACAGGACCTTCTTGGATTTCATCTTGTATGTAATTTCCTGCCTGAGACACACCTGCTAAGAGAATTTTTCCAGACGTATAATCTGACACCCCCGCAAATCTCTCAGTCTTCCTCCTATAACCAAATTAAATTACTCAAGCTGGTTCCTGCACAACAGTAGGAAATCTATCCTCTTCTGGAATATTCCAGAGGACTCTAGAGAGTGATTTCTTACTACCTAGTGACAGTTTCTCAAGGCTTATGCTTCTCCTTCCTGGTTTTGCTCTAAGAATACAGGCCATCCTTCATTTCCTAAGGCGTTGCTAACACAATCTACACAACAATGTTTAATCAAGTTTCCTAAAGATGAAGATAGCAAAGAGGATTCCAAAGTGCGAAAGAAAAACATGAAGCTCTCAGATATCACAGTCACGTTCAGCTCTTCCATCTCACAAGTCCTTCTTTACGTTTCCTCCTTGGGTTCTTGCTCGTTGCTGGAATGCATTGTTTCACTCACATCTTTGCTCTTTCCCTCAAATCCCCAGCTCCCAAATTGCAGAGGAAAATGAAACTCCCTTGATTAAAGCAACTAACAAAAACCTAACACTTCTCTTCTCCAGAAACCGATCCACGATTCTCTGCTTAAGGAAGACTCTTTTTACATTATTAAGATGAAGTTCACCTTTTTTTTTAAACAATTTTCCCCATTTCAGATTAGTCTAGGCCTTATCTTAGGCAACGAAAAATTCCTTTAGAGTCTTCCTAAAAAAAAGATATTTTTCCACTAAATATGAATCAACCACCTAGGAACGGCCACAGTCTGTAGGCAGATTTTTGTACTTCAAACAAAACCATTCTGAAATATTTACTTCTCTGCTGCTTACAGTATCCTTATTTCTATTCAGTGGAAAGCAGTGGCAGCAGGGGGAAAAGAATGGCTATCTCTGGAATTAGAGGATCTATAAAGAAGAAAAGAGCCAACAAAGAAATTCATTATAAATATTACTCAAACTCTTTAAACCACGTGAAGGAAGATGGTGTAATGGAAAAGCTACATGCTTGGGGTTCAGGTAGACGACAGCCCTGCATTCAAATCCAAGTCTAAGAACCATTTACTCTGTGTTTTGGGTTGTTACTAACTTTTGTAAAATAGGAGTAAACATGCCTGCAACACAGGTTGTTGTGAAAGTGGAGAAAATGTATGAAGCACTTGGTATCTAGTAGGGGGCTCAAGAAATATTCCTTCTTGTCCCACTCCTCAGACTAGTAAACTGCTATTGTTAGTCAGTATAAACCAGTGCCTTAAATGCCTTGGGATTAACCAGTGGAATAAGCAAATGTTCCATTAGGCAGTTCAGAAGCCAAGCGCATTCAAACTCTCACCTGTTCTCCTGTCTTCTTGTCCCTTTTAGCATCTCTCCCATGTTGCCTCTGTTCTTTCTACTCTCCACCCCTCTTTCTTCTCACTCTCATTTACTCTTTACTGTGTAATAGGAAACTGTCTATTGTACAGTGCCAAAATAGAATTAGCGCTTATCCTAATTATTGAATAACATTTTATGTTCTTTTTCTTAATTCAAGTAAAAAATTTAAAGTTGTCTAAGAAACATAGAGCATAAATGAATTGGCTTTAAGTGTACTGATCTTAGTTGATTTGGGGAGGTGGGGATGGAAGATTATTGGTTCTCAATAACAAAGAGGTTCCTTACCCTTGCCTCCAACCACTTTGCTTCTTATTTTCTTTTATTATTATATACTCAGTAGTCACACATCTGCAGACGTTGTAGAACAAACAAACAAAGAAATCAGAATTACTCTCCCATTATCCATCCAGGTGTTGGAAACCTAGGCGTCATCCTTGATGCCTCACTTTCCTTCCTGCCTCACAGCATTTTGGCTCTACCTCCCAGATAGATTCTGTAATCCACTCACCTCCCCTCATGTCCAGGGCCACTACTCTAGCTAGCTTCCTGGACTTTTCAAAAAGCCTCTTAAGGACTGCTTTGTGCCTACCTCCTAGCCCCCAGGAAAGTTGCCACACCAGCCAGAATAGGGCTGCCAGATTTAGCAAATAAAAATACAGAACACCCAAATAAAAGGGAATTTCAGATTTATAACAAGCACCTTTCAGTTGTGTAAAATATTATAAAAATTATTTTTATGCTGAAAAATTATTCATTGTTTACCTGAAACTCAAATTTAACTGTGCATCATATATTTTTTCTGGCAATCCTAAATTAGAATCTTTTTTAAAAACATTAAATAAATTTATTTATTTATTTGTTTTTGCCTGCGTTGTGTCTTCGCTGCTGTGTGCGGGCTTCTCCTCACGGTGGCTTCTCTTCTTGCGGAGCATGGGCTCCAGGCACGCAGGCTTCAGTAGTTGTGGCACACGGGCTTCAGTAGTTTTGGCTTGAGGGCTCTAGAGAGCAGGCTCAGTCGTTGTGGTGCATGGGCTTTGTTGCTCCGCAGCACGTGGGATCTTCCCGGACCAGGGATCGAACCTGTGTCCCCTGCGTTGGCAGGTGGATTCTTAACCACTGTGCCACCAGGGAAGTCCTAGAATCATTTCTTTAAAAATGTAGATCTGATAAGATCAATCCACCAATGATGTCCCACTGTTTTCTAAATAAAGGCCGAACTATCTGCCAAGGCGTTCCTAGACTGATACTGTCTACCTCTCTGGCCTCAGCCCTGCCATTCACTCTCTCTTCTCATCAAGCTGGTCCTCTTCCTGTTCCTACATCCAGTCAAGTCCATTGGATCTGCCACTTCCTTTGCCTGGAATTCTCTTCCTTAGACCGGCTCCTTGTTTCAATCAGACCTTGACTCATGTGTTTCCTCTTTAGTGGACCTTCTCTGTCCCCTCAATCTAAAGCAGCTCCCCCATCAATCCCTGTCACATCACTTGGTTTTCTTTTCTTCATGACACATATCCCACTCTGAGATTCTCTTGCCTGTTATCTGTTTCCTTCACTGAGCTGCATGAAGTCAGGGAACTTGTCTAGCCTCTTTCCTGTTGCATTCCCAGCATCTAGAATAGATTCCCAGCCGATACGCAGTCGGTCCTCAATAAGTGCTTGTTGAACAAATGACTCTATTGCTCTAGCTGAGCAAAGAGGTAGGGTCCATCCCGCCTGGTAACACTACTCTGTCAATCCATGTCACTAGTTCAATCGGCATACCTATCAAGGCAGCAGACACAGCAGCCCAGAGAGGATGAGAGAAACTGCATTACTGCTTGTTGAATTACATTCTGTACTTTGTTGACTCAACTGTCTGCGCTTATAGGCTATGAACAAAAGTTCCATGATCTATCTTTAGGTGAAAAAAGCAAGTTACAAAATAGTATATGTAATCTGACCCTTGTAATACTCATACACAATAAATATATGTTGAATGAATCATGTTTTTCTAAAAACAAATGTCTGGAAAATGGCCTGAAAGAATGAACGCCCAGATGTAAAAAAAAAAAAAAAGGTATTCTTGGGAATGAGATTCTGAGTAATACTTTTTTCCTTTGTATTTAAAAAAATTTTTATACCATGAGAACATAATTATAATAATTTTTATAATCAGAAACAGCAATACAATGATTCCCACTTTTAAAAGAAGAAAAAGGATTTACCTACAAGAAACTTGATATTTGAAATGAAGTGCATGAAAAGATATGGACAGATGGTTGACAGAAAAGGAACTACAAATGGCTTTTAAACATATGAAGATATGCTCATTCTCAGAGACACATGAATTAAAACTTCTCTGAGATATTCTTTTCACCTATTAGTTTGACAAAAATCCAAAAGTTCAGTTATACACTCTGAATTAAAGCTCAATAATACATTGACTGTGGCTTATCCATTTTTATTCTTCTTTTCTTATATCTGCAGGGCATCGCCCAAATGGTTATTTCATTGCTACTTTCTCTTTTAGCTCTAGAGAAGTGGTTCCTAACTATTGTGTTTTAGAATCAGCTGGGGGGCATTTAGAAGTCCTGCTGCCCAGGTGGCACCCCGTACCAACTAAATCAATGTATGGGGGTGGAAACCAGGCATCAATATTTTTTTGAAGATCTTCAGTTGATTTCAGTGTCCAGCAAAGTTTGGAACCAATGCTACAGTGTTTCTAGTCCATGCTCACTCTTTTTTTTTTTTTTTCTAAATTGGAGTATAGTTGCTTTACAATGTTGTGTTAGTTTCTGCTGTACAGCAAAGTGAATCAGCCACACGCATACACGTATCCCCTCTTCCTTGGATTTCCCTCCCATTTAGGTCACCACAGAGCACTGAGTAGAGTGCCCTGTGCTACACAGTCTGTTCTCCTTAGTTATCTATTTTACACATAGTAGTGTATATATGTCAAACCTAATCTCCCAATTCATCCCACCCCACTCCTCCCCACCTTGGTATCCATACACTTGTTCTCTACGTCTGTGTCTCTATTTCTGCTTTCATGCTCAATTTTAATGTGGCCCTCAGTGCTGAGCATCAAGACCACCTGCACCAAAGAGCTTACGGCCATCTCTGTTAACACAACAGCTATTCTTTCCAGGAAATTCTTGTCTGGGAAGAAAGAGCTGTAAACCAATAAATAACTTTCCTGTTTGCTTGTGTCTGGGCCAATAGTTTGCTCATCTGGTCAAACAGCTCTCTTCTCAGGACAATAGACCGTTTACCTGGGCAAACAGTTCGCCTGTCAAACAGTTGTATCCTGACTTGAACTTCACCTTGCTGCATCCACCAATACTAAACTATCATGTCGTGAACTTTGTCCAATCCCAATCAGATCCCCCTTAGAACTGCCTTAAATCACCTGAACCCAGACCCCCAAACCCTGTAAATATCGTTTCCTTAGTGTTACTTGATTAACAGATTTTTCTGTGGTCTTCGGAGGACTTCTGATAATGTAACTTCATTGACCTTTATCTTCAGCCTCAATTTCACTCCTGTGGGCTAGGAGGAAGGGCTTTCTGACCTTGGTTACGTGAATCCCGTACTTTCCTATAAACCCCAATCCTCCGGTCATTCTCTTCTTTGGAATCTTCCCCTCTTTCTAGGAAGACGAATCCTGTGTTCCTTTACTCACACCCTTGCAGTATTTCTGACACCAGATGTGTGGGTTTTCCACACCTTAAGCAATTCTCTGCAACACTAGCTGGGCGTCCCATAATTCAATTCAATTCTGACGTTATCTACCTGTGAGCATCGGATCCCACAGGTTAAGGGCTTAGTTCCACAAGACGTCCCTCACTTCAGACACACATCAGAAGTCCCGGGTGGTCACCTGTCTTCTGAACAACAGGCTATAAATTAGGATTCCCACCACCCCCTACTTGGAATCGGTAGTTTGATAGAATGGATCACAGAATTCAGGAGAACACTTATGTTTACCAGTTTATTATAAAGGACATAATAAAGGATCCAGATGAACGGCCAGATGAAGAAATACATAGGGCAAGGTGCGTGGGAAGGGGGAAACCAAGCACTTCCTGACCTGGAAGCTCTCTGAAGCCCATACTTCTGGGATTTTTATGGAGGCTTCATCACTTAGGCATGATCAGTCATTAATCCAGTCTCCAGTCACCCTCCTTTTCCTGGAGGAAAGAGGGTGGGTGGAAAGTTCCAAGGTTCTCATCATGGCTTGGTCTTTCTGGTGGCCAGCCCCCATCCTGAAGCTACCCAGGAGCCCCCCAAGAGTCACCTCATTAGAACAAAAGACATTCCAGCACCCAGGAAATTCCAAGGAATTGAGGAGCTCTGTGTCAAGAACTGGGGTCGAAGACCAATTACTAGAACAAAGGATGTTCCTAGTGTTCTTATCACTTAGGAAATTCCAAGCATTTTAGAAGTTCTGTGCCAGGAACCAGGGGCAGAGACAAATATAGATATATTTTAAAAAATTATTTCCACAGCCTCCCTTCTGACTCTTTCCTTCCTGTCATCAGGTGTGCTGAGATTTGCCCAAATTGAAAAGATAGTCATTTGATCCTGGTACCTCTTCTCATTATAGATTAACGATTCTTTTCTGTCCAAATCCTTGAATATGTGAGCTGTCACAACAGCACCACCTTTCTGGGCAGCTACATCTCTCTTAGCTTTCTTTGCCTGACTCACCACACAGCTGAAACTTTTTCTTCCACATCTTATTAATGACCTCTTTATTGCCACATCTAATGGTCTTTCATCAGAGTTCCTTTTGATAACCCCGCTAGATATGACACTGTTACCTCATCTCTCCCTCTCCCACTTTTTTTTTCCTTTGTCTTTCATGAATGTCACTTTCCCAGAGTCACTCCCTCACTTTCCTTCTCTCACTTTCTCTCTCTCCCTGTTTTAGTTCCACTTCCTTGTCCCACTTGCCATCTATGAGTATCCTCCAAAACTCCAGTCAACTCACACACCCTCTCTGAAGGCATAAACTCCCTCGACTTCAACGCTTACCTTCGAGAACAACTTCTACGTCAGTAATTCAAGCACAGGATAGAACAGGTGCTTCACAAACGCCCTTGAATTTAATTAATCAAGTAGCTGACAAAGATGAGCACATCATTTCCAGGGAGTGTCTCATCCATAGTACCAGCTGGAATCGCCGGCAGAATTTGCATCTGGCCTGAGTAGGGATGTGTGCCCAGCACTGGATCTGCCACCTGGAGCAGCCTGTCCCAGTGGCTCTGTTGCATCTTGGAGACCTCATGGCTCTATTCTCATGACTGTCAATCCATCCCAGCTGCACTGCCTACAGGACACCAGCCTACAGTCTTTGGCCAACCCTCAACGTAATTGGGATGGAGTTTACAAAAGGAAAATAAGAAACACCCTCTTGAGGGTGAGATCTCAAAATGGCAAGTCTTCACTCTCCCCCTCCCTCATGCTATAGTGTGAAACAGGCATGATCTTTCCAGTGTAGTGGGGACATGGTAACTAACTATCTTGCCCTACTGTAGTTCTATCATAGGCACTGAATTCGAGATGGAAGAGGAACTCCTCAGAAGGCGCCTTCATGAGTTATCCCTGAAATAGCTCCAGACACATTCAGAACTGCTGTTGAGCAAGTTATATTTATGATTTATCCACCCATCCAATAATCACTGTCTAACAAATATGTTTAAAGCAACATTTTAGCAGACACTATACTAAGTGCTGGTGATATGACTATCAATCCAACTTGTCCCCTGCCTCCAGAGAATGCACACTCTGGTCCCCACACAACCACATTTAAGTGTAACATGGAGTTAGGCTTGAAGAAAGATCAGGGCAAAGAGCTATCATATTTGTCATAGTGTTTAATGTTTCACAAGGTGTTTTCACATCCGTTCCTTCATTTAACGTTCGTAAGAGCCCAAGAAGATGGGCAGAGAAAATAGTGTTGATTCCATTTTACCGAAGAGGATATCAAGGCATAAAGAGGTCACACGCAACGTAATGTGTTCTGCTCATGGTTCAGAGCTGGGACAGCAACCAGGCGGCCAACCAGAATCCGCTGCTTTAGTTACTACCCCATACTGCCTTCCCACCTCAGTTTCCTCATCTGTATAAAGAAGTTGCTAGGCTATGTGTCTTTCTTCTATGGTCCCTTCAAATATGAGACTCTGACTCCATAACCAGGGCCCTCGCCCAGGGAGCTCCCAGTCCAGGAGGGACAGATGGACCAGAAAACCAACAGCATGGTCCCTCTGCTACCTTGTAGGGTTGTTGTGAAGATTACAGTATGTAATGCACTAATCCAGCACTTTTTGTGTGTGTGTGTGATTCAATAAAACTAGATGCAGTGACCTTAGCACTTTGTAGGTACCACTTTGTAGCAGGTATTCCTCCAGGTTCTCCTTAGTTTTCCAGGTATCTGCCTACCCCGGGAGATTTCAGGGGCCCGGAGCATATGATAACCCCCACCACTGAGAACAGTGTGTTCAACAGGGATTGTTGTGGAAATAGTGGGTTAGTTGAGGCAGGCTGATTTTAGAGAGGGAGGTGGCTCGATCCATGTGCCGGGATTCTTTTCACCTCAACACACATTTTTGTGTTTCTCAAAATACCTAGTTGAGTATGTTGGTAGGAGCTCACCATGGAAGTTCAATGACTATAAAATGGGTCAGGGGGGCAGATTTTGAATACAGAGGAGGATGAGAAGGCAGAAGGAGGAAGAAAAAAGGAAAAGGAAAGGAAGAAGCTAGAGCATTACAATGTGTAAAAATGCTTCTATCTCCGTGGACATTAAGTCCCAGGACTTAATTTGTTTTGCCATCGTCGTATTTTTCCAGTCTTCTAAATGGTAACTTCAGATCTGCCGTGGAGAGATGCATGGGCAATCTCGTGACTACCTCACGTTGCAAGAACTCTTGCTGAAGCCACGGCAGCGGCAGTGGCACTAATAGCTCCCCCAACATTCCTCCAGAAGGCTGGAGTTTTGCTTTGTGTTGTTTTAGGCTCTCTGGCTCAGGAAGCATTATTAGATGGAAACACTCCACCTCCCCGCCCCAGCTCCCAGTGCTGCCTTGTGGTCAGTGAAGTAAATGCATTTTGTGCCTCTTAAGAAATGTGGGACACGAGGTTGCGTGGAACGCTGCCAGCGTGACCGTGGAGGGGTGCGTCAGAGGCTCGGTGACAGGTGGCAGAGGCCAAGGGCCTGGGGAATCACTTACAGTCACGGAGATTTCTTTTTCTTTCACCCTTTGTCCTCTGATGGGAATGAGGTAGTGCACCGCCAAGCCACACAACAGGGAGCCTGGAGTAAGATGGCTTGAGCAAGTTTCACGCGAATTTCCGTCTTTAAATAATGACATAGTCAGTCACTATCCCTGGGGGCATTTGCTTCTTGGCCGCCTTATTAGTCCTTTTTTTTTTTTTTAAAGCAAATCTGTTAAAGACACTTCTCTTAGTCTTATATGCCCTTGCCCAGACTTGTCTTATTCTTGTAGTACTGAAGTTCTACCGTTCAACAGTTAGGAAGGAACTGGCTTTGAACTGGAAACAAGGGCAGCAGAAGGTCGAGACAGTGGGCTCATTTTGTGCATGGGTGCAGAGAGAGAGAGAGTGCCAGCTGTTGTGGGAGAGAGGTTTGAGGGATTGGATATGCAAAATTGGATCTAGCTTGCAGCCCCCCGGGCAATCAGCTTATGGTAGGGGTGGGAATGGCAACTATTGGAAAACACTGCAAACTGAGCTTGTTTCTCATCTGAAATATGGCCTCTACATTGATTGTATATTTTTCCAACATGGAAGCTAGGCAATGGTGTGCTGGTAAACTGGCTCTTTGGAAAGAAAAAAAGAAGGGCTGGTTTGTAACATTTGTAAATACTCTGCCTGTGGCACATTTCCAGCTACCATGGTTGACCTGCTTGCCAAATTCCTGAATATTTAACACTCCGCTCTCTGGAGCTGGTACCAGCAGCTCCAGCCTGCCACTGGCTAAGAAACAAATTTCTCCTTGCCACTTCCAGGCCAGCTTTGGGTCCGCATGCAGCCCCCTCCCCCCAAAAAAAGATCGGTTTCAGCTTTGCTGCTTATTAGATGTGTGCTCCTTGGCAAGGGCTTTACTTTTTCCAAACACAGTTCTCTCTTTTGAAAAATAAGAGTTTAGGTGACGAGGTGGATGCCGTTTAGAATCTCTGCCAAGCCCACGCCACTCTTCTCTGAGAACTGTACCTTCTTTCTCACGGTGCCATACTTGAATTAAGAGACTCTGCACCTGTGGCCTGAGCTGATTAAACAAATCCTAGGGAGTCAAGGCGAGGGGCCAATCAGATCTTTCCCTTGATGATTTGCCCAGAGCTATTCCAACCTTGGATTTGGGAGTGGAGAGAAAGAGAGACAGACAGACACAGACACAGACACAGACACACAGACAGACACACACACACACACACACACACACAGACACACACACACACAGACACACACACACACACACACAAGGAGGAGGTCCCCTTCCTCCTACTGCATCCCTCAATCTGCCTGCTCTTTGCCCGGATTGTTCAGCTTTGTCTTGGAGATATCCCAGCTGCTTCCAATAAACTTTATTCTGCACTCAGGCCAATTGGAGTAAGATTTTGTAAACTGCAACTAATAGAGCTTTAAATAAGGCAGAAATGATTTTCAGGGCTTTTTCTGAGCTCTAGTGTTACACCAATGGTTCTCCAAGTATGGTCTTCCCACCAGCAGCATTAACTTCACTCGTGAACGTGTCAGAAATGCAGGTTCTCTGGCCCCACCCCAGACCTATTAAATCAGAAACTCTAAGTGTGGGACCCAGCAATTTGTTTTTTTACAAGCCTTCCAGGCAATTCTGTTGTGTGCTCAAGTTTGCGAACTGCTGTATTACTATTCTAATGGGGTTATGTTTTACGTAAGAAAGGCATTTTCATAACAAGTGGTACAATTTTCTTTTCTAAGTTACTAGATTAAAGGTCAAAAGATGATTTTTACTGGTAAAAAAAGTTAATTTTTAAAATTAACATGTATTACTTTTACAACTTGAAAGAAATAACAACAAATTTTGTTGCTAAAAATTTTCGTTTCAGTGGACTGACTGACATTTCAGGGATTAGCCTAAAAGAATAGAAGGAAAGCGTGAAGAATGAAAATGCTGCCAATAAAGGACAGAAAGTAAGCACCAGATAATTTCAAAATGGTGAAAGGCTGGAAGGAAATACAGAACAGATAACCCAGATGCTGTGTGGTTTTGCACTGGACAGGATTTCGCAAAATGTGCCATTAAACACTGAAATGACTAATAATTTATGGCATTGGGAAACTGTGAAGTAATGTCGATTTACATAAGTACAGTAAAAAGTGAAACAGGAAACTCTGACTTAACTTCATCCCGACAGCTTTCACTTAGGTTTGGAGAGATAAGTTTGGATGGGAATTTTCACTGTACTAGGATCTTAAACAGGCAGTTGGAATGGATAGGGCTCATTTGTAGGTTGGTTGTTTGAAACGAACATATTGTTTTCCTATGGAAAATCATGCTCTTGGAGAGCATACTGCAGGGAGCACAACAGAACCCTTAATGGAAGGACACTGCAGTGCTGGTAATAATGCAGGTCCCTGGGAGGGCGGGTCCCATGAGATGCCCTGCACTTTAACAGTTCCCTCAGCAGCCCCTAGGGGACAACCTCTGGGCTGGGCTTAGAGAAAGCAGAGTGATGGAGAAAGGGAATCAGGAGAGGGTGGGGAGTCCTCTGGGGGAAGGAATGGGGGTTCCCTTTGGAGAAGTGTCAACAGTAGGGGGGACAAAGGGTGGAGGAGGGTTCTGCAGTTGAGGGTCCAAATATGTGTATTATTAGTAAATCGGATAACCAAAAGTTGGGAACTGCCCCTATTTGCTATTGGATGCTGTGTCTATTGTGGTGTCAACCTCTGAAACAAGCCTGAAGAGTGGTTACACTTGCTGGCTCTGCAGTCAGATGGATCCTGGTTTGAATACCAATTCCATGTCACGTTGGGCTAGTCACTAAAACGTGCTGTGTCTTCACGTCCTCATCTGTGAAAGGGAGGTGATGATGATGATGGTGTGTACCAGACAAAGTTGCTGTCAGAATTCAAAGGGAGAATTTATGTAAAGCACTTAACACACTGAGCATTTAATGTATGTTAGATATTGTTATATTAGTCCCTGAGATGCTTTAGTTAAATGATTCTTGTTCTTTTTGAAAAAGAAAATGATAGATTGGAGTTTAGAGTGGTTGATTAAGACACATAAGAAGTATAGAGAGGACTTTAATAGTTGTGGGAAATTGTGTCTGCTTTCTTATATGAGATGGTGACCCCCATCGCTGAATCTTCACAAAAGATTCCACCAATTGAAAATCTCACTAGGAATGTGTTCCATAGGAATTTAGGAATTCTAGAGAAAGTAAACATAGGAAAAAATTCGATAATAGTTCATGGTATAGAAAAGGTGTTTCTTATTATAGAGCTTATTTCCTTCAGTATGATTGCCATTTGAAGGTAATAGGATCTAAAAACAAAAACAAAACAAAGCCAAAACAAGCCCTTCCTAATAGTATAGGGAAACTGGCCTGGGTGTATTTAGTCATGTGTCTTGCTCTTCTGACAGCCCCAACTGCTGAAAATATTCATGAATGTGGTCTTGCCTTCACGGTCCTGGGTAAATACAGGTAATACACTGCCCTTCCGGGCTTTAAAAATGCTTTGAAAGGCCTGAAAGTTTACAGCCGTTTGGCTCTGACACAGGGTTTCCCAGGGCCCTCGCGGTGTGTGGACAATGCATCTTTGTTGTGTGGAATTTGGCGAGTGTGTTGGCTACAGCCAGTATCATCCAGAGAAAACTGCCGAGGAAGGACCCCTTGAGCCACAGGTGTCTGTCCCAGGGATTTGGAGCACTTCCCTGAGTGGTGCTTCTGTCTTCCAGCAGGGAGACACAAGTAGGTTCTGTTGGTGGCTCTTCTATTCACTGCAAATGATTCCATATCAGTAACACACCCTTAAAGTCCAAGCATTTACAGAATAAGGGAACAAACTTCAAAAGAACATGAATCTTTGCACCAGATGGAGTTTGAGAGCTCTCTTGCTATTTCTCTGGGTCTGTTCTGGTTAGCTGTAGATCCTCAGGCATTGCATGGGTCCCCTAAGAGTGCCAGGATGATGGGTTCAGACTAGAGTGAGCTCGAGGTAGTAGCTGAGTCATACAGAGACAAAAGCTCTGGAGTCAGGAGGCCAGGGGTCCTGGGTCTGGCTGGCTCACTTGTTAATGTAGTCATGTAACCGTTGCCAGTCAAGGAGCATCTCCAGTTAGGGCCCAGTCCAAGTGGTTTTCTGAAGAAGGAGTTTGTGCCTAGAACTCTCCCCATGGATGCCTTACACTGGAAGCAATAACTTTCTGTATTGACTCTCAGGCAGACCCTGATCGTACCTGCCGGTTTGCTTGGGGTATAAGCCCTCCTAAGAGTACTCACATTTTAATAAGAATCAGTTGGAGACCTAAGCAGATTGTTAGGCAAAGAAATAGATCTTTATGTACTTTGGGTGCAAGGGCAGCTGATGTGGGAAATACTTTCGAATACACAGTCCTGCCTGGTAATCCTAAATGACTTTCATTATGCTTGCCTAACTGGACCGACTTTTCTCTTCTGCAAAATGGGGATAGCAACCCTTGACTCTGCTGACTTAGGAGGATACGTAATGACAACAAGAGATAACAGACATGAACTTTTAAAAGTATTGACACCAGGGCATTTTATTGTAATTTTTAATAGGCAGCAATGTGGCATTAAGGAAAAAAGCATGAATTTTGGAGTCAGGCCGATATGGGTTCTGTCTGCTCTATGTTAGCTGTGTGTCAAATCACTGAACCTCTGTGAGCTTGTTTTTTTACCTGTAAATAGGGATGATGGGCTCCCAAGTTAATTGTGAGGTAAGTGAGAGTGGGATGCTGTTTCGTGCTCTTCATGGTGTTGGCACCAATAAATGCTGGCTGTTATCATTCCTCAGAGTACCATGCAAATGTGAGGTTTTATTATCTACAGTTACGGTAGGAAATCTGGTCTAGTCTCAGGTTGATGGAAGGCTGCAGGACCTTTGAGGATCCAGGGGAGCTCTGGGGTGCCCCACAGAATGCAGTCTGGGCTTCTAGGTGGCTTCCTTGGCACCTTTGACCATTATTCTCCAGTTACCTTATCTTTCAGGCATTCCTTAAAATACCAGCTTTGAGTAGATGGAGCACAGTCTGTCTTATTCCCTAGTATATCACCAGCTCTCTGTACAGGGCCTGGGGCACAGTAGGGGATCTACCAACAGTAATTAAATAGACAAATGACCAGGGTCAGCCATCTGCACTTGCATGGGCTCCTCCACAAAGTCTAGTCTGAACCTGAGCTCTGGGAAATTAGGATTGGGTGAAGGATTTCTGGTCGCACAATGCGAACTTAATATCCAGATGGTACTGAGGGCAAAGAAAGTAGAGTGGAATACATGGGAATGATTGTGTGCTCGTTTCTACCCCCTGTCAGCCTGGAAAAGTCATGTGTCTTGACGTTCAGAGCTGAAGGAAGGAAGGAAAACGTTAGCTTATATGTCAGGAAGGCAGATGAATGCCACTACTTATTGACACTTTGGGAAAGGGGTCCAGGGATCATTCACCCATTCAACAAATATTTATTGAGGCCCTATTTTGTGCCAAGCGTTATTCTAGGCACTCAAGATATATCAGTGAACAAATCGGACAAAATCCTTGTCCTCAGGGAGTTTCCATTCGAGTGGGGCAAATAGACTGCAAGCAAAGAGATCAATAGCAAAGGTAGGTGATGGAAATATGATGAAGAAAACTAAGGCAGTGTTAGGGGATGGAGAAAGGCAAGGGGTGCCATTATCGCTAGGATGGTCAGGGGAGGGCTTCCTTGAGGGGAAGCAGTGTGCACAGAGACATGCATGAAGGCACCATAATAATATCTCAACGGAGTACAAGAGGCTGAGGGAGAAGTGAGTGTAAAGTACCTGAGGAGGAGGACTGATTAGCACATTCAAGAGACAGCAAGAGGGCCTCTCGGGCTGAAGAGTGTGCAGAGGAGAGAGTGATGGGAAATGATGTTGGGAGGAAGTAGGAGCCAGGTCCTGGAGTACACTTTAGGCCAAGGCCAGGACTTTGGGTTTATTCTAAGAGTGACAAGAGAACTTTGAGCAGAGGAGTGATTTCTGTTCTTAAAGGACTCTGGCTGCTGCCCAGCTGCTCCTGCAGAAGCTCTGGTGAGAGGTAACTGCAGCTTGGATAAGGATGCGAGGGGCAGAAGAAATAATAAATGAAGAAACGTGGGATATAATGTGGTGACTGAGCTGACGGGATTCGCCAATGGATTGGACGTAGCATTTCAGAAAAAGAGATCAAGGATGACTCTAAGATGTTTTACCTAATTAGGAGGAAGCATTTTCCTGAGATGGGATGTACAAGGGAAGGGCAGGTTTTGTGATGGGAAATGAAGGATTTGGTTTGGGGTACTATTATAGTCACCGGTTGCTATGCAACAAACCACCCCAAGACGTGGTGACTTAAAACTACAAGGTATTGTTATCTTTCCTGTTTCTGAAGTTTGACTAGGCTCAGCTCGGTGATTCTTGGTTGTTTGTCTCTGGCATTTGCAGTGAGACATGTGGGGCTCATTTGTATGGCCGGCAGGTGATGCTGGCCATCTGCTGGGAGCTCAGCTGGACCCGTCAATGGCAGTGCCAGCACATGTTGCTTGACCTTCTTACAGTAGGGCCGCTGGGTTCCAAGAGCGAGTATCCCAGGTAGTTGCATTCCAAGAGAGCCAGGCAGAAGTTCCACCATGGATTCTTACGGCCTAGCTCTACAAGTGCCAAACTGTTACTTCTGCTCCATTGTACTGGTGAAGTAAGCCACTAAGGCCACTCCGTGTTCAAGGGGAGAGGAGTAGAACTTCACCTCCTGCTGCAAAAGGAGCAGCGTCCATGTACAGGGAGGGAAAGAGCTGTTGGCAGTCAGCCTGGGACACCATCTATCATTGACGCCCTAAGTTTGAGATGTGTACTGATATTCAAGTTTGAAACTGAGAAAGAGATCGGGTCTCTGGAAATTGGGCAGGGAAATTCTCTTCAAGATCTTTAGATTCAGAGACTTGATATATTAAACTAGAAACAAATTACTCTCCTGCCTTTTTTTTTTTTTTTTTTTTTAAGTTACCTGATTGGAGCCATGTGATTCTGTTGGATATGTCTGTGGTGGCTAATAAAGGAACTGCATTTTAAAAATCATCATTAATATTTATTAATTACTTAACACAATGCCTGATACAGTAGACATGTAATAAGTGCTAATCATTATTCTTAGCGAGTACATTTTTTTTTTTTTACGTTTCCTTATTCACATTCTTTCTAAACTGCCCAAATATCCCATGCTGTCTTTGTGGCATGCATTAGTCTGGCTATAATCACATTGGGTTGATTGCTCCTGATCTTGTAAAACAGTTCAGATGAGCTTTTCTTCCATTTAACCCCATTATTAATATGTGCACCATTTCTCAACCTGACATATTTGAATCTTCTGACATATTTCCTGAGTCCACAAAATCTATGGGAATTAAACATTTTTGGATTTTCATATTTATGATCATTCTGGAACTCTTGGACTACTCCTTTTATTGAAGTACTCCATGCAATTTCATAGGGGCATTGGCATTGTACATATAGTCATGTTAATACAAAGTAAAGCCAAATTACGTTACATTAATGCACTCTGAAGTTTTGCAGTCATTCCGTAAAGAAAGGTGGTGGGAGAATGGAATGGCCCCATCACTGGCATGTGAAACTGTAAGGACCCCAGAGCTGGCCATCAGTTCATATTCACAAAGTCAGTGGCTATATCGTGAAATCTCATCTTTTAATATACAAATTAGCAATGGTTAGATAGCAGTAAATGCAGTTGTGAAAAACAAAGAATTTTTTGGTTAATTAGTATTTTTTAATTTCAATATTGTATTTTGGAGTGCGTGCATTGGCCCTTCAAGGTAATGGGTCAGTTGTTAAAAGAAAGCTTATTTTTTAATAAGATAAACAATGAGGATAGTGACAATAAAAGTTCAAATGATGGTCCAAGTTTTCTACAAGTGATATGAAACTGTAGTAACCAAACACTGGCAATTCGGTGGCAGCAAATAACGTCATCCATTACTCTCCGTTAATGTCAATAATTTGCACTTTATTGGTTTTGTAGCTTAGTTTGTATTTAATTTGTAAACTTGATTTAGTTTTAGATTTGCATAAGAGCTGTAAGCATAAGGCATTTACACTTCATTCGTCTTAAAGAAACATTATAATTAAAATGATTTAAATGACCACTGACAGTTTAAAGTATTTTTCCTTAAACTGGTTGCTTCATTACTCATATTTAAGAAACACTGACTTAGTGAATAAGCTCGTATAAATCCAATTAACATACAGTCTCATCACAGTCTAAGAAGGAAAAGAGCAAAATAGCTCAGGGCCCATTTTATCCTCCCAGAGATGTTTACAGGCTTGTAAAATTCTGGATCCAGTTGGTTTTTGTTGTTGTTTTGTTTTGTTTTTTAAAGACGTTTTGTTTGTTTTGCCTGTGTAGAACATAGGAGAAATTTGAACATCCATTTTGGGGTGGTTTTTATGGTCTTTAGAGAATTTTGCTCCTTGTACTCCAATTATATCAATCTACTTTCAGTTCCAAGAATGTACCAAGCTCTTTGCCACTTTGTACTTGCTGTGTCTTCCGTCCGGTCTAGAACACCTTCCCTTGGCTTTTTGTGTTGCTCAGCCTTTTTATTAGGTCTCTGCTTAAATGTCCCTTCCTCAGAATGCTCTTGCATGATCACTCCTGTCTGAAAGAGGTTCCTCTTCTTTTCCCTCTTCACCTTCTTTATTTCCCTCATAGTGCTTACAGGATCTGTCATGATTTAAGATGTTTACTTCACGTTGCCACCGCTGCCTGCCACCCTCTTTAGACTGTGAGTTATAAGAGGGAAGATTGCGTGTCTGTCTTTTTGACCATTGTAGCGTCTAGCACACTGTATGGCACACAATAGGGACCCAGTAAGCATTGATTACATTGGGAAATACAGTAATCACTGCTTTTATGACAGTGTATGGCATCTATGAAGCTACTGTGAAAGTAACGAGGACTTATTCAATGGTGAAAAACATTCAGTTAATTAATTTAAAAAAATTATAAGGTCTAGGTGTATTGGTGGAGCTGAGTGGTGCAAAACAACCAAAAGTAGGAATCAACTTCCCAACAGTGTGTAGCTTTTCTCTTTGAGCTATAAATATTCAATTCTTCTCCGGAGTCCTGTGGGTTGTCTGTCCCCATGGTTTGATGAGGAGGTAAGAGGTAAATACGGCTCCCTTACGGACCTCTTCTATCAGCCATGGCCAGGATGAGTGCCTGAATCAGGATGAGGACTACGAAAGTCGATACTCAACTAATGGAGTCAGAGATAAAAATAATGACTAGTTTTTAAACCTTGGCTTTTTTTTTAAAAAACATCTTTATTGGAGTATAATTGCTTTACAATGGTGTGTTAGTTTCTGCTGTATAACAAAGTGAATCAGCTATACATAGACAATACATCCCCATATCTCCTCCCTCTCACGTCTCCCTCCCACCCTCCCTATCCCACCCCTCTAGGTGGTCACAAAGCTCTGAGCTGATCTCCCTGTGCTATGCAGCTGCTTCCCACTAGCTATCTATTTTACATTTGGCAGTGTATATATGTCCATGGCAGTCTCTCACTTCGTCCCAGCTTACCCTTCCCCCCTCCCCATGTCCTCAAGTCCATTCTCTACGTCTGCGTCTTTATTCCTGTCCTGCCCCTAGGTTCTTCAGAAACATTTCTTTTCTATTTGTATTCCATATATATGCGTTAGCATGTGGTATTTGTTTTTCTCTTTCTGACTTATTTCACTGTGTATGACAGATTCTATGTCCATCCACCTCACTGCAAATAACTCAGTTTCGTTTCTTTTTATGGCTGAGTAATATTCCATTGTATATATGTGCCACATCTTCTTTATCCATTCATCTGTCGATGGACACTTAGGTTGCTTCCATGTCCTGGCTATCGTAAATAGCGCTGCAATGAACATTGTGGTACATGACTCTTTTTGAATTATGGTTTTCTCAGGTAAACCTTGGCTTTTTATCCTTTCATCTTAGAATCTATCAGATATTTACCATTTTTCACTGACTCTCACATGCACATTTTCCCCACCTTTTAATATCTCTGCAGTTGAGATGCATCACAATTTTTGTCATGTCATGATTTGCTTGGTGGCCTTTTTCTTTTTAAATTATATATAGACAATGTGCATCTTAAAATCAGTGACATTTTACAGTCAAAAAAATAAAGTAACTCTCTCTTTTTTTGAGGCAATTGTCTAACATTCACTGGTTAAGTGGAGGAATTTGAAGCAGCTTCTAGGAGTCAGCCACTGTAGCAGCTTTTCAGCAAACAAATGACCATCAACATTTCCAGGACAGTCATGACGCTCTTTCAGCCAGGGAGTGGAGTCTGTTTTTCACTTGAATTTAGGTTGACCCTGTGATTTACTTTGATCAATAGAACATGGGAGACACGACACTCTGAGACTTCTGGGCCATAAGAGGACTTCCAGTTCTTTTGGAGAGCCAGCAACCTGTGTGTAACTAAGACTGCTGGATGAGGAGTGACTACATGGAGAGAGAGGCACTCGGAGGAGAAGGGAGGTCCCTCAGCCATCAATGCCCCGAGCACGTGAGTAAGGCCGTCTTCATCTCCCAGCCCCAGTCGATCTGCCTCTAATAATACCACGTGAAGCAGAGGTAAACAGTCCCCACTGAGCCTGATCTGAATTCCTGACCCCCAGAATCATGAACAATAACTTGGTTTTTGTTTGAAGCCACTAAATTTTCGGGTGGTTTGTTAGGTGGTAATAGATAACTGAGACAGCAATTGATTTAGGACTTAAATCCTACCAACTATCTTTCAATTTTCCCCAATTTGGAGCAAATTCTCCCCCTCAGATAAAGAAATATCCTTCAGTGGTATGAGCCTTAGAAAAACTGCCCATGTTTCTCCCTGATCAGCTTTCCTGGCACTAACAAAATCCATGAAGTACTATGAGAAGTCACAGTCCAAAAAGAAATCCCGCTGGGATCATCATTTCCTCAAATCACCTTCCCACTTACAAATGTTTCTACTCAATGTGACGGTGCTTCATTGGGTATCTGGGACTCCTAAAATGTGTTTTCCTACATAAACGAATGTAAAACTACATAATCACCAGGGAACCACCTCTAAAAATGTCCAGTGCTTCTAAACAAGAAATGATTACCTAGCCATGGCAATTCTATAAGAGGACAAATATTGAATGGTAACTGTTGTTCAAGACGGTGATTACCCAGAGAAACTGAACTGGATCCAACAAACCTCAGAACTACTAGGGCACAAGATGTGTTTGCTGAAGCAGCAGTCATAGTGGAGGCATATCTCGTGAGAATGGCTAGTCAGAACAACTAAACCTGCTCACCAAGCAGGATATCCTCGGTGTGTGGAGCAGTTTCTCAACAGGAACCGTGAGAATCAGGAACATTGCAAAAGGGAGGGCAAGAGCTCTGAAAGATTAATATCCGGTAAGGTGTGAGAGGGAAACTTAAGCTAGTTAGTTTGCAGTAACAAGCTCAGAATGGAAAGCTATTTTGGTAGCCAAGTGTGGAAAGTTAACGTTAACTGAGTAAAACCACGGGGTCATAAAGACAGGAATGTGCGCGAATTCGTGAGTCTGATTTTCCTAAGCTTCTTTGCTCTTTCAGAAGAAAATTCCCTCTATTGCTCCATGAAATATGAGTGTATACGTGTTTACCCTTTAAAACAAGCCACATTAACTCTTAAGGTACTATTATTCCTATTCCACAGCTTAATCCAGGTATGTAGTCCAATAATTATAATTGCTTTAACATTTCTTTAAAAGTGAACACACTACTTTTTCCTTTGTTTTGTGTCTGCCTAACCTTCTTAATGGGACAATAAAATTGGGGATGAAATATCTCCTGCGGCCTTTGGGTGTCACCTGAGACCTTCCCTGGGATCTAGCTGGGGTTATAAAACCTTCCATGAGTCCAAATCAATCTTTCAACCCAGAAAACCCATCCATGTGAAATCTGTGGACATCAGTCTACTGATGGATACAATCAAGCTGCAGATTAATGCTATCTTTATTATGATTTAGTGGCAAGTAATACTTGACTTTGGATTGCTACATAACACCCAGGAGAGACGTTAGCCCAGAAAGAAAACTATGGAACAGAATCACCAAGAAAAAGCAAGCCACAAAGAAAGGAGAGAATGGTGTCAGTAAAGTTTAACCTGACAGATACTGCCATGAAGTCAATGATTTTATTTGCAATGAGGCAGAAAGAAAGTATCCTTTCCCTACCAAATACAAAAGCACGTTATTTTGTCACTGTGGCAAAGACACATTGATCGACATTCAGTTGGCAACACCCTATTGAGGCCTCCTTGCCTTTTCCCTAGACCTCATCAGCAGACCTGGGGTAACAGTGCCAGATATCATAGGCTATGCGTTAAAAATCCTCCTTCGAAGCTAAAAAGAACCACTATTGGTTTTTCTTCAAATAAATCTAGAGAAAAACAAAAACAAAAACATTTCACTTTCTCTTCCAGCAAAGGAAGTAGGGGAATTCACACCAAATCAGAGACCCAAAGTTGAGATCCCTGAGGTATGACCCTTCTCTCTTGACAGGAATAGCTTTACGTAACTTTGGGGGTGACAGTGCAAGATGTCCTCATGACCTCTCCCAGGTCCTGAACATTTCCCTCACAGCATGTGTTTTCACTTTTCTTTGTGGTGCTCTGATGAGAGACCACCAGTTAAGCCTACCTCTAAAGATGCATATGGCCCCAGCAAAGTAGGTAGGGAGGCAGGAGCACTGCTTTCACCTCAGGGCTGAGCACGGAGAATGGGAAAAGGCAGGGCTTGGGAAATGTGTACTGAAAGCTTGAAGGTTGAACGTGCATGGGACGTTGATCTTGTTAGGACTCCCAGGTGGGGCACCAGAGCTGGGATAGTGAGGCCAAGGAGAAGGGCAGCTGAGGGCGGGGGAGATGACCCTGTGGAAATTACGACCTGAGTGACATAGGACAAGGGCAGTGGGAAGCACTGGGCATTCAGGGAGAGGGACCTTCCAAGACGGCACAGGGTGCCAAAGGTTGGTGGAAGGGGACCTTTCAAGGTGTGTGGGGTCTCAGGTCAGCCCGATTTTCTGGAAGAGGATGAGGGAGTACTTCTCTTCCTTCTCTTCCTCCCTCCTTCTGTGGCCAGGGGCTAAGACTCTGGTGGGAACTGTTGGTACCAAGACTTAAATTCATGCTGGGCTTCTTTAACTTCTTTGGCATCTGTGGACAGGTTCTTCTAACTCAGTCACCCTTGTTAACCATATTACATAGCACATGATGTTCTGCAAACCACTGGCTTAGAAAAACAACTTGTGGACTGCTTTTAAGGTAAGACTGTCTATACCTCATTGCAGATCAACCTCTTGTGGCTACACCCAGAGCCTTGCTAAGGTCAACCCCCTTGGTCAGCATAGAGAGCCACAATTTGCTAATCAAGGTTGGGCTTGTAACAGTTGGGCAATGAACCAGTTTTCTTTATCTTCGTTTGCATTGTCAGTGGTCATAATGATTCATACGACATAGTTCCTCGAAAGACGAAGAAAAAAAGACAACAGAACAAAATACTTCATATTGCCTATGGCTTATGCATACATATTTTAATATTATTTATAACTGCATAGTTAAGAGTGTTTGGGGGCTTCCCTGGTGGCGCAGTGGTTGAGAGTCCGCCTGCCGATGCAGGGGACACGGGTTCGTGCCCCGGTCCGGGAAGATCCCACATGCCGTGCAGCGCCTGGGCCCGTGAGCCATGGCCGCTGAGCCTGAGCGTCCGGAGCCTGTGCTCCGCAATGGGAGAGGCCACAACAGTGAGAGGCCCGCATACCGCAAAAAAAAAAAAAAAGGGTTTGGGTCTTAGAGTTGGAAGCATAAAATAAAACTATGGTAATTAAATATAGGTATTAGGTAATTGTATTTGTTTCTAATCTATTTTTTTGACTGACTTACTGCAAGCAAAGTAAAAGATAGCGACTATTAGCACAAAGCTGATTCCTCCAATGTGAAGGTAGACAGAATTAAGCCTTTATAGGTATATACGTGACACACACCAATTAAAAGTCTTTTGATTTTTTTTGGATTAAATATTATGGATTAAAATCCTGAGGCCTGAATCTTCTTGTAACAGTATAGTTAGAAAAGAAAGTCCAATCAGGACGTAACAAGATTATAAGACCACTAGTTCAGAGGTTCTCAAAGTGAAGCCAGAGGACCGCTGGGGATCCCTGGGCTTTCTTCAGGAAATTCACAAATCCCTGCCTTTTCCAACTACGTATCTGTGTAAGGCTGAATTTTCTTCACATTCTTCAGTTAAAACAGCATAACTAACAGATTGAAATGTGGAAGGAGATGTGAGATTCTAGCTGTCCTCTCTAAGGCTAGACATTAAATAAATTTCCCAAAATATAATACATGACAGTCTTCTCACTACATTTTGGGGGAGGAAATGTAGTTTTCATGAAAAGTATGTTATTTATGTTGACATGTAAAGGGTTAGTTATTACATTAAATGAATGAACACAAAAATTACAAAAATTCCTCGGTTTTAATTTTTAACATGGTAAATATTAACAGACAGAACCCACATAAGTTTTAAGAGTGAAAAACGGTCCTGGCACTAAGATGTTTGAGAATTGCTGCATGAACGTGCCTCATTTTCCCCAAGCGAATTCTCTAAACTCTGTAACCATCTAAAGCCTATTGCTTCAGCTTAAGCTAGTTTCCACCTCCACCCCTTCCCAATTTCTCTCCGACCATATGCTCATGCCCAGGGGTAATAAAAAAATTCAGCAACTGGTATGGCATGGAAGCCCACCAATCAAAACATTTGTACAACCAGTAAGCACAGATTGTGGCTGAAAGCAGTGGGGTTAGTCCCACTCTCTGAGCTTCCAGACCCAGCCACTGTAAATTCCACATGCCTGTGGGAAAGTGAGAATTCCCTCTCCCACCCAGCAAACTGCTCTGCTCACAGGTGAATCCTCAGGCTTTGCATAGTACCTGGTACTCCATCAGGGGCTGAGCCCTGTATGCCTGAGCCCGCATTTACCTGTCCTGAGTGCAAAAACTTTGCCTTACTAGCAGTGGCCCTCCCACCAGTTTGGAGAGACAGGAGGTAGGATTTCTCTGCAGTGACAAGAATGGAAAAGGTCACCAACCACTTTCATCACAATCCTAATTTGCCCCAAGGAGATGGAGCTTCAGGCGGTCTAATATTGTGCGGTGTCTTAAACACTGGGGTCAGATTTGTTTCGGTTTAAGGAATAGGTGAAATTCCTCAGAGATCTTCGTTTAACCAAACCTCTTCAACCACTTCAGTTAAAACCTAGTTAGCACACTGCACAGGGTGCTGCAGAGTGAGCTTCTCACCAAAAATTCATGGAATGTACGTAAATGTCTTTTTTGGTGGGGTGAGCTTGCTAGAACTGGGAGAACCAGATGCGGGGGATTTCTGAAGGTCTGAGGCCGAGCCGATGACAGCCAAGGCTGCACACTTAGCTGGAGTTCTCCTGCAACGTGAACTTCCCCACGCACTTGCTCTTTTCCTCTGACTTGCTGCTCTGGGTTGATTGGTGTCCTCCAAAATTCGTATGTTGACATGCTAACCCCTGGGACCTCAGAATGTGACCTCATTTGGAGACAGGATCTTTACAGAGGTAATCCAGTTCAAGTGAGGTCATTAGGGTGGGTGCAAACCCAATATGTCTGGTGTCCTTATAAAAAGGGGAAGTTTGGACACAAGGATGCGTACAGAGGGGAGACAGTGTAAAGATACAAGCAGAAGGCCGTGTGAATATGAAGACAGGCATCTATAAGCCAAGGAGAGAGGCCTGAAACAGATCCTTCCCTCACAGCCCTCAGGAGGAACCGACCTTGCTTTTGGACTTCTCACCTCCAGAATTGTGAGAAAATCAATACCCAATGCTTAAGTCACCCAGTTTGTGGTTCTCTGTTACAGAAGCCCTAGCACACTTGCCTTCAGGTTTCCGAATCACAGCCCCACTTTCTCTCAGGGGAAGAATTCTAAGGAGTTCTTCATTTGAAAAAATGAGGTATAGAAGAATAAGGAGCATTTCCCTCCAGTAAAGCTCTGGCAATTCCCTGAGCCACACATGGCTTATGAGACTGGCCTTTCCCTCCACCTTTGGACAGACAGGGACTTTGATAATAAATGAGCAGAAGGAAGTGTTAGGTGCCTTCAACAGTGGGAACCAAGGAGAGTGGCCTGGAAGATGGGCCCCTGCAGCCTCAATACAGCCCTGATGTGGGGACCTCCTTCCCAGGGATCCTCTGCTCCTCAGCCCTGCCAGAACCTGACCCCGCTGACAAGGGTTCCATGCATCCTGCACCATCTGTGCCGTCTCTAACCTGCAACAGTGTGAAGCCACGCAGGCTTTGATGTTGCTACTGACCTTAGCACGCCCCAGCCCAGTGCATCCTTTCCCGCAGTTCTCATGCCCTCTCTTGCTTGGCACCTCCCCAGTGCCTTCATTCTTCTCATCAAACACAGAGCAGACAGCCCTCTTTAGGCCCCTTCTGCATCGCTTCTGCTACTTTGTTGCCAAGCCTCATGGATCACTCCTTCCGATTTCCTCTCACTCTGCCTCTTATTCTATGTCCACTGCCAGTGTCCTCGGTCAGGCCATTGGTGGCCCATGTACGAACACTGGGCGACACTGTTTAAACAGCAAGGCTATTTTGACTTGGGGGCACCTGGAAGTATGGAGTGAAGGATATGGGGAGTTCAAAGAAGGGTTGAGGTGAAGGTCAAGGATAGGCTTGTGAGTTAGGGACCGGGAAAGGCCAAGGTGTGGGGGTTGGGGGGGGGTGAGGGCATCAAGTGCACAGATTTCACAGTAATAAAAAGAAGTTGAGGACTTCCCTGGTGGCACAGTGGTTAAGAATCTGCCTGCCAATGCAGGGGACATGGGTTCAATCCCTGGTCCAGGAAGATCCCACATGCCACGGAGCAACTAAACCCCGTGCGCCACAGCTACTGAGGCCGTGTGCTGCAACTACTGAGGCCCGCGTGTCCAGAGCCCGTGCTCCGCAACAAGAGAATCCACTGCTGTGAGAAGCCCCTGCAGTGCAACGAAGAGTAGCCCCAGCTCGCCGCAACTAGAGAAAGCCAGCACGCAGCAACGAAGACCCAATGCAGCCAAAAAATAAATAAATAATTAAAAAAAAATAAAGAAGTTGAGGGCTTCCGTGGTGGCGCAGTGGTTGAGGGTCCGCCTGCCGGTGCGGGGGGCGTGGGTTCGTGCCCCGGTCCGGGAGGATCCCACGTGCCGCGGAGCGGCTGGGCCCGTGGGCTATGGCCGCTGGGCCTGCGCGTCCAGAGCCTGTGCTCTGCAGTGGGAGAGGCCACAACAGTGAGAGGCCCGTGTACAGCAAAAAAAAGGAAAAAAAAAAAAAACTGGTATGAATGTCAAGAAATCAACAACTGCCACAGAATAGCAATACCAACATGTTATGCATCATTGCAGAAGCCTCCTCTTGTTCGCTTGAATTTCCTTCCTTGAATCTGGTACACACTACCACCATATTTAAATATGCAATTTTGGTTAAATGCACCATTTCATTTATCCATATAGGCAGCACATATTTACTGACTATACTTCTCAGTGTTGAGATTTGGTAGGAAATAAGACTGACTGAATCCCTGTTACTTTCCTACCATCCTCTCCAACAACTTCTGCTCCAAATAATATTTTAAAATTGATTCTTATCCTCAACAAAATACTAACAAACAGAATCCAACAGCACATTAAAAGGATCATACACCATGATCAAGTGGGGTTTATCTTAGGAATGCCAGGATTCTTCAAAATGTGCAAATCAATCAATGTGATACACCATATTAACAAACTGAAGGATGATCATCTCAAAAATGCAGAAGAAGCTTTTGACAAAATTCAACACCCATTTATGATAAAAACCCTCCAGAAAGAAGGCATAGAGGGAACTTACCTCAGCATAATAAAGGCCACATATGACAAACCCACAGCCAACATTGTTCTCAATGGTGAAAATCTGAAACCATTTCCTCTAAGATCAGGAACAAGACAAGGTTGTCCACTCTCACCACTATTATTAAACAGAGGTTTGAAAGTTTTAGCCACAGCAATCAGAGAAGAAAAAGAAATAAAATGAATCCAAATCAGAAAAGAAGAAGTAAGGCTGTCACTGTTTGCAGATGACATGATACATACATAGAGAATCCTAAAGATGCTACGAGAAAACTACTAGAGCTAATCAATGAATTTGGTAAGATAGCAGGATATAAAATTAATGCACAGAAATCTCTTGCATTACTATACACTAATGATGAAAAATCTGAAAGAAATATTAAGGAAATACTTCCATTTACCATTGCAACACAAAGAATAAAATACCTAGGAATAAACCTACCTAAGGAGACAAAAGACCTGTATGCAGAAAACTATAAGACACTGATGAAAGAAATTAAAGATGATACAAACAGAGGGAGAGATATACCATGTTCTTGGACTGGAAGAATCAACATTGTGAAAATGACTATACTACCCAAAGCAATCTACAGATTCAATGCAATCCCTGTCAAGCTACCAATGGCATTTTTTTCACAGAACTAGAACAAAAAATTTCACAATTTGTATGGAAACACAGAAGACCCCAAATAGCCAAAGCAGTCTTGAGAAAGAAAAATGGAGCTGGAGGAATCAGGCTCCCTGACTTCAGAATATACTACAAAGGTACAGTAATCAAGACAGTATGGTAGTGGCACAAAAACAGAACTATAGATCAATGGAACAGGATAGAAAGCCCAGAGATAAACCCACGCACATATGGTCACCTTATTTTTGATAAAGGAGGCAAGAATATACAATGGAGAAAAGACAACCTCTTCAATAAGTGGTGCTGGGACAACTGGACAGCCACATGTAAAAGAAGGAAATTAGAACACTCCCTAACACCATACACAAAAATAAACTCAAAATGGATTAAAGACCTCAATGTAAGGCCAGACACTATAAAACTCTTAGAGGAAAACATAGACAGAACAGTCTATGACATAAATCACAGCAAGATCCTTTTTGACCCACCTCCTAGAGAAATGGAAATAAAAACAAAAATAAACAAATGGGACCTAATGAAACTTAAAAGCTTTTGCACAGCAAAGGAAACCATAAGCAAGATGAAAAGACAACCCTCAGAATGGGAGAAAATATCTGCAAATGAAGCAACTGACAAAGGATTAATTTCAAAACTTTATATGCAGCTCAATATCAAAAAAACAAGCAACCCAATCCAAAAATGGGCAGAAGACGTAAATAGACATTTCTAGAATAGAAGATATACAGATTGCCAGCAAACACATGAAAGGATGCTCAACATCACTAATCATTAGAGAAATGCAAATCAAAACTACAACGAGGTATCACCTCACACTGGTTAGAATGGCCATCATCAAAAAATCTACAAACAATAATGCTGGAGATGGTGTGGAGAAAACAGAACCCTCTTGCACTGTTGGTGGGAATGTAAATTGTTACAGCCACTATGGAGAGCAGTATAGAGGTCCCTGAAAAAACTAACAATAGAACTACCATACGACCCAGCAATCCCACTCCTGGGCATATACCCTGAGAAAACCGTAATTCAAAAAGAGTCATGTACCACAATGTTCATTGCAGCACTATTTACAATAGCCAGGACATTGAAGCAACCTAAGTGTCCATCGACAGATGAATGGATAAAGAAGATGTGGCACATATATACAATGGAATATTACTCAGCCATAAAAAGAAATGAAACTGAGTTATTTGTAGTGAGGTGGATGGACCTGGAGACTGTCATACAGAGTGAAATAAGTCAGAAAGAGAAAAATAAATACCGTATGCTAACACATACATATGGAATCTAAAAAAAAAAAAGGGTTCTGAAGAACCTAGGGGCAGGACAGGAATAAAGATGCAGATGTAGAGAATGGAGTTGAGGACACAGGGAGGGGGAAGGGTAAGCTGGGACTAAGTGAGAGCGTGGCATGGACATAGATACACTACCAAATGTAAAATAGATAGCTAGTGGGAAGCAGCCGCATAGCGCAGGGAGATCAGCTCAGTGCTTTGTGACCACATAGAGGGGTGGGATAGGGAAGGTGGGGATAGTATAGCTGATTCACTTTGTTATAAAGCAGAAACTAACACACCATTGTAAAGCAATTGTACTCCAATAAAGATGTTTAAAAAATTTGATTCTTAAAGAGTGAGTCACCAAATATATGTGTATACGCACACTCATACCTACATATGTACATACATATGACAAATATATTACTAAACTCCCAGATATAGATTTTTAATTCGCTTATTATAATCAAAATGAAGATACTAAAGAGAAGATACATAAGGGTTCCTGAGGTGATGGGTTCTGTGATAATTATATTATTTCCTTTGATGGATTTTTCATTTATAGGATGAAATGGAAAAAATATGGGGACATTTTGGAAACTGTAAGAATTATCCCCTCCATCATTCCATACTTTGGTTGTCAATGTTTTTCAAATTTTAAGCTTGAAAACTTTTAAGTTTGCCTTTCAAATTTCGTGTGAGGAGAACAAACTTAGCTGCTTGCTGCTGAGTTGGTATTGTTCTAACTCCTTAAAGTTGTAATATAAATAGCTTTCATTTTTTAATTTTGAAAGGCAAAGAGATAAGCTGTTGTTTCCATCCTTCCCCAATTCTCCTTGTTCAGATAGTCCAAAGCACCAGTGAGGTGGGCAGTTCTCCTCTCCTCTCATCCAAGGGCAAGATAACTTTTTCTCAATTTTTTTCTCTCAAATAATAACCAAAAGTTTTCAGAGAAGTCCATCATTTCAAAATATTATATGGCATTTAAAAAAAAGGAATGACACAGACCTCACAGAGGAGTCAGAGACAATAGTTTACAAACTGCTGGGTATTTTCTGGATTTAAACCAACTAAGGCAAAAGTTTGGTCCATATCGGGCAAGCGTGAAGATGAATGCCATCTGTGATTAAGTTCTGGATTTGTCACGCTGTAGGTCTCCTTTCCACCATCCGCTGGTTTGCATAGACTTGGCGAGGGTCCAGGGGAGGCAGCTGGGGAGAGAGGAAACCAGTGGAAAATGCCCAGTTTTGGTACTCAAGTTTCCTGAAGGGCTAAGACTTGTCTGAACTTGTTTCAAAAGTTTTGGAGAAATACCTCACACAGGACAAATGGAGAAGTTCTGGTTACAGGAGTGGGAACTTATCTAGATTGTCCCTGGGATCACAGGCAGGAGGGGACAAAAAAGAGATGCCTTTGGTGACGGTGTCTATATACGCAAACATGAAGAGACATGATAGAAAGATGGGTCCCTGGAGACTTAGCTCTTGTCCCTTAAATCCAGGCATCTTGCCTTCCCTTCAAGTCCCCAGGCCTCATGTGCAGTGATGCATGTGTCAGCCATTCTTGCCACGTGGTCTTAAAGTCAGCATTTATTGAATGAGCGTTACCAGGTGCCAGGCCCTGGACTGTGCGTTTTGCAAGCATTGTCTGGTGTGGTCTTCTTAGCACACAGAGACTACTCGGCCCCAATTGGTAGAGAATAACACTGAGACCCAGAAAAGTTAAAAGAAATTGTCCAAAGTCACAGACTTGGTCTGTTTATCTCCCAGCACTTAAGTACCAAATCCCTCAGTGCTTTCACTAGTCTTGTTTTTTCATGCCCTTTCAAAATTTTCTACTGTACAGAGTATGTGCAGAAACTTTCCTGTGTGCCATTCATTCAAAATTCAATGAACCTTTCCAGAGACTTATTAGGTACTGGGTTTGTGCTAAATGGAGTCAAAACGTATAGCCTCTGCACCGAAAAAACTCATCCTCATTCATTCAACTATCCAGCAAACTTTTCTTAAGCACATCCTATGTCCCAGGCAGTGTACTAGGTGCTCTAAATAAAAAGCCAAATAAGATAATGTGTTTAATGTTAATAATGAGAGTAACAATGATGATAAAAACAGCTAACACTTACTGAGCACTTGTCTTGTGCCCCGTGCTGTTCTAAGTACTTTGTATCTATTCACTCAGTCAAGTCTCACCACAAGTGATGCAGGTACCATTATCATCTTCATTTTACAGATGAGGAAACAGAGAGAGAGAGAGATTAAAAAAACAATCTTGCTGGAGTCAAGACTGAAACACAGTCAGTGTAAATTCTGTGCATCCTTGTGGGAAGCCAGTGCAACAAAAATATGTTTGTAATGCAGTGAAATTCTTGAGAACTGAGGTCAGTCCATTGTCATTTGAGCCAAGGGGAATCAGTGCTCAAATATGCCTGGCCAAGGGTTCGAGGTGGGTGTCTGGTCCTCAAGTGGGCGTGTGGCTCTTGGCAAACCTGCTACAGTGTGGAGAGCTGGGTATTCAAGAGGCAGAAATGAAATTATTACACCTTCTTTCAGGTTCGTTTCAGATCTATGGAGCTCTTTCTGCAACAGGGGAGTTCAGGGTTACACGGAAAAATGCCTTTGGTTGTGTTTGGATGGTTAGCCCATCCTAGTAAGAATCCTGAGATGGTTATTTCCCTTATTAAGATTCAAATGTAAGGTATGTGTCGTGTTCATTCACTCATTCCACAGATATTGATTAAGCACGTACTATGCACTTAGAAACTGTTCTGGGCCTTTGGAATACACAGTGAACAAAACAGAAAAAATACCCTTACACCCATGGAAGTTACATTGTTGTGGGTGAGACAGTCAACAAACAATAAGCATAAGACCTGTGAAAAAGTATTACCAATAGGGAATTGGGAGTGTGGGCATGGGGACCTGCGGCTTGGACTTAAGTAGGGTGGCCAGGCAGACCTCACTGAGCAGATGATATTTGAACAAAGTCCTGAAGGATGTGGGAATAACCAGCGCCAAGCTTCTAGGGTGGGAGGTGCCCTGTGTGCTTCAAGAGCAGCCAGGCCAGTGGGGCTTGGAGATGAGCGGGAGGTGAACTCTAAAACCTTGGCTTTCCCCTTTGAATGAAACAGGGAGGGCAGTGTAATGGAGGTGTTGAGGAAGAGTTTGATTCCGGATATAGTTTGACGTCAAAAGATGTTCTGATAGACAGTAGTTTGGGTATCAGAGAAGGAAGAGGCATCAAGGACCAGGCCATGGTCTTTGGCTGGGGCACCTGGGAGGATGGAGATGCTCTTAACCGTGACAGGAAGACATTCTGTGGAATCACCGGGGGAAGACCAGGCATTCTGTTTTAGGGGAGGCTGTGAGGCATCAAGTGGAGAGGCGATGCTGGGACTTGGGGATGTGGGCAGGGGTGCAGAAGAGAGGTCTGGGCTGGGGGGCCAGCTGGGGAGTCCTCAGCGCACAGGTGCTATGGAAGGCCGCAGGATGGATGAAATCACCACGGGAGTGAGATGAAGAGGAGAAGAAGATGGAGAACTCAGTGTTAAGAGGTTGGGGAGAGGCAGCAAAGGAGACAGAGGAACAGCCCTGTAGTAGGAGGGCAGAGAGAGTGCAAGGTCCCCAAGGCCAGTGGAGCATGTGCGACGAGGAACGTCCCAGTCTGTCTGCCTGTCCACAGGGACAGGCACACCCCAAGTGGAAGTCATGTCTGAGCCTTACTCAGGGTCTAGGAGGCAGGAGTTAGTCAGACTAACAGTTTTAAGGCAGAGAAAGAGCTTCTCTTTTCCTGCCATAAGGAGAAAAAAGACTGTTTGAGCAATTTTCACAGTAGGGCCCTGTGAGAAGAACTGGTGTGAGTTCAATGATGAATGAAGGAGATTTTAGCAACATCAGCTAGTCATTTAGCCACTTCTTCATTTGCTGTGTACATGTGCTTTCTAACCAGGCAGGAATTTGTTTAACAAAACAATCATGGTCTCCATTTTCCCCAAATCCTTGAATCTAAAGATCATTTTTGAAATGTTAGGTCATGCTAGACTACACCCCTAGAGGTGTCTTATTTTCATTTTCCTAATTTTATAGGGAAAAAAGATATAGATACAGATATATGGGGCCTCAATGAACACATTTGAAACGAAAACCAAAGTTCTCCTTGTGTTCACCTACATCTTCTTATGCCTTCAAAATGCATTTTCCAGCCATCTGTAGTCCTTCGTGCCCCCGAGCTGTTCGTATGGTATTCATGACTTAAAATGGTCCATTCTTTAAATGGTTTCAATACTCTTTCATGCATCCTGTCCACACTCTCTGGTTTGGACTGGATCCCAAAGGAGCGGGGTTTGGCTGCATCATAACATGGGCTCGAGACAGAGGGAAACCAAAGTCTGAGTTCTAGGGAAACATTGGCAGGAGACACAAACCACCAGAAGCTTTAATTCTACAGGGTCCTATGAGGTCAGGCAGCAGGAGAGGCAGTTTGGAGAGCAGAGCCTGGAGTCATCCCCAAGGCCATGAGCTCCAGGCCTGGGCTTCAAAGGCCCTTGTGGCCAAGCCTGTGGGCAGAGGGAGCCGATACAGGCTCGGTCCACTCATCCGCTCAACGTTCACTTGATGAATGACTCCTATGTCTCATATACTTTGTTTCTTCATAAGTTAACAGTATGTTTATTTTATTACATTGAAGAAACCAGACATAGCCTAAGAGTGAGAGGTCTGGAGATAGAAGATGGTTTAGGGTGGGGAAAAATAACAATAACTGTGCGTCAGGCTGGCACGGGTTCAAATCCCAGCCCCAGCTGGTGTTACTTTGAGGTGTTGCTTCCCCTCGTTGGTCTCAGCAGTCTCCTGAGATGTGCTCTTTGAGGAGCTATTGTGAAGATCACAGATGATACGGGGACGATACCTGATAGAGTGACTCTCACAGAGCAGACACTCAGTATATTGTAACAGTTATCATTATTTTGTTTGTTGTAGCAAGGTGTGGGTGAAGTAAGAGGTCTAAAGGAGACTTCCTGTGCAGAAGCTGAGAAGCTGAAGAATTTTTGTTCTAGAAGAGAGGCAGTGAACATTCGATATTAAAGCTATTTTCCATCACATTTTGCCTTTGGCAGACATTGAGCATCACCGCCACCCTCCTTCCACTCCAGCCAGGATGGCCTCGGGGTTACGGATCCAGGCCAATACCAATTCACTGGAGTTTGAAGTGGAATGTTCACCTATTTACCATGGTCATCCCAAGCAGGAAACCAAAAGAGGCCTTTCTGAGAGCTTGTATGTTGACACCTTTTTGAATGAGGTGAAGGGATTTGACTCAAAGACCGTCCCAAGCAGAGAAAGGCAAGAAGAGTCTGTAAGCCTCCTACGTAGCCTATAGGCAGCCACGGAAGAGGGCCCTCAGTCAAGAACACATTTAGAAAGTAGTTCAAAAGTCCTTGATTCTCTCTCTCTTTTTTTTAAAAAATTCTTTTGGAGTATAGTTGATTTACAATGTCACGTTAGTTTGAGGTGTACGGCAAAGTGATTCAGTTATACACATATATACATATATTCATTCTTTTTCAGATTCTTTTCTCATATAGGTTATCACAGAATATTGAGTAGAGTTCCCTGTGCTATACAGTAGGTCCTTGCTCCTTATATATAGTATATATACTATCTTATATATAGTATTGTGTGTATGTTAATCCCAGGTTCCTAATTTATCCCTCCCCCCTACAACATTTCCCCTTTGGTAACCATAAGTTTGTTTTCAAAATCTGAGTCTGTTTCTGTTTTGTAAATAAGTTCATTTGTATAATTTAAAAAATTAGATTCCACATATGAGTGGTATCATATGATATTTGTGTTTCTCTGACTTACTTCACTTAGTATGATAATCACTAGGTCCATCCATGTTGCTGCAAAAGGCATAATTTCGTTCCTTTTTATGGCTGAGTGACATTCCATTGTATATATGTGCCACATCTTCTTTATCCATTCCTCTGTCGATGGACATTTAGGTGGTTTCCATGTCTTGGCTATTGTCAAGAGTGCTGCTATGAACATTGGGGTGCATGTATCTTTTCAAATTATGGTTTCCTCTGGATATATGCCCAGGAGTGGGATTGCAGGATCATATGGTAGCTCTATATTTAGTTTTTTAAGGAACCTCCATGCTCTTCTCCATAGTGGCTGCACCAATTTACATTCCCACCAACAGTGCAAGAGGGTGCCCTTTTCTCCACACCCTCTCCAGCATTTATTGTTTGTAGACTTTTTGATGATGGCCATTCTGACCGCTGTGAGGTGATATCTCATTGATTTGCATTTCTCTGATAATTGGTGATGTTGAGCATCTTTTCACGTGCTTTTTGGCCATCTGTATGTCTTCCTTGGTGAAATGTCTATTTAGATCTTCTGCCCATTTTTTGATTGGGTTGTTTGTTTGTTTTGATACAGAGCTGCATGAACTGTTTGCATATTTTGGAGAGATTCTCTTCTTAATGATTGTGAATAGGCCTTCTCCACCATCCATGCCCCAGGAAAGAGTCGAGGCAGCTTTGGGCAGCCCAGCTTGCTGAAATCGCGTGGTTTGAGTGCATGTTCAAGTTTTCTCAGGGCCAGGAACTTCCCAGGAAGAGGGATCTCGCCCCGCCCTGCCCTGCCTCGCCACACACACCCCACATGGCAGTTGCCACCTTCCTTCCCTCGTTCAGCTGAAGTCTAGACGCCAGGAAGACAGGAAGGGAGCTGGGTCCTCAGCTTCTTCCCCCCAACCACAGCCCTGTGGCAGTCAGAGCTGGCAGTGAGGAAGTGAAAAGTCATTTTCTCCCCCTTCTGAAGGTGAAGCCCATGGTTTTACTGCTCACTTGAGATCCCCATAGGAGAAAAAGTTTTAGCACCATTAATATCCACCCCTACACACAGTTTACTGAAAGTAGATCATTAATGATAAATAAGCACTCACTATGTGAGAGAGGAAAGCAGTGGGAGGTGACAGCCAGGGGATTCTTTGTTTTAGCTCCCTAATTTGGCCTTAAGGGGCATTTCTGCTGCCTGTTAGACAAATCTGGGATGCTGCCCAGACTGGTGGTATGTGTTGGCGAAAGCCGCCGTGGTGCACGTTCGCTGATGACTCAGCCCCTCTCAGGTCCTTTGAAAATGATATTTCCCGAGATGTGACCTCTTTCCTGCCAGGCTTCTCTTCAAAGGTCCAGGGGGGAAAACAACAAAAAAACAAAAAGCAAACAAAAAAACAAAACAAAACCCCAAAACAACCTATGAGCAAAACCGGCTGCTTCTAAACCCTGGATGGATCCTTCTGTATTCCAATGTCACAGTCATGTCAGCCAACATCCATTCTATCAGAGCAGTATGCATTTCATGGGATAAACTTAGGAAAGCAGAAACCCCAGGAATCAGCACCCAGGTCCCGGTATATAAATAATAGCAAACTTGTTCCACTCCATTAAACCAGTCTCTGAAGCCGTATTGTCAGAGGCAAAGAAAGTAGGAACCCTCGAAAACCACATGGCGAGTTCATTGGGGGTAGAACCTGATTCAGTCAAACCAAGGAGATAAAACTTTAATGAATCAGTTAAGCAAGAATGAGATTGGATGAAGTCATCATTGCAGATTCACTGAATAATCATGGAAAATAAGTAATTTCCATGAAAAGAGCAAGCACGCTGTGGGCACAGATAAGATACTATTGATAACAATGGATAGGGTGAGATCATGGAAGCTCTGGGGGTTGTTTTTCCTAGCATGATGGATGTCTTACAGTCACATAACCAGCAAGAATCCCCTGCTCTGTACCAAGAAACATGTGCAGCTTTTGCTATGCATTAGCTCATTTACTCCCAATAATAATCATACATAAGATGGATTATTTTCCTCATCTTTCAGATGGCAGAACAGGCTCAGAGAAACTCCGTAACTACCCCAGGTCACACCATAGCAAATGGACCTTGACTGTGAACCTATGTAGTCCTGACTCCAAAACGTGGACTGTTAACTGGCCCATTGCACAGCTTTCCCAATGACAGCAGATGCAATAGAAAGCAGCAGAGAGAAACTTCCATGTACTTGTTTCAATGCCCTGGTGGGGGGGGCTTCCCTCAATATGGCCTCTTCTTTCTCTGGATCAGTGGTCCTCTGGCTTAGGATGTATCCTTGCTATCCCCTGATCTAAGTCCAGACTGCTGGGCCCTACCTCCAGTGTTTGTGATTCTTTAGGTGTGGGGCGGAACCTAAGGATTTGCATTTCTAACACGGTCCCAGATGCTGCTGGCCCAGGGGACTACTGTGAAGGACCACAGAGGGCGGTTGGCTGAAAAGGCCCCCATGTGTTGGCCTGCGCACCGACAATCAACTGTGATAACTGCTCTTTTCTTCTACGTAAAACTGCCCTCTGAGTTCGGGCAATTCTGTTTCAGACTCCACCTATTTGGGGAGTAGATGTTTCCTGAGTGTTTGCAGTCGGCTCAGATTCAAGCTGCAAACTCACGCATGGATAAACTTGTAGCACGGCCGTGGCTGCAGGCTGAGGACTTTTCTTTCCAGGCCAAGCTGCCAGGGTATGAGGCCTTGGTCCAGAAATGCTATTAGAATGCTGGCCGGGGTCAAGACTTCATCCCCTGAGCCTGCTATGCTTTGCCTCCTGCTTTCCACTCCCCCCGCCCTCCATTCCTGTCAAAGTTATTTACGTCTGCCAGCTAGTGGTGCCCAAAAGAAATAGATGCGGGCCACATATGGAATTTCATTTTTCTAGTAGCAATGTTAAAAAGATCTTTTACATTCTTTTTTTTTTTCCCCTTCAAGTCTTTGAAATCTGGTGTTATCTAATCCTGTAGCACAACTCATCTCAGACCAGCCATATTCTAGGTGCCCAATAGCCAGGCGTGGCCCCTAACTGCCATGGCAGTGGAGTGCTCATGTATTTGGAATTATTGCTATGTCTGAACCTGGAAAGAACCCCTTTGTGAAAGGCAGAAATAGCCACATATTCATACCTTTGCATTGGTTTACATTTATTAAACATACAGATGCAGGTGGCCAAAACATGTCTGTGTCTCAGAATCGACTGGGACACCTGTTAAAAATATGACAGCCCTTGCCTAACTGCAGAGCTACTGAATTAGAATGGGGCTGGAGGGAGACGTCTCTGCACTTTTTTTCTTTCTTTTTTCCTTTCTTTTTTTTTGCGATACGCGGGCCTCTCACTGCTGTGGCCTCTCCCGCTGCGGAGCACAGGCTCCGGACGCACAGGCTCCGGACGCACAGGCTCAGCGGCCATGGCCCACGGGCCCAGCCGCTCCACAGCACGTGGGATCCTCCCGGACCGGGGCACGAACCTGCGTCCCCTGCACCGGCAGGCGGACTCCCAACCACTGCGCCACCAGGGAAGCCTGGCTCTGCACTTTTAATGGGCCCCTAGGGTCATTTTGCAGCATCCAGCCCAGGACTTTACACAGAGGGACATTTCCCATTTCCTAATCACCAGACAGAGAAGTACAAGACCCCATCCAGGGGTGTCGGCCTGGAGGCCAGAGGCCAGAGTCCAGCTTCTTTTCCTGTTTGTCAAACAGGCGATTTTACTCATATCTGAAGCCTGATATGCATGGGTACTAACAGATCAACATTCTGATCATTTAGCAGAAATAGGTTAGCATCCACTTTGTACAAAAACGCTATTCACTAGGCTTTTTAATCTTGCTTTTGTGACTTTTTTTTAATTTGTGGGAGACCTGTTTGTAGAGATCTGTAAGCACATGCTGCCACCTAGTGATGGAGATGCTACTGACCCACGTTGGAATAAACGTGGGCTTGCCCTCTGCTGGTAGAGACAATGGCAGTTTATACACGGGGTTCTCAAGTGTGCTTCCTAGAATGGCAGCAACAGTATCTCCTGGGTACTTGTTAGAAATGCTAAATCCTTGGGCCCTACTCCAGATCTACTGAATTGGAAACTCCGAGGGTGGGTCCAGTTATCTACGGCTTAATAAGCCCTCCAGGTGATTCTAATGCATGCTGAAGTGTGAGAACCTCGGCTGCAGCCTAAAATCGTGGTTCTTGATCTCTTAGCTTTGTGGGCAGTTGCCCTAGGGGAAAAGGTACAAATGCACATACATCCAGACTTTTACAACCACTTTGGGAGAGTTCATAGACCACATAAAATTAGAACTTGTTCCAAATCCTTTAGCGGTGGGGCGTGAGGGAGGGGAGCGAGGTAGAGGTAAAGGATGGTCCAGCCTTCTCCTACATGGCGTCGTGCATGCTCTGATTTAAGGGTCTATGTCCTGGTCTGACTCGGTGGGTTTTAGAATACTGGTAGCCTATACAGTGGCTTTGTCTAGATTAGAAAAATGTACCTTTACCCAAATAAAATCATGTTTTTTAAATTAGTGTATTTAAAATTTTTCAATAATGAAACTATTTCAACAATATTACAATAAAGTTTATATTAATCCTCTATAAATGAAACAAATCAAGTTGTTAATGATCTGACAATAGGAAGCCTGCCATTTTCATCAGAATAACTAGGAATTCAATATCACTAGGATGTAATACTTTGTTTCAAAATTGTTACTTGTCTTGCTTTCACAGAAACAGTATCTTTTAGGGAGTTTCAATGCTTACTTGCTCCAATATCTCATTTTCTGTAGAGATGAGTGCTATATTTGACAGGCTTTCTATGATATCATGATCCTCAGATATAGTACAAACTTTGGTAGTTTCTAAAAATAAAATAAAAGTTTGGGAGGCTATATTTCCCACTGACCATATTCCCCACTCGCCAAGTTAACTATATCCTGAAAGTTCCAAAAGTATCTGGAAATTCCTGGTAAATTATTGCTGTAAATATATGGCAATGCCTAAAAGAGACATATTAGAAGTTAGAAAACAATTTAAAGTTTTCAGTTCCTCAGACTTGGTGACCCATCAATATCTCATCTCTTACTCTATTTATAAATTAATTGCAGTAGCAAATTTGACATTCTAAAGAAGTGGTATATAATTAAAGTAGCTTACCTCTACCTTAATTTTTCAATTATGTGTCATCCAGAAAACTGGGATGTCCATGATATTCTTTCAGTATTGTAAATCTTTCTCTTAATAATGAACTTGCTAAAATTATTGTAGAAAAAAGAAATTGATTTTAAAATCAAATTTGGGGTCATGGAAGGCCTGTTTACGAGATTTTCAGCTGAAAATCTTCTTCTTCCGTTTTATGCATTTTTTAAAAATTGTGGAGAAGTTGGTGTCAAAATCAAGAGACTCTGCAGTTTGTTTAGCATCACTAACAGATGCTTGATAAACTGGTTTTCTTCAAAGAGGTTCTTAGTTCCTGTCAAGAGCGTTATGCACATTGAGTTTGGTTCTTGCATAATTTGGCTTGTATCATTGATTTCACTTAATATATCATATAAAATTAGTACCAAGTAAATAAAATCTAAAGTTGATATTTCAGAAGCGTACTTTTGGCTCACATTCTGAGGTCTTTGTCAATAAAATCATCAACAGTTTTTAAATGAGTGCTGCATACTACTCTTTTAACTCAGCCCTTCCACTGTGCCTTTGAAAATGGCCTCAAATTTAGGTTTCTTGAATGTTTTAATGCAGTTCTATATTTTAGGTAGCTGTAAAGGTAATATTTTAAAAACTCAAAGTGCCAAAGTGATCTTTGCTTCATTATTCACTAACAAGTGAATGCCGAGTAAGACATAGAATGCCTAGAAGTGTCTTAGAGGGTTCTCTGTTGCAATTCACTATGTTTCCTACATATATTTACACTATTATGGTATTCTTGGACTTCAAATTATGCTTTCTTTAGATGCAGTTTTTTTTTATAAGTGATCTGCTGAAAACATGCAATATCCTCTCTTCTACTAGACAATATTTGAGAGGTCAAATGTGTATAGAGGGGAACATTTGCATTTGAGAAATGAACAACCTAACGATAATTACTATCTGTTCTTCAAAGTTTGCAGCAGGACTTGTATCCAGTATAACTGGTCGTTTTAAAAAATGACTTCTTCACTTATTCAAAATGATTTATTTAATTCATCACGTCTGTTATTTTTTAAAATTCTTGAGTTCTATGTTTTGTCTCCTAAATAAAGAGAAGTATTATTTGGAGTTGATGTTTGTATTCTGCATGAATACGGGGCCATAATCTCAATGTTCGCTGTGGTCTCTGCCAAATGAAGACAGTACACATTACCACAGTCGTGCAGCATTGTGGATGAGTTCCTGATTGTTAGGTTGAATTATGCTTCAGATTGAATTATGCCTATTATGTGTTCAGCAGAAGCTCACTGATGTATTTTCTGATTCTTAAGTGTCATTGTTCTGCAGCACTGACAGTTATGCATTTTAAAGTAAGATTTCACTTTTAAATATGTAGCCCTACCATTGGTGTGTATTTCCTTTTTGCTGTATTTACTGAAATCTGTGCTGCGTTCTGCCAGTCTTTCACGCACCCTCATGCTTCAGTTTTCTTATTCATCCGCAAAGAGTTTATAATAGAGACAAAACAGACTATTTCAAGGTAGAATAAAATAACAAGAATCGAGTGACTTTTTTTTTCACCATCTGGAAAAATTTGAGTGCAATACGTTTCTCAAAACTCCTACGTGTATCATCCTTAGAAAGTGGAAATTACTTTTCACGGGTGAATAATTTTCTTTTTTAATTTATTATGTTTTTAAATCGAAGTACAGTTAATTTACAGTGTGTATTAGTTTCTGGTATGCAGCAAAGTGATTCAGATCTATCTATCTATCATCTATCTATCTATCTACTTTTTCATGTTCTTTTCCATTGTAGTTTATTACAAGATACTGAATATAGTTCCCTATGCTATAGAGTAGGACCTTGTTGTTTATTTTATATATAGTAGTTTGTATCTGCTAATCCCAAACTCCTAATTTATCCCTCTCCCCATGAATGATCTTTAATGAGTGTTCCATTGTGTTATACTCAAATTACATAATCATGTACCTGGATTAAAGAAAGTACAGTATATTCAGTGTAATGGTTTCATAAGAGTTTCATCCCTTCCTGCTTTTCTATTATTCTTCAGTATGCCTGTCACAGAGGTAGAGGGTGCCCATCCATGACTTAATGCCTGCCATATGCTATTAAGACAAGGACCTCTGAAGTTCCTTTCCTGTCTCTCTGGGCATTTCTTGTACTTTCTCCAAAAATATATTCCAGGATTCAAATAATTGTCCTTTTCTTCCTTAATTGTTTTCATTTTCTGTTTTGTAATCTAATTTTTAAAATGGATCTGATATCTAGGGGAAAATAATGTGCTTAGTGTTTTATCTTGGTATTTGTAGTATCTTATATCCATATATTAATAACAGTTAATATTTGTACTGATGAAATTTCCATAACAAAAATTGCTGTGACATAACTAGTGGATCACTATATAATGATGCCTAGAAAATATCTTTGGAACACTTAGTAGATTATAAATGGAAAATTATTAATTACTATCCAGTGATTTATCCCACAATGAAAGTACTTAGATTTAAGCTGAAAGCTCAATCATACCATTTAAGTAGAACAACAAATATCAGGTGACATAAGTTGTAAGATAGTAGATTTACCAGTAAATTTATCAGAGAGCTTAAAAAAAATTTTTTTTAATGTTCTCACCAGTCTTTATTATCTGTTAGAGCTCCTTGTTTGGAAGAACAAGTACAAAAATAATATGATATTAAAGCAACAAGGTCCTTCAGTGATGAAACTAATCATGTGTAAGTTGAAGCAGAACCAACATGAAACAGCTCTCCCCAATCCCCTAGGATGGGTGAGGTCTACAGCATGGATGCAGAAGAGAGGCATGAGGCATAGGTGGGGCAGGAGAGTCTGATTTCACCTTGTCCTGACTTTCACCAAAGGTTGGAGCTGTCCTAGGCAACTTGCTCATGACCTATAGACACAGACTCCCAGAGTGGCAGGGCTCAGAGAGCCCACAGGAGCAAACTCCTTGACAGACACATGAATGAGGAGACCAAGCCCAGAGAGGCCAGTGATTGGATCAGAGGGAAATACGTTCTGAAGATTTATCTCGGAGCTTCTCAGAACTCACATGAGGTTCTGAAAATGAGCCAAGTATTGTTAGAAATATGGAAAAATCTAAAGAAAAGGAATGTTCCTGAAAATACCTTTTATTTTTCTCCTCCTGAGCAAAGAAAGTCCACAAGCAGCCAGCTTTTCCTGATTTCCCAGCATCCAATTCACCACATTCTGATGTTCAGTCTCCAGCATCCTTAAGGTCATGGCACAGCACAAGTAGTAACACAGTCCAGGGGCTGCAAGACACTTCCTCTTCTCTCCACCTGCTTTCAGGTGAGACTTGTCCTACCAGCTGGTCTTTAATCCTTTGCCTTGACCATCATGAGACTTCCTAATATTCTGTTCATAGATAATAACTAAAAGCAGGGGTTTTCCTACTAAATTTGATTGAGTAGGCCTACCTGGAATCCTGAAACAAATAAATTAAAGCATATATTTCATTGCTGTGACCAAACAACTTGATCAGTCTTCCTTCCTCTCTCATTGCCTGCAGCCCTCTGTGTAAGAGAAGAGGAAGAGGAAGGGGATGAAATCAGAAATACATTCATGTACCCATGTGTCTGCAACTTGGACAAGGACACCTTGTGAGGACTCTGGAAACTACCACCTAAATAACGTGTGGGAGGTTGTTTATGGATTTCAATTTGCCAAGAGGTCTGGTTGTACAGAATCAAGGTATTACAGGT